>NC_134708.1:4169531-4487187 GCF_043290135.1 Rhipicephalus microplus
AAGCGACGCCATTTTGAAGGGTGGCAAAATGAACACAAAGGAATCGGCTTCAAAACAAGCCCAAGATGGCGGCGATCGGCGACTGCCTCGCCGGCGACGCGCGCGGGAAGTTTGAACGAATTTGACCTGCCGTGGGTTGTTTTGCGGCTCCCGTGGCGACTTCAGAATCAATTTTAATCCATTTACTGATCGAATTCAACGTTCACAATTTGAGGACACGTGCTTATAGGTCTAAAAATTTCAAATATCGCATTTTCTCAAATTCGACTTTTTGGCCATTTTTCACCATTCTAAGACCCACGTCCCCCCTTAAAGCGTATTGCGGTTATCTTTTCTCACAATCGGTATATCTGCTGTGGTCTCGAGGGTGCCCAAAAGCGTGTGCTACGGGGCACTTTGCCAACTTCACGGCAACCTCGCACGATGACAGCGCCGCCGCCGTTGACATTGTAGCAAGTAACTGACATTGCAGCACGCTACCACCAAAACATCAAAACAAACCGAAAAATCGCAAAAAATTTGATGTTTAAAAACCACATATTCGGGCAGTATGTCTTATAAACTCTTTGTTCTGTAAATATCAATGTTTAATTCATCGCAAAAGTACATCAAATAAATTATATAACATGCCACAGCAGCCGGCGAGTGGCCAGCAAGCGCTGAAAATACCCCAACTTCGCGTGTTTGCCATTTCCCAACCACGCGGCCTAGCGCCACCATCTTGGTCTTGTTTTGCTCGTGAATTCTTGCTCTCTTTTTTTTTTTTTTCTTTTTCGCCACCGGCGGCAGCAGCAGCGGCTTGGCCGAGGCGGGAATCGCCCATGATTGGGGGGCCTCGAAGTTTTGAAGTCTCCCGCGGCTTGGATGCGAAGCTGCAATTCGAAGAAGTGCGCGCCTCTCAAAGGAGTGGGCGATCACGCAGTTCCTACTGGCTGCTGCGCGCGATCATGCATCTGTTCCCCCGGCTTGCCGTTTGCTCCGGGGCCGGCCTTGCAAGCATCGCAAGCGCCAGTACTCTCTGGGCGTTCTTTGTGCCATCATTCCGCTTGTTTGTCACACGTGCTCTTCAATCTTTCACCTTCTTTATGAGACTCTTTTGCCATGTTCGCGAGACGTTGATTGTTGTTTTGTCACGAACAATGGGCAGGGCCAAGTTTGGGACTTGGGATGCACTAGCGGGTGAGCGACAGTTGCGTCAATGCTGTGGAGTTTCTCGTTTGTCTCTTCAAGACGACGACTGCATTGACGCTTATTGCGACGTCGAGATTGCTACACCATCGGCGCAACGCTTCGTCGTCACAAGTGAAGCTGGTGTTGGTGTTTCCTGCTCAAGGGCGCCTGATGCGTTGTGCTCGCTAACTGCAATGGTTACGGCCCTGAACAGTGCGATCGGGGAGGATAGCAAATGTGTTGCTGTGCAACCAAAGCTCGGCGCTATATCGGCAACTGACTGTGCTTTACCGGCAACCAACGGGCAGCGCAGAACGACCCTTATCGTGTGAAAAAGGCTCAAGAACGGCTGCAACACAAGCAGGAACAGAGTCCTAAAGAACATTTCTAGCTGCTTTGCAGGGTTATCTTATACCAAAATATGGGTTCGAAACTTTCAAAGTCAGTTTTCTCAGAATGACTTTTTTTGGCCAGTGAGGCTGTTTAGTCTGGTGTTATCTCTGCAATGGTTCATTTGATTTCTGTCAGATTTGTTTATTCTGTATCCTAGTAAATAGCCCACACACTCACAGAGCCATCTTTTAAATTTATTGTGTTTGTAATTTGTGATAAATAATTGAAATTTCATTGATAAATGCTCAATGGCAAACACCAAATACAGTGCTCTGCTAAAGCTTTTCAGCATAGAAATTGAAAAAAAAAAAAAAGGCTCTGTCTTAGTGTAAAGCACCCATCCAGGAATCATCATAGCAAATTTTACGGTGCTGGCACATTTATTCAATTCACCAGAGCCTGACTAAGAAACCTATGTGAATTATCCTGATAAATAGCTGTAACTTGGGAACCAGTGAACCTAAATGCAAGAAATTTTGTAGTTACTCAAATGGCTTTATTATTACCCTACCCTGAAAATATCTCTGCAAACAAAAAAGTTGCCCTTCCATGGTAGCCTCTCCCCTTAACAACAGAATACGGCGGCTGCCTCGCTTGCAACCGTTGCGAGAATGTAGGATCATGATGCGGAAATATTCACGATATTTTTCTAGATGACAAGCAGTTTTTTGGGTTTTCCAGAAACCTGCGACACGATCACGATGAATGGCCGGCCCTTCATGACCGCCATGGTGACAGCAAATTCTGTCGTCATGGCTTGAACATTGCGTGCATGTGGTTGGGCATTACAGTGTCATATTTGCAGGAATCGACCGTCGCTTGGCGCGGGCAGTTCTGTGACCTTTGCTCTATGCGCTTATCAGCTGCAATGTCTCTGCACTCGCACCGTTCGTGAACCCTGCTGTGGGGCACATATGAAAAAGACTGAGGACGTCCCGCCACAGATGGAAAAAAAAAAATGGCACGCAAGAGCGGTCGAAGGAAAGGAGGGGGGGGGCAATGTGGCAGAGGGGGGGGGGGTCGGCATAATTATAAAAAAGAAATTAAAGATCCAACAGGCAAGGAGGCACCATGTGTCAGCAGGACTGCAGCGGATGAATGTTGGGGGTGGGTTTACTACGCGGGGGGGGGGGGGGGGGACGAAATTTAGATGATTTGAAGTTGGGGGAGGGGGGGGGGGGCTTTTTATGCAACTATGTTCATTACGCGGCGAGAAAATACATATTGTTTGGTGGTTTGGTTCAGTGCAGTACTGAGGAATCTGTCTTTGCAGGGAAAGACATCTCGAAAACGGCTCGCTGATGACGATGAATCTGAGGTTGAGTCCGAGGTAAGTGTGGCACACTGGTGTTCATTTTCGAAATTTAGAATCTACTTGCATTGATACAATTTTTGCTGCTCCAAGACTGGCTCGTGAAAGCCACACTTTTTCAGTGAACTTGATCTTTGAAACCACTGGGTCAGAACCGAAAATCTTCTGCCTCGTCATCTCGTAATGCTTTGTCGCCTTCTGCAGTCAAACCTCAAATATATCTGCCCTGATTTTGTGATTACCTGCACTTTACTATGTATCGGTTTGGCTCTGGTAAAACTTCCATGGAAATAATGTAATGGAAATCTCGATTATATGATGCAATTTTGTGCCCATTTCACAACTTATAGTGGCTCTCCAATATCATTAAAAAAATTGCCTTCTTGTACTCAAATGCAATACTGACCAAGTATTTGTGGGTGCAAAATAAAAACTGACATGCTTCTAAGTTGACCATTACAAAGAAAATAGAATTAGGCAGTATGTTTTTTTTAAATAGAAAGTTTATTCTCCTGGCAGTTCATTTTTTTTTTCTGCGAGAAGGATGTCTCATTATGGCAGACATAATGCTTTCAGGTAGTATGCGAGGGATTATTGGTCACCGGCCAGCTGGGTAATAAGATCACGTGTTACATGACATTAATAAGCAAAAAAGAAAAGTATTCCACATTGCCCTCATGGTTTTAGCAGCACTGACTAATTTTAGACGCCCACGCTTAAACGCACATATGTACCCCATAAAGTAGACAGGGGGGGGGGGGGGAGTAGTCACTACCATAGTTTAGTTGGTCAGTGTTGCGGAGTTGCTACTCCGAAATCAGAATGAATCCGGAGTGAAATGGGAATGGAATGACGTCTTTTCCATTAAATACAGCACTTTTTCCTCGACTTTTTCAAGGTTCAAACATTAGAAGTCACACCCTTGAATATTTAACAATAAAGCTGTAATTAAAAAAGCTTGACTGATTACATGCATGGTACATTTGTAAGCAATGCACCTACTAAAATTTTGTCCTTATATAGGCTGTGTTGCGCTTGAGTTTTTCTCTATTCTTCATGTAACCATAGCTTCATGCCGTGGTATCAGTCTTGCGGAACTGTGGTGGCGGCATATCACGTTATACCTTATGATTTTTCCCTCTCGGTGGCGCCTGCTGTCTCCCCATCATTAACATTGTTTTCACTTCTGCCACCATCAGCGACGCATATTCGAAAAAGTGCTTCTCTAAGTTGTGATACGTATTGAATAGTCTTGTGCAAATAATGAATTTCAGGTTCGAACCAAATTCAAAGGGAATGGTGATTTTGGTCAAATAATTTTCTAATCAAAATTGAATAGGATTTATGTCTCATTTTGCAAGCAAAATGGGCATACAGTGAAAGCTCGTCAATTCGAACTTCGATAATTCAAATTTGTGGATAATTCGAACTGTAAGTTATGGCCCGGCTTAGCTCCATACAAGCCTATGAATAAAAAAGCCCGTTAATTCGAACGCGAGTAGGTACCGCCGCGGATAATTTGAACTATGCGCCACCACGCCCGCGACTTGGCTAGTCACTCGATAGGGTGGCTGCCGAGTTACGAGGCGGCGTTGACAGTGAGTGGAGAGAAAAATGGAGAAACTGGCACGGAGGCCAGAGTGCAGAAAATAGCGCCACTTACTTTTCACCCCCTCCCCCCACAATCTCTCTCTCGGCGGCTGCCTGCTTTTCGTCCTACGTAACCTCCAAGATGTTTTTTTTTAAGCGCCAATGTCGGAGCCTTTGAAAATCCTGTGTAGTCGCTGTTAGACGACAGATGGCACGACCAGCACACAGCAAATCGGGTGTGTCGTAGTTTTACCCAGCCTTCTCTGCAGTCTCCGTCTCGGGCGTGCATTGTACACCTTGGTTGTTAGTGCTAGGAGTAGCTTCCGACTGTCGCGATTCTTTGTGTTGGTGTTGGGGCTTGGCTAACGTTTGTTGTGGTAGTACCAGTAGTAGCTTCCCATCTGTCGCGATTCTGCTGCTCCGACTTGATGGCGTGTGCCCGCGGCAAATATCGTGCCAAAACACTTCAGGAGAAAGCTGATATCCTGCAGAAAGTAGACGCAGGACTCTTGCCTAAACAAGATATCGCAAAAAAGCATGGGATACTGAAAACGACGCTATCTACTTATATCAAAAATAGGAGGGCTATCCTTCGAGATACGTGCACACTACACTGGTGCCCAACGTGGGGCCAGTGTAGTGACACGTATCCCGATTGAGTACGACCACTAGCGTGGGTCCGGTCTTAGCCGAGCCGCAGGGCACCCGTTAGCCATCACCGTGGCAAGAACACGATACTGCTCAAGGTCGCAACACTATTGTCTGTGGCAACATTACAGCGCAGTACAGCACGTACAGCCCGTTGGCGCAGTACAGCCCGTTGCAGAGGCGCGGCGAGAAAGCAAATGGGCTTATCCACACCACGGGTGTAAAAGTACTACACAGCATGCCACGAGCACGTCTCCATGGTAAAAGTGATTCAGTTATTCACGGAAACACCGGGACCAAGGCCCGGATGCTCGAGCGAGGGCAAAGGTTCTCACGTTGGCTTCGGAGGGAGACGGGTCGGCATAGCTTGGCCACGCACTAGGACACCGTACTGCCCTTCGGCCGAGCGTACGCAAAGGGGCAACAAAAGGTGAGCGTTCGCCTCGGGTGCGAGGCGTCGTCAGCGAAGTCCGACAAGCCCCAAACAACGGGAGTCGACGGACAGAAAAGGGAATGCATGCTTCGCCGTAAGCTGTCCCGGAGAATCTGACTCACTCCCGACGCACGGCGCGAAACCTCTCGGGAGACTCCGCGCGCCGCGCCGCAGTCGACATTTGCTACTCGGTGAGAGGGGTCAAACATCATTTCTCGCTCTCCCAGGGCGGCAGACAGCGGAGGAGGGGAGTCATGTCGGGACATGAGAACGGCAGAAAAGGCGGCAAAGCCCGCGCAGAGGCAGCGGGCTAACCTCAATTCCCACAACTTGTTAGCCTTATATCTATGGAAGAGTACACAAACGAAGGTAACTCGCTGGCATCTGTAGTAAATATATGGAATTGAGGGAGTTGTTATGCCCTGACAAATTCCTTCTTGCCAGCACATGTTCAAACGTCATCGCGTTAAAAGCTACCCCTAGCTTTCATAGCAGACATAATAAATAGTGGTGATTATGCAAAAGATTACTGCATGCTTCAAAGTATAACCGCACTCTGTGCTGGAAACCCATCTCTCAACGTTCCTCATTTTCCGCCATGTCCACGTCTTGCTTCGTTCTCCAAATATCGTCTATTCATTCACAAAAAAGAATTGAACGCAATCATACAAGAAGCGGCAACAAAAGCGTCACAGAATGGCACACACGTCTTTTCTGCCCAATCACACAGCGCAGCAGGCACTTTGAAGCAGCGAAGGGATTGGCCTCGAACTGGAAATACCGTGGCAGACGACCCACCATTTCGCTATCCACCTATTGCGGCAAATTGCATTTCCCCGAAATTGAATTGAATGGAGACACCCATTCCACAACACTGCAGGCGATAGAGCATTAGACGCTATATTTGAAGCTCATAGGTTCGGTTGTTGCCAATGGCAAGTAGTCTTATCATCCACTTTTCTGTCTTCATGTTCCCATCATAATTACAACACGTGTCATCCCTCTATACTTCACATTCACATTATTAAAACATGTGTCATCCCTCTATACTTCAGTTGGCTTTCTTGTCTGTTCTAATTAATGTTGTGTCTAGCAAACAAAACCTGCCCCTTGAGATTCTCCTTCTTTTGTTTATACCTGTGCTTGTGCAGATAAGTTTTCCGGTCTACTCTCTCGTCCCTTGCACTCCACCCTTTCAGTTGGTGGTTGGTTTGCGTTGTCTTCTTCTCTGGCATCCGTGTTTTTATAGCTCTTACATCATTTTTATGATGAATCTTGTGGGAATTGAGGTTAGCCCGCCGTCATTGCTGCTTGTTTATAGCGATTATCAGTTATAACAATGAAATTTTCACGCCATTTGAGTATTCTTACAAGTGGGTTCAACCAAGTACGCATGTAACCCCTTTGTGAAGGTGGTTTCACTGCAGTGGAGGGGTGCTATATTGTGAATACATATCCAGAAAAAGTCTACTGCCGCTAAGTCCAGATTGAAGAACGTAATACCATCAGAGTGATTCATAATTTTTATGTTTAGAAGCTTGTTATACGAACCAACATGCTTGTAAGTATAGTCAATGTTAAAAGTAATCAGCAAGTTATCTCTTGCACTCTATTGAAAGCCAAATCCTGCTGGTATTGAAAGTTGCTTCCACTTTCCTTAAACAACAGAAGCAGCACTAAAAAGGATTGTGCAGGTTAGTTGGGTCATAACAATTATGCTCATTCTCTCTTATATGTGTTGTATACTATTTAAATTTGATTAGAAAGTATTTGACCATAGTGTGAACCTGAAATTTACTTTTTGCCCAAGCCTACTGTTTAAAGGGACACAAAAGAGCAAAAGCCCTGTTCGTGTATTAGTATAGCGCAATTTCACAATCCCGAAAACAGCACTCTTAATAACTTGGTAAGCGAAAAAACATGCGACAAGAAACTACAGTTGAGATTCCCCCACCACACACTGTGACGCCATTCATTTTTGAAGGCGTCTAATGGGTCCTATGTAGATTCTAATCGATGTAACTGAAGTATATTGTAATTTGTGGGTGCCGTGGACTTAGCATATGAAGTACGAAAAATACATTGTGGAATTTCTTACGTCACGCGCGGTGATGATGGTGCGAAATTTTAAAAGGAAAGTTCAACCTTAATTTTCTCTGCTAATAATAAAACTTGTGACCGTGAAATTTGTGGCATTGTAGTTCTCGGAGTGATTTAAAACAACTCATTGTTTCTCTTTAGTGTCCCTTTAACTCTAAGAAGAGTTGTACGCAGTCTTGGTAAGCAGAGGCTGGGAGATGGCATTTCTTCTGTTTTTCTTCTGCTGCTTGAAGGATTCTGTGCAAAGTGAAGGGGCCGAGGAGGAGGAGGAGGAGGAAGAAGAGGAGAAGCCTGTTGCCAAGAAGAAGGCGGCGGCCCAGAAGAGCACCACTCCAGCCAAGCGGAGGAAAATAGCGAAGAAGAAGGGAGAGTCTGACGAAGACGAGTCCGACAAGAAGGATGAATCGGACAACTCGGACGAGAAGAATGACAGTCGCGAGGAAGACAAGTCCAACGACAAGGAGGAGTCGGAAGAGAAAGAGGACTCCCTAAAGAAGAACACCAATGACAAGCACGATGAATCGGAGGAAGAGCTCGAAAAGAAAGTTGAAACCCCAAAGAAGGTAGAGACCAACAAGAAGGCTGAGAAAAAGGTCGAGTCAGCCAAGAAGGCCGAGCCTGCAAAGAAGGCTGAGCCCATAAAGAAGGCCGAAACTGCAAAAAAGGCCGAGCCTGCAAAGAAAGCTACTCCTGCCAAGAAGGGTCGCAAGAAGCAAGGTGAGCCCAATTGAGAACACTGCAGTTCCACTCATCTAGGAAATTTTTCTGGTTTTTACAGTTGAACCTCTTTATAAGAGACAAATGGGTATAAGAGACATCAGCGTGCTAACAGTAAGTAAAAGACGGGTATTATAAGAAAATACATACAAGGTACCTTGCTTATGAAATACATGTCATATAAAAAACGAAAATTGCTGCCCAGAGCATGCCTCTTACAAAGGAGTTTAACTGTGTTATTCTGAGGTAATGGAAATTAACTGTAAAGCTCTTCCATCCTCCCTGTCCTGTCTGAGCTTTGCATTTGCCTCAGTATTCTGTGAGCAGTGAGCAGCTTGTCCCAACTCGTTTACAAAGTGCGTCATTTTCTGTTCCACCGTAAGCAAAAGCTACGCCTCAGCACCTACTGCTATAACTTGAGGCCTTGCTCATAAAAGCACCTCGTTAGTATCAGTTAGTGTGTCATTGCAAACACTTGCAGAGTCTGAAGACGAGGACGAAGCAGATGAGAAGCCTGCCACGGATGGAAAAGCGTCTGCCAAGGTTAGCGACTGCACAGAGCCCACGGTGAGCTTGATCAGCCTGACTACGCCCACTGCAGGACAAAGGCCTCTCCCATGATCAATCAATCAACTCAGTCTTGTGCTTCCTGCTGTCACATTATACCTGCGAACTTTTTAATCTCATCAGCCCACCTAACTTTCTGTCTCCCCTTCAAGCATTTGCCCGGCGCATGTCCATTTCTTCATCCTGATTTCAACTATGATATCCTGAACCTGAGTTTGTTCTCTACCCACTCTGCTCTATGATATCCTGAACCTCCGTTTGCTCTCTATCTGCTCTGCTCTCTACTGTGTCATAAGGTTGTACCTACCATTTTCTTTCTCATTGCTCAATTTAAGTTGAATCCTCTTTCTATGCCTTCAGGTTTCTGCTTCATAGGTAAGTACCGCTAAGATGCAGCTGTTATGTAACTTTCCTCTTGAAAGACTGCCATGCATGATTTAAGAATGCTTGCTGAATGTGCTCCATCCCATCCTTATCCTTCTAGTATTTCACTCTTAAGGTTCTTCTGATTTACTGACCGTAGGGGTAGAAGTGCCGTATCATTTTGCGCCCCCCTGTGCCAATCTGCATTTCCACTGCTATACTGCTGATAAATGCGTCGCTGTGCCTAAAGGACTGGAAAGAATCACATAGTTCTACACTGTGCAGTGTAAGGGAGTGCAGTTTCAATGCAGTGGAGGCTGTGCCAGGATGTATGCATCGCCACCAGCCTGTTGCTGCAAGTAAAATATTGTTGCTGATCAGTCAAGCCTGTACCATTCTGTCTTACCGTGATTGTGCTTGCCTGTTCATAAGTTTAGATGACACGACACCTTGTCAAAGAGAACAGGTGCTCAGCAGCCCAGGCTGGAGATGTGACTTGCTGCTGGGTAGATATGTTTTTCTTGTTTGCGTCCCCTCCCCAGTAAGTGCACTATTTATGCCACTAAGCACACTGTTTACATTAAAAAAAAAACTTGATATGGTGTGTTTAGTGACGAAAGTGCTGCTCCGACGTGTCTTTAAGGAAACTGCAACCAATAACCATGTGATGATTCAGTGAGCCTAAACAAAACCAAAAAGAAGCTGTATACCATCATCCTGGTATGGCACCATGCAGCTTGCATATAGCTGCATACCAGCAATTCAGAATTCGACAATAATTGGCAGTATATATTGTTACGGGAAGGAGACTGACTCAGAGGGGTAGTCACCGATGTATTTTCAGCCGGTGAGGCGAGCAGCGCCAGCCACACAGATTAGCTCGCGCCAGTCTATCTCCTTCGTCTTCAGCTCCATGCACTGGCACGTAGCATGACCCCCGGCGGCGGAGGCACCGGTGCTTTAAAGGTCTTTATCTGACGCATTATTGTAGGGCTTGATCCGCGAGACGTGTACGATATCACTGGGCTGCATAGTAGATGATGATGGACAGGTGGGGCTGATCTCGTAGGTGACAGGTGTTACTTGACGCAATATACGGTAGGGTCCCGTGTAATGAGAGAAGTTTTTCGGATAGGCCCAGCCGACGATGAGGGGACCAGAGTAAAACGAGGGTACCGGGAGCGAAATGTACGTCTCTATGTTCCGCATCGTACCGACGGCATTGGTTGGTTTGCGACGCCATCAGCCGAGCGCGAGCGAGCTGACGGGCATGATCGGCTCGCGCAATCGCGTCGCGGGCGCACTCGCTGGTATGCACTACAGGAGAAGCCCAAGGACTGCAGGATGGCTCAATGATGTCTTTGGCGAGCATTTTGTCGACCTCACTTTGGATGATGTGACGCTCGGCTGCCGACACTCGATATGGACGCCTATGAATAGGATGCTCATTACCAGTGTTTATGCGGTGGCTCATGCCGGTAGCTTTCCCCAACGGACGGCCGCTGATGTCAAAAACGTCGATGTAGGACAGCAGAACCCGGTGGAGCTCGTCAGTCTGCTGCGGCGTTAAGTTGGAAGCGATCATCGAAGTAATAGGGCTGTCGGAGCAAGTGGCAGATTGATGTTGAGCGTAGGGGTCAGAAGGGGTGCCCATCGCGAAAACATCTACCGCATTGTCTTCTAAGGCGTAGAGCAACGCCAAAGAGATCACTTGTGGCAAAACTTGAGGTGACAAGCTAAAGTTGACAACTGGGAGGCACGTAGAACTTCCTGCGACGGACAGAATGGTGTGCGGTAATGTAATGCCACAGCTTATGAGGACATCGGTGATAGGCGTCAGAACATAGTCAACGTCGGGAAATGGTGGTATTGAGACGAGCTCTATGTAGGTCAGGGTCTGTGGAGGGAGGCGCGCGTGTCCCGTTGTGCAGAGACGACTCGGCCGTTGTGTAAGAGGTTCTGTTGCGGGCAAGTGTAGACGGAGCGTACTGGTCGAACAGTCTATGAGGGCAGAATGCGCGGACAGGAAGTCGAGGCCTAAAATTACGTCGTGGGGGCATTTATCAAGGACGGTGAAGAGAACAACTGTGTGTCGATCGGCAATGCTCACACGAGCGGAGCACATTCCCACGATAGATGCTATTCCACCATCCGCAACACGGACGAACTGAGTGGTCGCAGGTGTGAGAACCTTCTTGAGCTTGCGGCGAAAATCACTCGTCATCACGGAAAGTTGGGCGCCGGTGTCGACAAGAGCAGTGACATATACGCCGTCTACTTGTACGTCTATGAGGTTCCGTTTTGTCGGTATCGTCAAAAGGGGATTTTCGGTCAGTCCGAGCGATGCAGCGCCACCTCCGGGGGCTGCAACGCTTAGTTTTCCGTCGGGGAACCTCGGGGGAAGGCGGGGGAAGATGGTCGGCGGGGCTGTGGAGAACGAGACTGGTGACGTTGGGGGGATGGAGAGTGGGAGTAGCGTGGTTCAGAAGCAGGTTCCTGGGCAAAATGGTCGCGGCTGGTCTCATGGCGATAGGCAGGACGTGCATAGAAGGGGCGAGAGGACGGTTGTGCAGGAGGACCCCAGCGACTTCTGCAATGGCGAGAAATGTGCCCGATTCTGTGACACGAGAAGCATATCGGCTTGTCGTAGTCTGTTCGCCATGCGGACGGATTACGGAACATTGAGGGAGAGCCGGTCGGGAAGGGACGTGCAGGCGTGTATCGAGGCTGGTAGTCGGTGCGGGGAGGCGGTGAGATAGAGTGAATTCCCAAGCTGGCGATTTCCTGCCGGACGACTGCTTGAATGAGAGGCAACGTAATTGGCGGAGAGGGGTCGGGAGACGTTGGTCCCACCTTAGCTGGAGCAGCCGCTTCAAGCTCCCGCCTGACGATTCGCGTCAAGTTGTCACAGGTGTCTGGTGGATGATGTGTCGAGACACGAGGACGTCGCAGTGGTGTTCGGGAGGCGCTGGAACTGATGGGAGATGCGTCTGCTTTTAACTTGTTGGAACCGGCGGCATGCTTGATTGATCGCATCAACAGATGACACATTGTTGAATACCAACAAGTTGAACGCATCGTCGGCGATACCCTTCAGGATATGCGCAACCTTTTCAGGTTCAGATATATTTTCCTCAGCTTGGCGGCATAGTGAAAGGACAGCCTGAATATAACCAATGTAGGGCTCCGTGGAAGATTGTGCGCGAGTCGACAACTCATTTTTCGCAGCTTCATGACGACCAGAGATGTTGCCAAAAAGCTCACGGATCTTTGCCTTGAAGCTGTCCCAGCTTGTTATGCCATTCTCGTGGTTATCAAACCAAACACGAGGGGTTCCGTCGAGATAAAAGATGACGTTTGCCAGCATAAGAGTGGGATCCCACCTGTAAGTGGCGCTGACGCGTTCGTAGAGGCGTAGCCACTGGTCGACGTCGGAACCCTCGCTGCCCGAGAACAGGCCGTGGTCTTTGAGCGCGGGAAGCGTCACGAAAGTTGTTGCGGGCGCTGGGTTGACAGGTTGGGCAGAAGAGGGAGCGACCGGAGAGGATGTAGCCGAGTCCCGGGTGGTCATGTTGTAAGCCGCGAGGGAGCGTCCGCTTCGGAGTTCCGTGGTGAGGACGGGGATCGCACAACTCCACCAAATATGTTACGGGAAGGAGACTGACTCAAAGGGGTAGTCACCGATGTATTTTCAGCAGATTAGGCGAGCAGCGCCAGCCACACAGATTAGCTCGCGCCAGTCTATCTCCTTCGTCTTCTTCAGCTCCATGCACTGGCACGTAGCAATATATATATATATATATATATATATTGTGCTATAGCTTTGCAACTGACAAGCAGACCATATTGGTGAAACGTATGTGACATTAGTTTGATACACTGATTATTAATACTTTTGAAGACTTTCATGGGTCACTCATTACATTTACGACTTTCACCTCATTTATGGAGCAGGAACTGACATTTTAATGTGCATAGCTCATTCAGCTGTTTCTTTACTTTTGTTGCTGGTTATTTCAGTGAACAATGACATTGTTTTGATCTCGTATAAACTGGTGCTTGCGGCTACCTTATGGTTTTGTTCTGAGGCGGCTGTGTGTTGGGGCACCCAGGAAGAAGACATCAAGGAGCTGATCCGGAGCATCCTGGATGGGGCAGACTTGGAGGAGATCACCATGAAGAAAGTCATTCACGAGGTCAGCTATGCGCTGTGTTTACTATGAGCCCACTGGATCGATTTTTTTTTTTTTCTTGCAAATTGTGTCCCAACTAGTGTGTTCTAAGCAGTGAGCTAAATCAGTGTTCGTAATGGTTGCGTCGTTGCAGAGCTATATTTTTTTAATACAATTTAGAATATTCTTAAGCATACTGTGTGCCATTTTTGTTGTTATTATTTTTGTAACTTTGCTTTGAAGTATTAAAAAAATATTTGAAAAGTAATCTAATTTACTCTGCTCCCAAAATTTTGCTATTCACACAGCTCTGCCTTTGTAACAATCCTCATTCATTGAATTTCATATGATGGAGGTGTTGCACTGAAGCCTCGTTCAGAATAGCCTAAACTGCACTCAAAGACCGATTTAATGAACCGGGATATAACCAATTAACTATGAAAAATAGTTTTGTCATAGAGAGTGAGACTTGATAATTATTATGAGCCAGAGCTCACTCCTGTATAACCTACTCCGTTATAAGCAATACACGAGGTGGTATCAGGTAATCACCTTTTTTGTAGAAATTACCAGGGCTGTGCAGTCAAATATTTTTCGAATATTGTATGTGATTAGATTTGCAATGGAACTTTTTATTTGAAACTACTCGAACTTCCAGAAGGCAGATGCAGTCAATGTCGAATTGAAAGACCCCTTCAGATTTTCAGTGTGCTGTGCCTCATCACACACTTGTACTGTTGGAAAGCTGCCTTTGAGGCTCTGCTTCGGGTTTATATGTATTGGCTGAAAACGCGCTGGTTACAAAATGGAGATAATAGATGTGGCAGAGGTGGGGGTTCAATCAATGCTGTTTTGGACCTAAAATTTGCCCTGCAAGTCTGCTAAATCAGATGCCAAAAAATGAAATTTCAGATGAGGCAGATTTGGAAGTCCAACTTGAATGGAGCACCCTCTTGTCTGCCAAATCAGTTTTGGCGCCCCGAGAGGTTGAAAGAGGAACCCTTGCACATAAATGGAACTCTGCCTCTGCTACTATGAAACACCAGTGCTTCATTTACCTTGCCAAAAGAAATGTTGCTTTCTCACGTAAACATGCCTAGAAATTCTGCAATTTCACTTCAAACTATTTAAAAAATACTTTATTTTATTTGCACTCATAATTTAATATTTGAATATGCTTTGCACCCAAAATGTTGCTATTTGCACATATCTTGAAATTACAAATGAAATATTTTTATTTATTTAATAATTAAGTTAATGGAAACTGGCCATAAGAAAAATGTAAAATTATTGCAGCACTTGCCTGCCTAAACAGGCCAATGAATGGGAACCAACAGTCAATGGCGCAAGGGGAAAATTGCCTCCATTCAGGTCTGCATGTCTAGCAACACACATTATGTCTCACGGAAGTAGGTCCTACCAATTCTTGATAGCGCTCAAGCAGTCATAGAAAGAGCCCATGAGTAACACGGAGCTCTTGAAAACATGTACCTTCAAAACCCCGACTATTGTTACAGTCCTGGTAGCCATTACAGGAGTTTCAGTCTTCATAATTTGATTTCCTTCCTGAAAATCTTGCATAACGACACCCGTGAGAAAAACGTCTGGTCATTACACACGAGAGGGTATTGAGCGAAATAAAAGTATTGAGGGTATGAGACGGTTTTCAGACTGGCTTGCTTGTAGAGTTCTCGAGAATTTCTTCAGTAATACTTGAAGTGATGAACATTGTTGAGCAATGCCCAAATGAAATGTCAGAAAGAGCGAACAATTATGAGATCCTGAAGCATCGGACAGTGCGCCACATGCTATTCCATTGTAGGGAAGTGCAAGCAAGCACTGTTTTGCCACTCATGTAGTTCTTGTCCTCTGCCACGTGTTACTAAAGTAGCCATAACAATAGTGCATTTTTGTCAGCAAGATGGTGCATATATTCATACACCTTGAAAGCTCATACCGTATTTACGGGCATAATTTGCACACCTCTAACATTTTGCTAGCTTTTCGGAAGAACAATATTTACTCACATATTTCGCGCTCCCCGACCCGCCCGAGCCAGCTCGTCGGCGCGCACGCACCTTTCGACAGTTCAATGCTTCGGCCAGGTGCGCGCTTCACCGAGCAGTCAAACAGGCCGGAGTGCAAAGTTCCTTCTTCCGAGAAATTCCCCTGTGCTAGGGCTTCCTAGAATTGAAGGGTTGCCGTAGCTGCCTTAACTGACAAGGCGTAACTGCTCGAGCGTTTGCCTTCTTCTATCTCACAATCTCTAACTCCACGATATTTGGCGAGCACGCTCACGTCACGGCATGGACGACTTTCTGCAACAGAGACATGTGAGGGCCTGCCGCGCCAACTGTTCCCCTTGTTGTCTACGTCCGCGCTGCATCGCACGCTTGGTCCATTTTGGAAGTTTATGTTTCGCTATCCGGCCGATGCGTTTTGAAGGTTCCTTTGTGATGTGCTACAGTAATTATATATATACGGCGAAATTAAAGCCCACTTTTGTAAATTTCACCTAAGAAAACGGGAAGCATGCCGCTGCAAAGCACTTCATGGGGACGTACTTCAACGTGTCGACCGGCGCGATTGTTACGCGAGAAAGCAGAAGAGTGTGCGCTTTCTAATGCAACTTTCCTGCCATCGAAGAAGGCCTTTTCACTTATGTGCGGATGCTTAGTTCTTCCGGTATCGCCGTGTTGTGGGCCCTATAGTTTCTGCCAGCATTGCCGAAAGAGCTTCAAGAAAATGGGGCGCTCAAGGCGCTCCACGGAACCGAGGATGATGCGCTTCGGGAGGGCGGTAGCAGCGGCTGCGACGATGATTCCCAATCAGACTTCGCGATCATTGGTTCCCGCTAGACTGCGAGTGAGTACGTGCTAATTCTTTCAAAATTAGCAAGTACAATTCGTTCATGGTTCACTTTATTTCTTCTTTTTTTAAAGTGTATATACTGAGTGCGTTAGGACACAAAATTTCGTATGGCTCGACAAATCGCCACATGATTTGCGTACCACCTTCTCAACGCCCCAATATCACGAAAAAAGTGTGCAAATTGTGCGCGTAAATACGGTGTTTGTGCTTTCTATTTCTTCTGGATGTCTGACTAAAAAATGCATGTATTTATACAATCCTAGAATAGACTGCGTAGTTGTTTGCCCTCTAAGCAGAGTGTTCTTACAGGTCTTCGACAAATACCCCAACCATGATCTGTCTGGCAAGAAGGAGTATATCAAGTCAACAGTACGATCGGTAAAGTAGTTTTGAGTAACATTTATCGGGCAAGTATTGGTATTTTTAGACAGAAAAAAAAAAAGCAGGTAAAAGTGTGCTTGATTGGGCTTGTTGGTAGAACAGCACTGTAGTGTCTGTGTCACTGTATCGTCCCATCTTAAGCGCTATTTTTATTTTTTGTAGATTCGAGAAACATGCCCTTTGCATACACTACAATAGATGATAATTGTAAAGCTAGCCTTCGTGCTATGTAGTTTGTCCTACTAATGTCAGCTAACCACTTGCTGAAAACAATGTATTTAAGCACAGTTTGCTTGTGCTATGACATGAGAAATCTAGACTCTGCTGTCTTGATATAGGCATGCATAATAGATTTGTGCTATGACACTATATGCTAAAATGAAAAAATAATAGACGAGCGTTAACACGAGCAGTTTGGACCTCGTCTCCACTTGAAGCACGACCGGTGCCACCATTAGTAGGGCAAATGTGCATTACGGAGAAGTAAGCATGCGGATTTGGAAAATGGTCTTATGTTATCACCTGTTGCTCATCATGCCGAACAGTTAGCCCTGTACTTTGATTTAAAAGAACTTGATACACCTGTAAATGTGTGTACAGAGAACCAAAGCTGACAATGGAGTGTTGACAACACTGCCCTGCGTCTCTGGCATCAAGCTCTGGGGGAAATTGGGAATAGATGCAGCAGAGGGCTCAGGCAATTCAGTGTGTTTCGCCGCTACTGGAGCACATGAACACACCTTCTGCAGTCGGTGCGGGAACTTTGGCGCTATGCCGTCAGCTTGGTGTGCTGAAACAAGACACTCGCTGTGTCTCGTTTCAGCAGCCTCAGGAGCACGCACTCGCGTGTTCCCTTTCATAAAAATTGACACTGTGCACGCCAGGAATTTCCAAACATTGGTATGTGTAACCTGTGCCTTTTTTTTTTTTTCCCCAGCTCATCTCGTGATTGGGTTATGCTTGAAGTCCCTTCAACAGTGCTGAGCAAGGGATGGTTCAACAGGAGTCTTTTTTTATCCTTTTTACCTAGACTGACGCAGCTGCCTTGACAGCGGCACACATATGTTGACAGGCTGGTTGGGTTCTGTTGGCTGTGTGCGAAGAGCAATTTTACTAGTGGCAGACCGAATGTTTCTACGAAGAACAAAATGAATTCTCTTCCTTCCCATCTTTGCAACCCAGCATGATAGGGTGAAAGTTGAGCACCGACTAGTTTTAGTCGTGGTCATTTCATTTCTGTTGTGATGGGGTGAAAGTTGAGCATCGACTAGTTTTAGTCGTGGTCATTTCATTTCAGTTATGTTGTGCACTCATGCTGTTTTTTCGTTCAAACTTCTCTGGCTAAAAGTTAACTGCGCATTTTTTTGTTGTCACCCAAGCTAGATCTTGACTTGAAAAGCTTCCAAGTCTAAGTGTGCACAAGCCTAGTATCCGTACTCTGGTGTTCACATTATTTTATCCAGTGCATTGTATATAAGCCATTCACTCATTGTTGGTCTGCTGCAGTTTTAGAAGTATAGCCTTTTGAAGGGATGGCACAATGGCATTGCTCAGCCACAATGACATTGCTCGGGGGCAAAAAAAAATATTTTAGTGCATTGTGTAATAGTTTTAGCAGCCACAAAGCCTTGTTAAAATGCCTGCACTCGTATCACTTTTGCGAGCGGAAATAAAGTGTTTTTCATTTTGCACATCACTTTCATCATTTTTATTGCACTTATGTGGGCATGGCAGCACAGCAAAGTGGGATTTACGCGCAATGGGAGCTTGTCCCTTCTTCGTACGCAAGAAGCCCCATTGTTATCTGTGAGATTCACGCCAAAGGCCTAAATCGCACATGAACAATGGAAACAAGTCGTATTGACGATGTTGTGAGTTGCTGCCAGCTTGGATGAGCATTTCCTCTTTACTTTAAAATCATCATATACAAGGTGCCCCTGCTATTTTTAGCTAGAGTATAAAATATGCCGACACATGCAATTACGCCGCGACCAATTGCATGTTGCTGACCGTTGCCTGGAGTCAGTCATACTATTTTTTGTGTTCTAAATTATTGCTCAGTTAGATCTGTCTAATTTAATAACTTTTGGAGGAACGAAGATGGATAGAAAATTTCAATGAAAACGTTGTAGATTGGTTTCCAAAACATACGATTGAACAGTGTCAAACATTGTAGTATCTGTTAATTAGTGTTTTTTTGCTAACTACAAATGCCCGCAAAATACAAAAAAATACCACCTGACAGACCTACTGTCGCGCGTGATGCTCTCTAACATTCCGCCTATAAACAATACGCTTCTCTCGCACCGATTCATGACAGCGATAAGCAGTCACAGCAATTATCACTTTTGTGGCAGATAGCAAAACGTGTTCATTGCAAAGCCACCACCATCGTTGCGGCCCTGTCGAGACAGCACAGTCAAGCAAATGCTATGGTCATTCATTATTGCCGAAGGTTTTAACAGTATGCACACTAGTGAACTTCTACAGGTTACAGTAAGATTATAGTGCCTAGAAATATATTCTAGACACTGTAGTAAGATAAACGCCTGTTACCTTTTTTTTTTCTTGTGCTGCCCTCTGTTGTTTCGGTTGGGCCTTTGTAAGGCCTTATACAACTGGTATAGCCAGCCTTCGAGATCCAAAAACGTTTCGCGACAATTGTGTAAAGGGTGCATGCGCCGTGGCATGGTGCACCCATCTTTTCCTTACAGTGTACTGTAATCGGGAATTGGAATGGACGAAGCGGCCGCACCGTAGCTTGGTTGATTCTCTGGCATGTGACAGTAGCAGCGGCACTGTAGTCCCGTGGTACTGAAGATCTCGGGAGCGTTTGCATAGGAGAGCGGGTGCCGTAGCCTGCCAAAACATGTAATAGCTCGTTTTTTAGCGTGTTTAATGCGTTTCTGAGCCTTTATCAATGTATATACGCCTGCTGCGCGCCATGGTGCACGGGTAAATATGCAGGCACGCAGAAATCGGGTTGAGACATTCACTGTTTCAGGAGCCAGCCAACCCACACAAAAAAAAAACATGTACATTCGGAACTTGGGTCTGCGCAGACCCGCTTAGCTTCTTGCTAAAGCAGCCCTTTGAGCTGCGCAACACCATAGATGGCTACTGGCAAACTACAAAGAAAGGAATATTAAAACCTTGTGCTCGTTTGGTCGGCAGTTTCTACAATATCTAGAGCACTGCTCATATGAGTCCACATGCGCTCGATTGTTTCACGAGAAACCCGAGTATAACATTTATATCAGTGACAACTCAGTTTTCGTATGCAACAGTTGCGAAAGATAATAATTAATGTTTTCTGAAAGGCTTATTCTTTTTTTAACTGCGTGCTTTCACGCTTATTTAGCTTGGCTGCGAATGTGTCAGGACGGGCTCCTGCATACCTAAATGATTTCGGTCGTTTTAATTGTGCCCAGCTCGATGCTTTTATTACGAACAAACTCGTAAAGTTGTAGCGATCACGCCTATACCTAGTTTTTGGAGGTTGGTGGACTTTTTTCGATATTATCTCACTTTTTCGTTCAGCCCCCGCCGCTTCGAATCAAACGCTAACTGCGTTTCAGCTGACACGGCGCGGTGCTGCTGCTGCTCCGTCCGCCTCTTTTCTCTCTTGTGCGGACATTGAGGCTGTGCAGTGATGGAAGTGGATAGAAGGCTTCTGACTCCCAAAGAGCTCGCTGAGGATTCTGGATGGCAAACAGTTGCTGCTAGGCGCTCCCGAGACAAGTCGGCGTCGTCAAGCAAGTTGGAGCTGTTTCCACAGGTGCTCACCCGAACGACAGTGTGGCCGCCCAGGGTTGCCGAGACAGCGGGAGGGCTAAAATTCGCATTATTTGCGGCAGAGGAATGCCTCTACTGCCTAACGATGAAGCGAAGATTATTGTCAGGCTGATTGGAGGTCTTGACATCAGCAAGGTAGGCCTGACAGTTGTGGCCGAGGCCATATGGACAGCGGTCGGCATCGACTTTGGGTCGTGGGACGCTGACACTATGTGCCCGAATTTCCAACAAAACATCATGGTCGTCAGTACATCCTGCAGGGAGAACGCGATTCGTTATGCCAAGGTGGAATGCATTGATGTTGGGGGTCAGCAGCACAAAGTCACCGCGTACGAAGCGGCTCCCGATTCTACGTGCCAGGGCGTCATCTGTGGCATTGCACCGAGTGAAGGTCTGGCAGAGCTCGACCTCAAGATAGTAAACTCAAAGAACCCGCTGGCCCTGAGGTCCAAACGACTCAAGAACACAGGCATCGTGGTTGTGGTCTTCGACAGCTACAAGGTACCAAACTACGTCTCGTACGAGGGTACGCTCACCTGGTGTACCTTGTATAGAAAACAAGTAGAGGTGTGCTATGCCTGTGGCCGTCTTGGACATCGAGCAGACGTGTGCCCCAGTCCAGACGACACCATGTGTAGGGGATGCGGCGTTGCCAATCCAGATAAGAACCACGTGTGCGACCCCAAGTGCGGACTCTGTTGTGGCCAGCACCTTACCAGCGCCAAGGAGTGCAAGGAGAGGTACCAGATGTCGTACCTTGTGAGACGCAGACGCGCAGGGGAATCCCGTAGAAATAGAACCGTCTCCTGCCTTCGCTAAGGAAGACCGCCACTTCTTGGCCCAAGCTGGTCACCACGGAGCCTGCGGATGCTCCAGGAGCGCCTCTTCATTAGTTACCTCCCTGCCTTCCGGATGTCGTTCGAGGTACAGAAGCAGATCCAGGTCCAGGGGCAGATCTGGATTCAGTAGTCGTTCTGGGCGTCGTTCCAGGAGCCGTTCTGCCTCCAGGACCGGGTCCGGTTCTAGTAATGGCCAGCAGAAGAGGAAGCCGACCCTTACATGGGCCGACAAAGTTCGTGGTGGCAGCGAAACGGGACCTTCTCGGGGCCCACGCGACCCACCCCCAGAGCAAGCTAGGGACGCCGAGGTAACGTGCCTTCAGAAGGAAAATGTGAAAGTAAAAGAAATGATCAAGATGGCTAGGGAAATGACCAAAATTAAGAAATTGGTTATCAGTCATACGGTTTAAGATACAGCTTCGCCACCGTCCCCTACCGAAGTACAGATTCCGGCTAGCGCTTTTAGCCGTGGCCCTTAAGCGCAGGGCACTTTTCAATAAGGAAGAATCAGGTGCTCAAATAATGAGATTAAGAGGGTGTTGTCCCCGCTCACTACAAGTGCACAGTAGTTACAGCAAGGTTCAGCACTGGTGCAAGTTGCCTTAGGTTACCCGAGGAGAGGCCTAGGTGCACTGGTCGATCGAATGCCTGTCCGGAATTGGACGAAGATTTCACCGTGGAGGAAGTTAGGCAAGCCATTTTTGAACTCAATGGGAAATCTGCGCCAGGTCCCGAAGGCATCACCAATAAAAATGCTGCGGAATCTCTACGATGGTTCAATCGAGTACCTCACAAGATCAACGAGATGTGGAGAAACGGCAGCCCCCCAGAAAAATGGAAGACCGCCACGACCGTCCTGATCCCCAGACCAGGCAGGACTCCGAATATTGATAACCTCCCACCCATCTCTCTTACGTCCTGCATAGGGAAAGTGGCGGAGCACGTTGTCCTCAACCAATTAAACCGATATTTGGAAGACAACGTCTATACTCACAACATGATTGGCTTCCGAAACGGCTTGTCAACGCAGGACGCCATGAAGATGATCAACCATCTAATAATTGACGTCCGTACTAGAGACACCAGGGCCTTGCTCGCACTCGACCTCAAGAAGGCGTTTGACAATGCTCTCCACTCATACATCCTGGCTTTCGTGGACCTCGGGCTGGGCCCCAAACTGTATAACTACGTCCGTTCGTTCTTGACCGGGAGGAAAGCGAAACTACAGATGGGTGACTATGTCTCTGACGAGGCGCTACAGGGCCCATGGCGTACACCGTAAGGCTCGATCATTTCGCCCTCTCTATTCAATATCTGCATGGTTGGCCTTTCGACGAAACTGGCCCAAGTCGAAGGTATCAGCGACATCTACGTTGACGACATCACAATCTGGTAGACCGTGTGGGAATTGAGGCCTGCCCACTGCCTTTGCGCGGGCTTTGCCGCCTCTTTCTCCGCTCTCATGTCCCGACATGTCTCCCTTCCTCCGCTGTCTGCAGCGGTGGTAGAGCGAAGTGACGTTTAATCCTCTCACCCGGTAGCGGATGTTGACTATAGCACCGCGCGCGGAGTCTCCCGAGAGGCTTTGCGCGCGCGCGTCGGGAGGAGAGAGAGGCCTCTCCAGGGACGACATGGGGGTAAGCACGCTTTTCTTTTCTGTCCGTCAGCTCCCTGTGGGGCTCGTTCGGACTTTGCCGACAGCGCCCGCAGCAAACGCTTACCTTATTCGCCCCCCCCCCTCCAAACGCTAGGCCGAAGAGTGGTACGGTGTCCTAGTGCGTGGCCTAGCTACGCCAACCCGTCTTCCTCCGAAGCCAATGCGAGCGCCTTTGCCCTTGCTCGAGCAACCGGGCCTTGGTCCTGGCGTCTCCGTGGATCACCTTTACCGCGGAGACGTGCTCGTGGCACCCTATGTAGTACTTTTATGCCCGTGGCGTGGATAAGCCTATTTGCTTTCCCGCTGCACCTTTGCAACAGGCTGTACTCCGTTTGGTGTTGCCACAGACAATAAAGTGTTGCGACTTTGAGCAGTATCGTGTGGCGGACTCAAGGGTTGGAAGCCGGTCTCTGAAAATGACATTCACCTCTTCACTCGGAGTGGTGACCCAATACCCAGGGTCGACACCATCAGAGTCCTTGGTATGTTTATCAAATCACATGGCGGCAATGGCACTGCGTCGCGCAAGATTACTGCAGAGACGCGCATCGCTTTTCACCTCCTTCGAAGAGTCACGAACAGATGTCGGGGACTCAAGGAGGACAACCTGCTTCGGCTCAACTCCTTTGTGCAACTCCCGCAATGTCCACCCAGTGCACAACACAGGTCGTCGCAAGGCAAGAGCTGCAGCGATAATTCAGCGAATTTCCAAGAACAAGATCGAGGCAAGGTTTGTAGATGCCGCCGAGTACGTAAATGGCAAGGCTCTTGCGCTTTCCGTTGTGGACACGCAGGGTAAGGTCATCAACTGTGCCTCCATTCGGACGGTGGACCTTGCGGTGACCGAGCAAGTGGCCATTGCTGCACTGGCCATGCAGGACGCTCGGAGAGACGGCGTGTATAGCGACTCCGAAGTAGCCATCGGGTCATTTCAGAAAGGCCGGGTAGCACGGCAAGTAGTTCATATTCTGAGAGGCGCCAGAAACAGTGACAGCGCCACACACAGCATCTTCTGGTTCTCTGCTCACGTCGGGACATTCGAGGGGGTTCCTCTGAACCTTAACGAGTCTGCCAACGAGGCTGCGCGTGGCTTTACCGACTGCGCTGCCCTCGTATCAAGCGACTTTCTCCCCGGATGCAGGGACGCTCCTAGTACGCACAATAAGATAACGAAATTCTTTTATTTAGAGAGAAGGCTCTTACTGCCACCTCATACCAAGCTGAACAGACCACATGTGGTCACGCTCAGGCTCCTGCGAACTAACTCTTACCCTAATCCTGCGCTCCTTAATAGTATCTATCCGGAAATTTACACGAATAGTTTTTGCGCGGCTTGTGGTGAGGTTGCTACTTTGCCTCATGTGCTCTGGGAATACGGGTCGCTGGGCCCGACGTTCAACAAGGAAAAAAAAAATATATATATATATATATATATATATATATATATATATATATATATATATAAACTTCGAGAATAGTGCAGTATAGGAAACAAAACAATAAAATATTTATTTAATCCTAACAGTTTCGGCTGGTGGACCAGCCTTCTTCGGAGGATGTATATATATATATATATATATATATATATATATATATATATATATATATATATATATATATATATATATATATATATATATATATATATATATATATCCAGACAAGCCATTTCTACCGACTTGTGCCATTACACCCGCAACTGACGCTAATGAACCTATGGATGTATTCCGCAAGTCCATCGATTGTAACCTCACGCCTGGGCAGTAGAAACAGCTGATCAAGCTCCTACAGCGTTTTCGAGCCTCGTTTGACCACAATCAGCCTTCCTTAGGTCGAGCGTCATCTGTTGTACACCGTATAGATACCGGTCAAGAGACCCCATTACGGCAGCGTCCATATCGTGTGTCAACTACCGAACGCCGTGTCATCAATGAACAGGTTGACGACATGCTGACACGTGGCATAATCGAACCGTCAAGCAGTCCCTGGGCCTCTCCAGTTGTGTTGGTGAAGAAGAAGGACGGATCCATCAGGTTTTGCGTGGACTACCGGCGTCTCAACCGAATCACGCGCAAGGATGTCTATCCGCTGCCACGCATTGACGATGCCTTGGACTGCCTACAGGGAGCCGAATTTTTCTCTTCTTTAGATCTCCGCTCTGGATACTGGCAGGTACCCATGGCAGAGGCCGATCGTGAAAAAACTGCTTTCATCACGCCCGACGGGCTTTACGAATTCACAGTGATGCCCTTCGGCCTCTGCAACGCGCCAGCTACTTTCGAGCGGATGATGGACTCTATCCTTCGAGGCCTCAAATGGAACGTTTGCCTTTGTTATTTAGATGATATTGTCGTCTTTTCAACTGATTTTGCAACCCATTTAACCCGCCTCGAGAAAGTCCTCGCGTGTATTTCTGCCGCGGGGCTGCAACTGAATCTGAAGAAGTGCAATTTCGCCGCTCGAAAGCTTACGATCCTTGGCCACGTGGTTTCAAAAGACGGCATTCTTCCTGACCCTGCCAAACTTACAGCCGTTTCAGCGTTTCCCAAACCGACCACCATGAAAGAGCTCCGAAGCTTCATAGGTCTCTGCTCTTACTTCCGGCGCTTCGTCCGCAATTTCGCGACGATCATCGCTCCTTTGACCAAGCTCCTCGCCGGCTCCAGAGACCTTTCAGCCTGGTCTGCCACCTGTGACGACTCTTTCAATGAACTGCGCCGCCTCCTCACGTCGCCGCCTATTCTGCGACACTACGACCCATCGGCACCCACAGAGATCCACACCGACGCTAGTGGTGTCGGGCTAGGCGCTATTCTTGCACAGAAGAAAGACGGCTTCCAAGAGTACGTGGTTGCCTACGCAAGCCGAACTCTTAGCAAAGCCGAAAGCAACTATTCTGTCACTGAAAAGGAATGCCTCGCCATTATTTGGGCGATAGAAAAATTTCGACCTTACGTGTACGGGCGCCCTTTTGACGTCGTGACTGACCACCACGCCCTCTGCTGGTTGTCGTCATTGAAGGATCCAAGCGGTCGCCTCGCCCGATGGGCGTTACGCCCCCAAGAATATAATATTCGCGTGGTCTATCGCTCCGGCCGGAAACATTCGGACGCAGACGCCCTATCCCGTTCGCCTCTACCCCCTGACCCGGACTGCTGCGAAAGTATAACCTGTGATGCCACTGCCGTCACCATCGCCGACATGCCATCTGAGCAACGCAAGGACCCTTGGGTTGCTTCGATTCTAGACATCCTGGCTGGGCGGACGGCTTCCCCCCCTTCTCGCACGTTGCGTCGGCAAGTGGAGCACTTCGCCACTCGCGACGACGTGCTGTACCGACGCAACTACGCACCCGGTGGACGTCAGTGGCTACTCGTGATTCCACGTCATCTGCGATCCGAAATTTGTTCCACGTTTCATGACGACCCCCAATGTGGCCACGCAGGTTTCCTGAAGACTTATTCTCGCATACGTCTCCGATATTACTAGCGTGGCATCTACCGTTTTATACGACAATACGTTCGGGCCTGCTCGACGTGCCAGAGACGAAAAACTCCCCCTTGTCACGCCAGCGGTACCTTGCTACCCTTACCATGCCCATCCCGACCATTCGACCGCGTCGGCATCGATATCTATGGTCCCCTTCCCAACACTGCTGACGGTAACCGCTGGATCATAGTTGCCGTCGACCATCTCACGCGGTATGCCGAAACTTCATCCCTTCCCTCGTCTACAGCAAAAGACGTTGCGACTTTCGTTCTTCACAACATCGTATTACGTCATGGAGCACCTCGGGAGTTACTGAGCGATCGTGGTCGCGTATTCTTGTCAGACGCCATCACAGCATTGCTGCGTGAGTGCCACGTCGTTCACCGCACTACAAGCGCCTATCATCCCCAGACCAATGGAATGACAGAGCGCTTCAACCGCACTCTTGGTGACATGCTATCTATGTATATCTCGTCAGACCACTCCAATTGGGACCGAGTGCTTCCGTTTATCACGTTCGCTTATAATACCGCCATTCAAAGCACTACTGGGTTCTCTCCTTTTTTCCTCCTTTACGGACGCGAACCATCTTGCACTATGGACACCATTCTTTCGTACAAACCTGACTCCTCAGAGTCCACGACTTTGTCTCAAGCCGCTACATACGCTGAGGAATGCCGCCAACTGGCAAGAGCATTCACAACCCAAGACCAAGGACGCCAAAAGCACCACCATGACGCATCAAATAACACCACTTCCTACGATCCAGGTTCACTCGTCTGGCTGCATGTTCCCTCTGCTACACCTGGCCTTTCTACCAAGTTGGTCCCCAAGTATCACGGCCCATATCGTGTGCTACAAAAAACGTCACCGGTGAATTACCTCATCGAGCCACTGGAACCATCTTCTGACCAACGTCGTCGTGGCCAGGAAATTGTCCACGTCTCGAGACTTAAGCCCTGCTACGACCCTCCCGTGTTTACTTGTCCATAGGTCGCCAGGATGGCTCCTTATTTCGCGGGGAGTAATTGTAATGAATTAATGAATCTGAGTAACGGACGCTCTGCTGGCAACGAAGAAAACGACGATGATCGGTGGCTGCAGTAGTAGCTCGCGCACGCCGCTCGCCATTAGCCAGATCTGCCTGATAAAGGACATTTTGCCAAGCTACGTCTGAACCTTTCTCAACGTACAACACCTCTATTTTAATATATATATATATATATATATATATATATATATATATATATATATATATATATATATATATATATATATATATATATATTGGGCGGCGGCTAACGCCACCTAGCCGTAATACTTAGTGAACTAATCACAATTTTTATCCTTTTTTTTTCTTTAAATAGTGAAGTTGAGGACTGGTACTTTGCAGTGAAGGGCTTAATTTTTACTCGTGCCTTGACTTTAGCCACCAATCAGATAACCTCCTTCTAGTTAATTCTACCCGCTTAACGTCTATTTTGCCCTCCCTGTCCCCAAACCCCAGTGCTTTGAAAAACTCGGCGCCATCATCCTGAACAATAGATTGAAGCCCTTTACAGAACATTATCAAGTGTTCGGCAGTTTCCTCTTTCTCTCCGCATGCACTGCATACCGTGTCTGCCCCTTCGTATTTGGCCCGATATGTCTTGGTTCGCAATACTTCCGTCCTGGCCTCAAACAGTAGAGAACTACCCCGAGTATTATGATAGATCCTTTGCTTGGCAATTTCTTGCTTAAAAGTTCGATAGATCTCTAGTGCGGACTTCTTAATCATGCCAATTCTCCACATGTCGATCTCAGCTTCCTTCACCTTCTTCTTAACCGATAATTCTTTTTGGTTTGGCCCCCTGCTCTTTTCCAAGTATTTACCAGTCAATTTTCTAGTTCGCTTTCTCCATTTTGTATCGACATTCTTCATGTACAAGTAGCTGAAAACCTTCCTAGCCCAACGCTCCTCCCCCATTTCTCTCAATCGCTTCTCAAATTTTATCTTGCTGCTAGCTTCCCTGTTCTCAAATGGTGTCCATCCCATATCACCTTGTACTCCCTGAATTGATGTATTCCCGTGAGCTCCTAAGGCAAGCCTACATATTCCACGTTGCTTAATTTCTAATTTTGCTTGAACTTCTGATCTCATGCACAAGACCGCATTGCTGAACGTCAGACCAGGAACAGTGAACCCTTTCCATATTCCTCTCGCAACATCATACCTATTGTAATTGCACAGTGCCCTATTTTTTATCACTGCTGCATTCCTGTTACCTTTTGTCGTCGTGTATATTTCGTGCTCCCTTAGGTACGCCCAGGTATTTGTATTTATCTGTTATCTCTAGCGTCACCTCTTGTATCGTAAGCTCACTACCTTCATTATTATTAAAAATCATGATGCTGATTTTTCCTTACAGAATCTGAAATTTAACCTATCTCCTTCATTACCGCAGATGCCCATCAATCTCTGCAAATCTTTTTTGTTGTCGGCCATTAGTACTATATAGTATATTTCTAGACACTGTAACTATACCATCTGCGTACATCAATGCGTGTAGTGCCTGTTCAATTTGGAGTTTTCCTTGTTTGAGAAAAAAGAACGTGTCTCGAATATCGAACGTGTTTTGAGCGCCGTCTACCCTTAAATGTGAAGTACAGCAACAACGGCCATGTCTAGCTGCTAGCAAAGGGGATACCACACCAAGCTTCTGGCCTGGCATTTTGGACGACTGCTGTCTGCGTAAGTATCGGAGTTACGTCTTCGTTTTGTCGTATAGTTAACATAGTTGCCAAAATGACAGTTCATTAATGGCTGGTCGCACCGGTAAACATCGGTTGAGCTTTTTATATGCCTTTTTTTTTTGCTACGCCTTTCCAGTGACGCTCATGACCGTGCTGTAGGTCTAGCTCCAGAGCGATTCTGTTGTGTTCGCCGATCGATTTTGTCTTTCTGCTCAAAGTAGCTCTATCCGTAGTACATGATTTACAAGGTTTGAAAATGGACTGTTGTACCGAATAATGTCTTTGTGATTAATCTCGTTTTCACGAGAATGTAGCTACCTATTAACCGCGCATGGGGCCGATGCGGTTCGTCTTGGCAGGGTAAACAATGCAGTCTTTTTGCGCTGTTATGGTCTGATTGGGTTAACAAAACATTTAGCGTCATGCGGGAGTGACCCGACTATAAGTACATATTGCTTTCTACGGTGACGCTTGTCATGGGGGTTGCGCAGCAGAGCGCACTCGTAACGCGCGGTTAAGCGCATCTAAAGTGGGCGCTCGTTGTTGCGCTTTATTTCGGTGGTTGGGGGGGGGGGGGGGGGGACTTGCGTTGTGTCGTCATCGGCAGAAGGGGGATGATATAGACTCTTGTGTGCAGTGGAATTGGCAGCTTCTGATTTTATTTTGTACCCTCTTTTCTGACTTCACTGGGACCTTTGTTTTAAATACTAAAATGTACGCAGAGCTCTGTATTGTTGCCACTGTACAGCTGCCATACGCCAACCTCGTCGGTACGGACGTTTCTTCTTCTCTCTTTTTTTTTTTTTAGAGAATGCGTGCTAGCACCTACGTCGCTCGCCGTCACTGCTTGGGGCGAGTCGGCCGTTTTTATGACCCGCGGTCAAGCCTTGTTCAGGGGAGTCTCGTTGGACCTACGAGTTTCATCCTCCGCGATGGTTATATGCGCAATTGTAGGCTGCTCCAATCGTAGCGACATTTGCGGAAGAAAGAAGCAGCCCACTAGTTGCAGCTTCTTTCGAATACCGACGAAGGTTATTGAATACCAGTGCGAGTGTACGAAAATGTTCAGCGCGAACCGTTAACTGACCTGGATGGCAAGCATAAAGCGTGCGCAGCCACGTAAAATGTAAGCAACTGAGAGAGAAAGCATAAAGACAACGTGGATGCTCTTGTGCTCGTAGCAAAGCTATCCGCAATGTTCGATGAGAGAAACCCAGATTGGGTGCACAGTTTCATTTGTTTGCACATCTTGTATCTTGCACTAAGATGTGCAAGGTATAAGATTTTTTGTGTCGGTAATTATTCAGGAGCCACCGAGACGAAGAAAACTGACCTGCAACAACTATGCTTTGGCACACAGTAGCAAGATAATGTATTTGACATATTTTTAATTACGTGTACGTACGCAGGGTGCCGCCATCATGTCTGAAGACAAGCCCATGGAAGAGGGCACGGTGTATGGGAGCTGTGAGGGGCCCGATGCCATGTACGTCAAGCTAATCTCATCTGATGGCCACGAGTTCATCATCAAGCGTATGCATGCGCTTACTTCGGGCACCATCAAGGCTATGCTGTCGGGCCCAGGCCAGTTTGCAGAGAATGAGACCAATGAGGTCAACTTCCGAGAAATACCGTGAGTGCTGCCTTCTGAGGAAACTTTTCACTGATATGTGCATCTCATGGGCCTTCAAAATGCCACAACTCTCTCGACTCTATAGAGTTTCACTGCTACATGGCGATCTGGAGCAGCCAATGAATGAGTTTCTCACATTTCTCACAAAAAGTGCATGGCGCCACTGAAGGTCAAGTTATGTAAATCTAATAAAAATCACAAGTACATATGTTGCTTTTATTTAAACATTTCAGTGAATCAATTATTTGCAGTTGTGGATACATAATTAACTCTTCAGGGTGGATGTGGCGATTAAAACTATCATTGCTATTTATGAAGATAAAGTGATGAACTTTTGCATGCAGACGTTCTTTGCTGATATCATAACTGAAATTGGTTGAGCTATCTAATGTAGCTCTTGAGTTACAGCACTTGATAGATTTTCGTTGTCATTCCAAAATTGATTAAACAAGTTTGTCAAAATTTTTACATAAGGACATTCACAAGGGCCCATTCTGTGCTGTAATGCTATTGGGTTATTTTTTAATATTGAAGTAAGCATACAAAAAAACTTCTTGAAATTTCGTGGGCATATTGTCTTACAACTTTTACAAAACGCCAGCTTTATGGCACTCACTAATGTCTCAGAATCCAAGTGCAGAATACATAATGGCTATGTCTTAATTTGTTGCGAAATGGTACAGGGATGACTGACAGCCACTGCTCATAACATGAAAGCTGACGAAATGAAGCACAAGAAAAAAAAAAAAAACTGGAACTAGAAGCTAACAAAACAGAACTCTGAAGGAAGCTGGCTTTATTTTTCACTGGAGAAATGCAGCTTTGTGGCTTGAGCTCCAGTCTGTCCTCTTTACGATGATGCCAATATGGTGGCACCGTGCCATGGGAAGCTGCGAATTCGCATTTTCTAAACCCCAATTTTCACATAGCTTTTCCCGACAGCCTACCAGTAAAGTGCTTTTTTCTCAACTTGTACTACTTATTTTGATCTAATGTTTCATCATCATCATCATCAGCCTGACTACGACCACTGCAGATCCCACGATCAGCTAATCAACTCAGTTTTGTACTTTTCGTTTCTTTTTTATTTATTTTTTATTTAAATACCCTAAAGGCCCGAATGGGCATTACATAGGGGGGGATAGAGTGGGGTTATGATCACAAGTACAGTACAGAACATAAATGAAGGCAGAGATGGTATACATGTCTACTGCATCGAGAAACTGAAAGTGCAGCCCAGAAACAACGCCATACAACAATAGATTACATTGAATGAAAAAAAAAGGGGGGTTCACGCGAAATGCACTTTAAAACAGTAAACAAGAACAAAAAAGCGCGACCAGTACACTCAACAACAGTGTGCAAAAAAGAAGAAAAAGAAAAAAATACAGAGAGAAACATAGAAGAAGAAGAAAATCAAAATAAGGATTTATGCGTCATCAAAGAACTTCAAGAAAGGTTTTGAGTGCATGTTGAAAAGATGATGAATCGGACAGTTCTGCGATGTGAGCAGGTAACGCGTTCCATTCTGCGATTGCAAGGACTAAAGGAGAGTTTTTATATCTTTCTGTTTTAGCGAAAATTGGTTTAACTTTGAAAGTGTGGTCTATCCGGGCGGAGATATGAGGTGGTGGAATGATATGAAGCTGGGAAAACGGCGTGCTACTGTGGTACAGCGAATGAAAAAAAGATAGTCGAGCCAACTTTCGGCGCATGGCAAGCGAGGGAAGATGAAGTGAATTCTTTAAAGAAGATACGCTTTGGTAACGTGAGTACGAGAACGTGATGAACCGGGTTGCCTTGTTCTGGACAGATTCCAAAAGGTTAGTTAGGTTTGCGCCCTGAGGATGCCATATGATTGAACCGTATTCTAGTGAGGGCTGGATAAGACAATTATATGCATGAAGCCTGGTTTCCTTGGTGGCTAAATGTAGGCGCCTTTTGAGAAGGCTGAGTTTTTTAAAGGCTTTAGTAGATATGTATTCTATGTGGCACGTCCACTTTAAATTCGCCGTAAAGAACACACCTAAATATTTAAACGATTGAACTGAATCTATTGTAGTATCATTTATTTTGTAGTTAGCAGGAACTGTCTCGGGGGTAGGACTAAACATTATGTGTTTGGTTTTTTCTACATTTATTTTCATTTGCCAGCGGCTACACCATTCCTCTAGCCTAATAAGATCAGATTGTAAGATAATTGTATCGTCTGGATTAGATATTTCTCTATACACTACGCAATCATCCGCAAACAAGCGAATTGGTGATTTTAGGCTGCATGCTATGTCATTGATGTAAATCAGGAATAAAAGAGGACCTAACACTGACCCCTGAGGGACCCCAGATGAAACACGTGTTTGGTTAGAAATATGATTGTTTAACTTGACTGTCTGGAAACGATTGGTTAAAAATTCTTCTATCCATTGTGTTTTGTTTTGGTTGAGTTGGAGTTGGCGAATTTTTAGGAACAGACGTTTATGTGGCACGCGATCAAAGGCTTTGGAGAAATCAACAAAAATTGCATCAACAGGACGGGACACGTTATATCTGCAAACTTTTTAATCTTGTCGGCCCACCTAACTTTCTGGGCTTGCCTTCTCTGGTAAATCAGTCGGTTACCCTTAATGACCAGCGGTTATGCTGCCTATGCGCTACGTGCCTGGCCTATGTCAATATCTTTTTCTTGATTTCAGCTATGATATCCTTAATCCTGGTTTGTTCCCTGAATAACTCTGCTCTCTTCTTGTCTGTCAAGGTTACGCCTATCATTTTCCTTTCCATCGTTTGTTACGTCGTCTTCAATTTACGCTGAACCCTCTTTGTAAGCCTCCAGGTTTCTGCTCCGTGGATAAGTATCGGCAAGATGCAGCTGTTATATACTTTCCTCTTGAGGGTTGGTGGCAGATTACCATTTATGATTTAAGAATGTTGCCGAATAAGATCCATCCCATTCTTCTAGTTATTTCAGTCTCGTGGTTCGGCTCCGCGCTTACTACCCATTCGAAGTATACATAATCCTTTACAACTTCCAGTGTCTCTCCACCAATCGCAAAGAGCTGTTTTCTGCCGAGACTGTTGCACATTACTTTAGTTTTGTGCATATTTATTTTCAGACCTACTGTTCTGCTTTCCCTATCCATTTCTGTAATCATGAGCTGTAATTCGTCCCATAGGTTACTCATCAAGACTATGTCATCAGCGAATTGCAGGTTACTAATACCCATTTTACACAGGTAAGCTAAGCGCAGTTACAACCCACCACGGTTCGCCGATGTTGCACAGCTACTAGAGAGCTACTATGTCTGCTAGAGAGATACTGCGCTAGAGAGATACTGCGTCTGTCACGACAGAAAAACGCCACGCGCGCTCTCTGAGTGCACTCATCGGGGGTGGGCACTGTCACTTTCTCGGTTATCTGCCTAACCGGGGTTGCCAAGCTCGGTTTTCTAAAACTGCGGTTAGCGACGTAACCGGGGTTTCGTGTGCCGTGTAACATCAGCAAACTGCGGTTAACGTAAGCACGGTTATTGAACCGCGGTTTAAGCTGCCTGTGTAATACTCGTGCCACACGGGCATAGAAAATGACATTCGTTAGCGAAGGCCTTCAGTTCCCGAATTACATTTTTTTCGACAGCGCTGCTACACGTCCAAAGTGAATGGCATTTGACTTGATGATGTCGATCGCAGCACCTTCCTCGTGAGCATTGGGTGGGTAGCAGCTAAGAAATAAACAAGCGTTTACAGGCTTCATACACATCAGTTAATAAATAAATGTATAAATAAGCATATTACAGTGCAGTTGGATTTCGTTCATCACTTTGTTTCACGACGTTGCAACCGACCATGTAGCAGCTTAAGCCAAAGCAAGCCACATCTGCAGCGTAAAAAGAAAATGGCACCTATCGCATTTATTTTACAGTGTCTACCAGCTGAATATAAATTTTTGAGTACTTGTTTAAGTGATTAGTGTAAATAAAATACGTGAAAAGTTTCCTTCCAGTCTAATCAAACGTCGTTTTATACAATTACATCAGCTTTGCCGTCGAGAGTATGCATTTTTCAGTCGAATGAGTTCTGGCGATGGCACTAGGTGATGAATGGCACTTGAACAAATGCCATTTTGTTCATCCATGTGGCACCACGTGAATAACATTCAATCTGAAGGCATTAAAAAGTAAATGCCATTTTCTCTGCCCGTGTGGCACAGTATAACAAGGGTATAAGATACTCCCCATTAAAGGCCAACTCCGGCGATTTTTCGAGGTCAATAGATCTCAATGAAATTCTCTGTGTACGTTCCCTTGCATATTTCCGTCATTTATGTCAAATTACGGGCTTGAGGGATGTGCTGATTGTTTGCAAATTAATTTTGAAGGTTGACTCGGAAAAGCTCACCTCATTCGCTAGAATTATTGGCAACACTGTCTGTATGATGTCATGTTTGGCATGTCAGCAGAAGTGACGCAGTCGATGACACAATTTGGCCGCTAGAGCACTTATTGTGCTGGGCACGAGGCGACGGCGATGGTGTTTGGCACGGGTATTGGGCATGAGGCCCACCACTGGAGGCGGGAGCGCTGCAATCGCTGTGACGTGCAGGGTTGGATCATGTGATCTCGCCTCGCTATGTCGAAGGAAAGCTGGCAGTTTGGTGTTTTCTTGGTGTTCTCATTTTTTGACAGCGTTGCATTGCTGTGCGGACTTCTGCAGACTACGCAATGTGGAAAGTTGCAGTAAATGTTACCGGCGACGTGCCACAGTGTGCTAGGTACGCTATGTCACTGGCACAGCCTGTTTACAGTGCCCCTGTCACCTCTCTTTCTTCATTGTTATGGTCATTATTTCGAGCCAATAGGTTTAAAAAGAGCTCAGATCATGCAATTTTCACATAAAAGCAAAATGTCTCAATTTCTGCACAGGAGCTTCGTTCACAGTTGAAAATTAATGTGCCAACAGTTCGATTATGCATATTTTAAAATGGGACTCTGAATTGTCAGAGAGTCAAGATATTGCCCAGAAGTGCTGTGCCTTTCTCCTTGTTTTCGTCATTTTTACTTTATTCCGGCCTATTTCGTGGCCAGTGGCTTCTGCGTGTTTGCCAGCACGTTCAACGAAACCTTCTTTCTTAGGCCATACATGTTTCGCTCTAATTCTTGCTACAGCTTATTTTTCTCGCCACGGTAACATTTACTGTAGTCTGCCCCACTACTATTCTTTTCCTTGGGCGTCCGACCCCATGTGTGTACCCGACCGCGCGGATTCCATCCGCCAGTGGCACAGCCAGGGGGTGGCATACCAAGTATCGTGCCCCCCCCCCCCCCCCTCCCGATTTTTTCATGGTATATAGCGCACGAAATAACGGTCGTCCACACCTGCCTGCCCGTCCCCCGAGTTTTGATAAACGTGGTACCCCCTCTGAAAAAAAAAAAAAAAAAAACACTGCCAACGCTCTGCTGTGTGAGACTTCTACTCACAAGGTTGTTTGCTTATTGGTTACGTCTGTGGACCCATTGCCACTGTCACTTCCTCTTATTGTTGTTTTGATCTACAGGCGAAAACGTGGTCAGCTTCGAAAACTGATTCGTCTTCGAAAAGCTGCCGTGATATATCACACAGCTTATGAATGAAACTACAAAAAAGAAAAACTGGACACAGGCAATGTTACTGAAACATGAAATTGCCGTTTAGATCATGGTACGCAAGACCTCGCAGCATGTTCAAGGGCGTAAAATGACAGGTTTGGCTGATTGCATTCTTTTAATCACGATTTATCTCTCTGTAGAAGCTCTGGAACTGAACCAGTCATTCATGATTTTCACCCATGTGCGGCTAGATGGCGATTGAATGTGCAAACGTGTGATCATTGTAGATGTTTTGTGCAATAAATATTAGGAGCGTTGCCATGAAGAAAAGTTAAAACTCTGAATCAGGCTCTTGTGATTCTCCGTTTGCCCGCAATCGTAACAGAAAGGTTGCAGCTGCATGCAGCTGCAAGAATGCTGTGTTGCTTCCCACAAAGCAGGGAGTCCGCTTGCGCTGTGCTCGTAGGGTTATATGTGCTAAACTTAAATGTAATATGCGCATGCTTGAATGTCAACCACGGTCCGTCTTTAGATGTAAACTTACCATGAATGAAGTAGCGTGGTTGCGCGCACTTCTTGCTGCAAATATGAGTTTTTTTATCATTAATACCACTTGATCCTTCGATTCGACTTGGAATGAGTAGTCGCCTATTACAGAGGCGACGCACTCGGCCGCCGTTTTTTTTTTTTTTTTCCTTTTAGGTGGCTATAAATGATGCCACCGACAGTCAGTCCTTGTGAGAAGCGTAACACTTTTGCAGGGCAGTTATTTAGCACTTCGCACAGTCAGAGAAGAAAAGCTGCAGCAGTATTTTCCCGATTTCGTTAAGTACAAGAAATTATTAATAAAAAGAGTAAACGCAAAAGCAGCTGTGCACAAGAGGGTGGTGGAGCAATCCAACCACGTATGTCACGAGGATGCTCCGTATGGAGGCGCCACGGCATGTTCTTGCCCCCAATAGCATGGGAAAACTTTTTCTTCCTCTGTGGTGTTAGGCCAGCGCTTCACTGCTCTGGCTTTCAGTTGTCATATACACGCCGGCAGGACCAGTATACGGCCTCCAGTTTTTACCAAATAGTACCTTATACGCAGATGCGGTGTCCGTTTGGGTTTCGGTTTTGCACCTATTTGCTTATTAAAATTTATTTTCTAAGCATTTCAGCTATTGGGCTCGTGACAAGAGTGTCTCAGGAACATATAAACACCATTCCTCTTCCATTCGCACCACAAATTTGTGGCCTCTTCTGGCGTGGGGCGGTAGTGTGGCCGGTTGCCTCCAGTGCAGTGATGACAACCCTAGAGATTTATCTCTAGATTTAGAGATTTTCAGCCTTCTTTAGCGACTTGGCATCTTTTTTGTTGAATCTAGGGATTTTCGAAAGGGTCTAGAAATGTTACGTGGCATAATTAAAGGCATTGCTAAATTATCATGCTCTTTCAACTAGAAAGGCTATAAAAATTGATTGTGATATAAAAAGTCTGTAAAAATTGATTGTGATTTTTTTTGTTTTTTCTATTTAAGAGTGTCTTGGTTTAAGGGGATAGCAGTTTTGCAACGCGAAATTATTATAGTATGAATACTGGGTAAAATCACTCTCGAGTCATTAGAGTTAAGCACGCGCATACCATGAGCTCCATAAGTGATTACTGTATTTACTCGATTCTACCGCGCCCTCGATTTCCACCGCGAAAAAAAACAAAAAAAAAAAACGCAAGACATCGATAAACAACGCGCACCCATTTTTCTCGCTGGCCCGCACGATCACACCACTCGAATAATTAAAGGCAGTGCTAAATTATCATGCTCTTTCAACTAGAAAGGCTATAAAAATTGATTGTGATATAAAAAGGCTGTAAAAATTGATTGTGATTTTTTTTGTTTTTTTCTATTTAAGAGTGTCTTGGTTTAAGGGGATAGCAGTTTTGCAACGCGAAATTATTATAGTATGAATACTGGGTAAAATTACTCTCGAGTCATTAGAGTTAAGCACGCGCATACCATGAGCTCCATAAGTGATTACCGTATTTACTCGATTCTACCGCGCCCTCGATTGTAACGTGCACTCGATTTCCACCGCGAAAAAAAAAAAAACGCAAGACATCGATAAACAACGCGCACCCATTTTTCTCGCTGGCCCGCACGATCACACCACTCGAAAAAACTACTCCTTTCGGGAGCGTCTTCCATTTAAATATGAGGTACGGGCGAAGCTTGTGCCCATCTGACGTGTAACAGAGCATCGCCGTCACTGTAGTTTTACCGTGGACCGATGTCGGCACGCGAACTTGCTTCTCCCCCTTCTTCTCGACGGTTGTGGTGCCAGGCATGTCGAAGTAAAGAGGCCTCTGATCGGCATTCCCGATTTGCCCAAGCAGGTAGCCGTTGTTGCGCCGCAAGTTTAGGACGAACCTCTGAAAACTGTGAAGCTTTTCATCGTACTGCTCCGCGAAACTTTTCGCATATGCATGTTCCCCTTCGGAGGGAAAAGCCTTTCCTCTTCATAAAGTTAGTTAGCCAGCACCTGCTCGCTTTAAACTGGCTCCGCATTGAACCTTTTTCTAAGACTAATTGCATAGCCCACACTTGGAGCGGTTCTGTGGTCACGGGCCGCTGTGCCGCTCGCTGCTCAAGCACATACTCGCCGAGCAGCTCTTTAATTTGCGGAAACCGACCCTGCTGTGGTCCACTGAAGCCTTTGCGTGAAGCTTTGCTGTAGACAATTTTCTGCTTTTGTTTCCGCCGGTCCCGCACGCACGTTTCGGGAACTCCGAACGACCGCGATGTGGCCTGATTCCCGTCCGTTTCAGCACACGCGATGACTTTTCCTTTAAAAGCGGCATCGAGGTGCACTCGAGTTTTTGGAGTCGGCCCTTCCACTCCTTCGATGCTAATGCATCTACTAGATGACGAACTCCTCAGCACACGTACGAAGTGCCGCACATGGGAAACACATAGGCAGAAATGGCCGACGCGCCATGCCGACGCACGTAGGGGGCGGCCATTTTGGATTTGCCGATGGCAATAAATTGACCGTAATTTTTTTGTTCGTACTCGATTCTAACGCGCTTGCAATTTATGAACTCGCTTAACCGGAAAAAAGGTGCGGGTTAGATTCGAGTAATTACGGTACTGCGCTGTGAAAGATAAATTTTTTTCTTGTAGAGCACATGAACAGGGGTCAAATTACACACACACACTGCATGCCTTCGCCGAGCAATGTCTCGATGTGAAATAACCAGAAATACAGGCCCACAGGGTTTTCACCTGCATCAAAAATGCAGCCGCCGCAGCCGGGATTCGATCTTGCGACCTGCGGGATCAGCAGCCAAGTACCTTAGACACTAGACCACTGTGGCGGAACTGCATTGGCCTTGTGAGAGCATGCACAGCTAATAGCATTTTAAGCTGCTTTTTCAGTAAACCTTTCAGTTAAAAGTAACCGTCTGTGTTGTGTTCACTTTCCCTTAGTCCTCGTTGTTTTTGCGCTGTTTTGCTTATATGCGGGCACCAAATCGCTCTGTTCTCCATCGTATATTCGTCACAAAGAAGAGCGCTGCCTGCCGTATGTAGTATCAGCACCGAGCTAGCGATCCGAAGTTGCCTAACAATAGGACTGCATTTTGCGATTAGCCATGCTTGTATGTTGTAATGCGATACATGCTGTACATTTACCCGCATGACTACTGTACATACAAACACGCGTGTGTTTTGATCGAACGGCACGACCCTGCACGAATATATAACCTGTACGAGTCATATTTTTGCCATCGTATAACACAGAGGCTGTAACTTGTGGGGGTGCTAACATCTCCTCTGAAGTCGTTTGCGCCTCATGGCGCACGTGTCTCGCGCAGAAGCCGCATTTGAGGGGTCATGGCTGTTGAGCGATAGGTGGCGTTGTGTTCCCGAGCGGTGGTCACCACAATCATCCTCATGATTAGAAAACATTGGCGCCGGCGGTTACCGCTGGCGGCAGGCAAGCCTTGGTGACAGCAGAGAGGGTTGAGCATGTCTCTTCGGCAGGTGGCGTTCGGCGCGAATGGTTGTCTCTCACAGGGTGACCCCGGTGCATGGCACCGTAGGCCGTCTGCCGGGGGCCTTTGTGGGGAGTCAGAGCGTTGGCAACACCGCCTTGTTTGTCATGTTTTTAGAGTGTGTGGTAATATTGTGTAAAGATGTCTTAGCGTGTTGATCACGATTGATGTATAATAATTCGGCGGGCGATATCGTCATTCTAAACTAGTTGAATAAGTGTGTGTTTGGGTTGGTTTGTTCCGACCGTGTCTACTGTGTCCATTCTTTCCGAGAGCCAGGCGCTCTCGCCATTTCAAGAACCCACACTGGCGCCCAACGTGGGGCTTTTGGAGCATCGGACGACAGTTTTCGCGGTTCGGTATAAGCTTTTGCTAAAGCTAGGGTAGAGTGGGCCTAGGTGGACTTCTTTGTTAGCATCGGCAGTGTGCTTTGTTGAGAGCGAGGAGATTGGTTGTAACGTGTTTGAACTTGTCGGCACGTTGAGTTTTTAATGTTTCTTTCTCCTCTCAAGGTATTTTTGTGTTGTGGTTGGTTTTCAAGAACGTTGTTGAGTTGGGACAAGAACCATGTGGTCTGCATCCTCGGGTGAGCAAAGCTTAGAGCACGTGGATTGTAGGCCAGGCCTGAAGCGAGCGAGTGTGGAAGCCTCATGGGTGGTCCGATTTTCTGTAAATAGCTTCGTCTATCTTTTTTTGGCTCAGGGAGCCGGGGGTCGTTGCTGTCTGGTATTGCGGCTCGTGCCGAGGGGGTCGTGACGCCGGCCGAGACGATGGACGCCGATCGCTCCGTAAGCTGCTGTGTGCGGCGAGCGATAGGGCCAACTAGGTGGATCGTGGCGTTGAGGTGCTGCACTCTGCTTCTCTCACTTTTTTGTATCTTGCGATGCACAAGTTAGGAAAAGCGACTTTTTGTTTTGTTTTAGTCTGGCGTCTCGGCCGCTGCCGATGTACTAGCTAGCAGGGCTGATCATCGTACCAGCAGGGCGAGAAGCTTGAAGCTCCCTTCCCTTTGTCCTACTGCATTGTTCTTTAAAATGTTGGGAATGTATGCTGCGGGAGTGATGTAACCCGCGACTGGCTGTCTTCTGCACATCGTCAGTGCCGCTGCCCAGGAATGTAGTCCTGAGGTCGGGCGATGGACATGCCTGGGACCTGCACAATTGCCTGCAGTCCGGCGTTCTCGTGAATGCTGGTCGCAACTAGAAAACGAGTCGGCGCGAGTGATGGTTCGTCTATGGGACCGGTACCGAGGTGAAGTTATCGAGCCAGACAGTGCAGCAGTGTCGACCGGCGGTGGTGTCGTAGTTCATGGACATTCTTTAAAGACACATGTTTTCATCTTTTGTTAGAGCTTGTGTAGCTGATTTCTTTCATGTTGTTTGGGGGATATGGTTTGAATTAAGGTTGAAAAAGTGTAGTGGTGCTGACACGCCCTGTAGAGGAGTTGTTTGCACCTCGTGAAGCATGTGTCTCGCACAGAAGCCGTATTTTGGTGTTACAACTACCGGGTGGTAGGTGGCGTTTTGCTCGTGAGCATTTATTGCCACCATCATCATCATGGTTAGAAAACGTAGCACCAGCTGTCTTGGTGCCAGCGCACAAGAAATAAGCTGGTCTCGTCTGGCGTGCAGCGGTAGCGGGGACGGTTGCCTCAAGCGGTGGGTCTGTGGCGGGCCCACGTGGTGAGTCGGGCATTACCGACACCACCTTGTTTGTCATGTTCTTGAGTGTTGTTTAATAGTGTTTATGGATGTCTTAGCGTGTTGATCACGATTGATGTTATATTGATTCGGCTGACGATATTGTTGTTCTAAATGTAGTTAACTAAATGTGTTTGGTTTGTTCCGACCGCGACTGCTGTCTCCGTTTGGTCCAAGAGCGTGGTGGCTCTCGCCATCTTCAGACCCCACAACTTGACAATTTTGACAGCAAAAGCAAGGACAGCCAAATAGACTGAAGAAAGGTGGTTGATTCTCGCAGTGAAGCAAGCTCTACAGGAATAAAAAACAGTGCTGTGAAGGCTCATAAGAAATGAAACTGCTGGTGCTGAAATTAGGTGCACTAACTTTGGCCACTGCATCGTAAATACTTTTTGATGTACATCGTAAATACTCTTTGATGTAGTGAGATAATATAGTTTTTATATCACCATGTCAAAAATATAGGTGAACCTAGAAAGTGTTAAATAGCGAAATAACTCAATTCTGGAAGTTAAATTTAGCTGGAATTCCCTTTTTGAGACCTAAATGGCTATAGTAGAAACCTGTGGTAAGAGAAGTCTAATTCTTTATATGTGCAGATCTCATGTGCTACAGAAGGTGTGCCAGTACTTCACGTACAAGGTGCGCTACACAAACAGCTCGACCGAGATCCCAGAGTTCCCCATTGCGCCAGAGATTGCCCTCGAGCTGCTCATGGCAGCAAACTTCCTCGACTGCTGACGCCCGCTTCGTTACTGTGCTGCCCCCCCTTGAAATAAAGTTTGTCTTGCTGCGTTGTCTGTGATACATTTCCTGTTTTGGACGTCGCCACTGGATGATTGCTTCTTTGTGCGAACCGCATGCACTATACTGCAGTAATGACTTGGTAATCGCACCAACAAAGAGATTTGTTGCAGTGGCATGCACTCTGTGCTTAGCTCTGTAAATAAAATTTTGTGCACTCGATAACTACTTCTGTTATCCATTTTTTGGGTGTTCATTTAGTCGATTTTCATCTAAAATACAATGTAACCGCGTGAAATGGAACCTAAGAAAACAAAAATGTTTCTATTTAAGAGAAGACGCAGGACTTGAGAAAAAATTTTCTTTACTAGTTGGGTTAGCTGAACGAAATTAATGCAGTTGTTAGTTTAGTTTTCCGCAGTTTCCAGATATTCAAGTAGGTTTCTATCATCTGCATTAGAATAAAAGTTATTCAATTTTAAATAACTTTTTTTTTTTTCAACGCTTTTTTGGTATCTTTGCTTGGTCAACCACAACAAAGTATTTGGAAAGGCTGTCCGAGAGCTGGTTGCACCAAAAATGTCGATGATTGTTTATGGCAAAGTAGTAAAATGGTAAATAAACGGTTTCAAATTTGTGTGAAAAGCTTCTGTTTTATACACACTATCCTGAATAATAATTTCAAAAAAAAAACATAAAAAATATATCAACTAGACCAGCTTTCCGACAATCTTGTTACATTATCTGTTTTTGTGTTTGACTAAAAAGAAGTTGGCGGAAATCCCCGTTTGAATTATACGAGAAAACATCTTAAAGCAGATGGTGCAAAAGAACAAGTACCGAAGCCGAGCCCATGTGTCACTGTTCCTTTGCGCTACCTGCTTTAACATAAATTGCCACAAACTAGCCCAGCTATCCATTTTCATACGGGAACATTGTTGAAATAGCATATGTTTTGCTAATGCAGCCCTTAAAAATCTACTCTAAGAGTTGTAATCTGCAGAAAAGAAAGAGTAAATTGTGCTCACCCACTTGTAAAAACACTCTTCCAAGACCCACGTCTCCACTTGACGCTCTAAACAGAGGTGCAGGTGGAAGTATAAAACCAATTTAGGCAGGCAGTTGTGCCGCACGTCTAAGAGATTTCTATTCACAAATGTAGCTTATATATATATTTTAAAAAATTGGAATTTGCAAGCCAGCATCATGGCAGGCTGAAATGAAGTTAGTAGAAAGTTGCATTTAATATGAAAAAGAAGCGGCTTCGGCAGTGGTCATCCGGGTGGCAGTGGTAGGTCGAGTGCAGCGACGGCCAAACGGTCGGCCTGCTCGTTGCCCGGCACACCTGAGTGGCCCCGCACGTGCACCTGCAGAATTGCGAAGCGCACAAGAGATCGGTTGCCATACCTATGTCACAGAGACCCATTGGGTTAGGCTATTCAACACCACCACTGCATATATATTGTACTGTGAATCTGTTTATCCAGCACTAGCACATTTAATTCTTGATATAACAAAGTAACTTTATAAATATAAAGTAACTGATATAACAAGTAACATATAACTTTTCGTTATTGCCTGTCTATGAAGCAGCATGTATTAATAAATACAATGAAGCTTGTTCATTTGCGATTTCATTAAGTGGTAGTTTCACTGCTGCCATAAACAAAGAAAAAAAAAATTTCAAATGCTTGAGGTTTGTCATCGAGAGCACAACGACAAAGCAAGTCCCTTGTAGATCGAAATCAACCATGCCAAAAATAAATGAACACTGGTGCACATAACATTGGCCATTTTAAATTATCACGTCTACTGCTGTCCTGCAATTGTTTTTTGTTAGTTTTTTTTTACAAATTAACGCAGTATCTACTATGCACAATCAGTGGGCAGCTTCGAACCTTTCACTCGTGCAATTCATGGTTTGATGCCTGGGGGAGTAATTCAACGATTCTGCCACGCAGTATTTGAGGGCCCTAAACCACCTCTGATATACATTTCAAGTAAAACACGCATCGTGGTGTGCACAATGGTGCCACAATCAACAATGCCACACGTGGCAGTGCCATAGGTGCACCACAAAATTCAAGAAACAATCCCTACTCCTATCTGGACCCTTCGTGTGACATTGCAAAGTTGAATCTGCAATGCATAGCTCAAGTCGCGCTGCGATTGATCGAGAAAAAACCCATGATTTTCAGTTAGTATGCAAGCAGCTTCGTGCGCTCCTTGTTCGTTGTGTTGTGGTGATTGCGGCTCTGCATCTCACATGCTCTGGCAAGGTGTGTCGACGTACAGATCCATCAAGTTGGTGATCCTTTGAAGTTGTGCATGCAAGAGTATGGGCCGGGCACAGCAACAGCAGTTAGCAAACAAGTACAGAGTTTTGACGGATTCGCGGCAACCAAGAGTAGACGGTGTTTTGAACAGTGGCCAGCATTGACGTATGCAAGGTGAGATATGGAGGTCAAGGAAGGCAAAGCGGCTTTGGGAAATGAGACCAGCGGAGGGTAGCGAAGAAAAGAGCAAAAAAAGCGATTGCCGTGTTTTGATCAAACGTGTCCAACTCCACTATCACGGCGCCATTTTGAAAAGTTTTTATGGCCACATGTTTGTTGCAGACTCGTGCACAACTTCACTACCACAACTACATCTAGACCTCTGGATAGTTTTAAGGTGACCCCTCCAACTACGTGTCATTGTTATAGTATTTTCTCACTAAGCAGTCTTAAGAAATAGTGTCACTCTGTGGTAGAACACGTTTCTACCGTGCGGTAGGCCTGGGTTCAATCCTGAAGATGTATATTTGCATCTAATCTATCTCCTCAAATTTCCAGCCTTGAACGACACTGATTTGTACTACTAACCTATGACACAGATGCCAATCTTAGAATTCTGTGAAACCACCTTTCTACTGCAGTCCCTTCAATCAGCAGAAACATACGGTCCAGTTGCACATGATTTTTGCAACCACACTTTCTGAAACAAGCACTACATGACAGCGGCCACTAAAGAAGGCAGCATCTTTTCCACGGGCAGCGCTTTTCACATAAAAATGAATATACTGCGGAGGCCACACTTTCCATATTGCCGATATGACCAGCTTTTTTAGTCTAGGTTTAACTGCATTATCAAAGTTTAACTTGTCAATGCAGTTACCATCATTCGGTGCACATATGCCCAAAATTCAAGTTGGTTCTCATGGTAAAACCTAAAGGTGCATCAATATGTGAATTTAACTACCCAGAAGCACATACATATTGCACTTTTTTAGACTGCACGAAAAGACGCGAAACAGAAAACCACGAGTGCAGGTGTTCTGCATGTGTCTTTTCGCGCAATGTAAAGGAGTACTGACCAAAAAATTTCGAGGGTAAGATAGCGAGTGGTATTGATTCCTAGAACATGCGTCTGCAAAATGTTGACAAAGAATGTGGCTTTGAAGGTACTTTATATTGAATTGTGTGCTGCATGCTGCACCTCGAATGTGACCCCCCTCACACTGCAACCCATACAAGTTATGATTTATTCTTTGCCACATTTGCACCAGCAGAGTGTGGAGAAAGCTTTGTGTGTGGCCACGCTGCTTCCTCTTTGAAAGGACTTGATGCGGACCGTATCAAAGAGCGTCACACTTCTGTTTGCTGATGGGGTTACAGGCTAGGTGGTGATAGCTGCACCCAGCAGACTGCCGACTTTGGAGCTCTCTAAAACTGACAGTGCTCGATAACGATAAGCCTTTATTTTTCATTAATTATCTGTCATGCATTACAGCAAATGAGGAATTTTATGACTAACAGGCCTTCTGTAGCAACACATTTACAGCACCCCTTTCAGAAAAATTAACAGCTATAAACCAACTAGCCACCATAAATGGCGTGTACTAGAACAGCTCATCAAAAGAGTAACTGTGCTACCACGTACTGTGCACTCACCCACTTGACACGGAGGCCCTCAGCTGCCTTGAGCAGGTCCAGGAAATCTTCTTTGTTCTTGACAGCCTGCCCATCGGACAGCTTCCAGCCTTTTTTGATCCATCCGTCCATCCACTTGGTGACACCTGAGTACACAGCATGCAGCTCTTCACCAAATGAGGCGTTGATATGTATGGCGAAATCAGATTTATTAGAGCAAAGTTTTTTCATGTGTACAATAACGCTGCACATTGACACGCCCTCTTCAGTAATGCCGAATGGCCCTGAAGGTAAATACTATATAGCATTGTAGCGGACCATGCCGGATCAGTATTGATCAGCTGGACCAATCAAGTACTATAGACTCTGATTAAACAGAACCTGACAAAACCAGGAAAATTTGTTACATTCAACAGGAGTTCTGTTTACTGAGAGATGAATAAGGCTGCAGAATGCAAGTAGGAAATCAATTGTGTTAGAGGCAGTTGTTCCTTTTAAACAGCAGTTCCATTTAATGGATTTCCATTTACTGAGAGTCTACTGTAACGAAAAAGTCAATTTTGGGACAGCAGCTTTATAGAAATTTACATCTATCATACCCCTTGCCGGCCAAGTTTCCTATCCTGTAAATTCAAATTTCAGCTGTAATATTATAACTAGGCTCCCAAGCAGGAGCCAGAGGATGTCGCTTTCTTGGTCACTAACCACACTAATTTGGTCACGTTTGCTCAGCAGGTCGCTCATTTTATTTAGCAGCCTATATTGTGTCAATATTATTTTTTAGAAATACAGAAAACACCTCATTGTCTGCCTGCTTTGACACAGGATGCATTCAATGATGCCACGCTTCTATACTGGCACCTTGAGGACTTGCTAATGTATTGCAGATGCACGTGTGTACAACTATTATCCTGGGTCCAAAACCTGCACTGCAAGTTTAACAGTGTCGGCAGGATGCCATATGTGGCATTTGTGCTCGCAAAATATGAAACAGCTGCAAAATTGGTTGAAGTTTTGAAAACCTGTCCTTTCTTGTTTAAAACAACACATATGCTGCCTCTATATGACAAGCGCTGCTTGCAATGCCACAGGCAAATATTAGGTCGACTTTGATTATTTAAATAGCACTCCAGAAACCTTGCAGTGCTACGTATTTTCGTGCCACGGAAACACTTATTTTTGGGTGAAACCACATTTTAGTGGTCTGCATAGTGTTGAAGTTGGCTAACAATTTACTCTTATTTGGCCTGCTGGTGTCACGAGGAATGTGGTCTTTTTACAGCTGACCAATCATTCCAAGTATTACTGGTCAACTGCCGGCTGGTAAAAAGTGCTTCGTGATGCCAGCAAGCTGGATAAGAGTGTTCGACACTCGTTGCCATGGCTTCTAGCAGTGATGATTCACAATCCCAGGTTTCAATGCACACACATATAGATAACCTCCACTTAATTCGCTTGGTAAAACATCATTCGAAGGTCACAGGTTTGGGCCCTACCAGCAACAAGTTACCTTTTCAGCCAATTTTCTTTAATCATATTTATATTACAATACCTACAAATAATATCCCCCATATTTTCCTCGTCATTGTTGTCTGTTAGTTCTCATATATATCGTGTCAAACACAGGAAGACAAGCTCTTAAAATTGATGAAGCTTTGTTGTCAAGTAATGACGAGATATAGAGATGCTTCGTCGGCTGCACCTTACAATTTTTATAAAGGAGGGGTCGTGTGCCTCTGAACTCACTGTTGATGAGAAAAGAGCTGTCAGTGTAGATGGTCACGTGACGCCCACCAACACTGCGCACTTGCTGCAAGGCACGGACAGCAGCCTGTAAAATTTATATTAAAGCATGCCTCTTGAACACGCATGGCATGAAGACAACATTGTCGCATAAAAATCATGCATGCAATCCACAGTTCCTAGAGCAGCTAAGCACAACTGGAACGTGTGGGGTCTCGAATTGGCGAGCGCCACGCCACGCTCTTGGAGTGAACGGACAATGCAGACGCGGTCAGTCCAAACCAAACACATTTATTTAGCTACTTTTGGAAAGACGATATCGTCTGCCGAATTATTATAACATAAATCATGAACAACACTCTATGACATCCTTACACAATACTACCATACTCTACAAAACATGACAAACGCAATAACACACCCAAGGCGGCGTCGCCAACGCTTGACTCGCCACGAGGGCCCCCCGATGCGCAACCCGCTGTGCCACGCACCGGGGACCCACAGTAAAGACAACCGCCCCACGCAGACGAGACCAGCTTATTTCTCGCTCGCCGCTACCAAGGCTTGTCGCCGCTGGCGCTATACCATGATAATGATGATAGTCAGGCCCGTAACTAGGGGAGGGTTGAGGGGGTTCTGACCCCCCCAGAAATTTTTTGATGCTTTAACTTTTTGGGTGATACTAAAATATTTACACGCCTTCACAGCGACCACCAGCTGCCAAAGTTACACTGCAACTTTCCTGGCATTGCTTCCCTCTTCTTCCTTTCTTCAAACCTACCCTTTTACCAGAACACCTCAGCGCTCCCTCCCCCACATGCGCACCTGCCCCATTTGTACAGCTTTGCACTTTGCCCTCGCATTCCTTCGAGTCTTTCTTTTTTTTCGTCTTTCACACCGTAGCAGCTCCTTTATTGATTCCAGATGCTTTCCTTGTGCATTGCCGCTGGAGAAGTTATCCGTCTGTGCGGACCGCACGTGTCGGCTTTGGGTTCCTAAGAAAAGCGCGTCTACTTCTGTGAAGGTAAACAGTTCGACAGCACCGGCAACACCAACACGACGTGTGCAAATTTGCCAGGAAACGAAACCCCCAAGCGGAAAAACTCAGCGGCGCATTCTGAGGACGCAGGCTGCAGGGCAAACTTTTCTCAAACTGTAGTCCTCGCCACCGAAACGAATCATCGAAGATGACATCTACTGAAAGACTGGCATATCCGAGCAACTTCGAACAACCTTAACCACACGCAAGGAAATTTACCTCTTCTGTACACAGAAGGTATATGCGCCTCCCTACAAAGCGCACAAAGCGAGGATACAGCCGGCACACAATCCGGCACCAGCGGTCAACTTTCACAGGAGAAAAAAACTGCCGCCAAGCTGGGCTGCACGCGGGAGTACAGAGGCTGACGTCACAGCCTACAAAGTGCATTTTTGGGGGGTCAAGGCTATTTAATTAGCGCAGCCCAGAGATAATTATGCAGGCGCCCAGGGAGCTGTCTGTAAAAAAGGTGACTTTTTCACAGGAACGGAGCAACACCTCCTTTCTGGACTGTACCACGGGAGAGCAAATGTCTTGGCAGTACATTCTTGGGGGTTCACGTATATTAAGGGGAGTATGCAGTGCCCATGGAGTCTTCTGTGAAAAGGTCTTTAAGTAGCGTTAATCCAGTTTGCTGCAGCTGGAGTACAATAATGGGCCTGCATGCACACCAGCTGTAGCGGCGTTCAGAAAACACATGCGCCACGCGGGAGCCGGCACGTTCATCACACTTCTACATTCTAGCCACTGTAAAGTGAATAAGAAAGGAAGAAAACATCGCCCGCCGTTCACGCCAGGCAGTCGAAGCAGTCGCAAACGTCTTTTTGGAGCCACTGGCCACTTCGGTGTGCGTGCACAGGATTGCGGCAGCAAAATGAAAAGACACTCTGCAACAACGAAGCAAAGGAGTCTTGCGTCTTACTTCAAGAAAGTTCGAACCAATGAAGCGGACGGAGAAGAACCGCCTCCTTCGAAGGATAAAACTTCGCCCTCCTCAGCACTGGTGGAAAGCCAAGCGCGTCCGAACTTCTGTAGCGACTCAGGAGAATGCACCGGTTTATATGAATCACCTGAGAACGAACACAAGCAGGACACCCATGCGCCACGGGGAAATGATGGTGGCCGCAGTGCAACTCCAAGTGATCTTTGTTCTACAGTCAACGCTGGGCAAAGTGACGCCTTTACCACTGGGCAATGCCCAAGGAAGGTGAGTGGCATGGCACCTACACATTCTGCTTCGCCTCCCCTCTGTGCGACGAGTGCGAATATTTTCGACTTGGGACTGTGTCTCGAAAAGCAATAATGTAAATGATCCAGAGACGATGGAGAAGCTGCTGCTCAATCCGTGGACCCCTCCGGCTAACTATGATTATCCAGCCACAGGGAAAAGGAATCTGAAGTTCCAACCTCACTGGGTAGATTGTTACCCATGGCTTGTTTATTCAGAGAAGCTTCAAGGAGCATTATGCAAATATTGCGTAGTCTTCGCAAGCGAGTGTGCAGGAAAAGGGGAGCACCAGCACTTGGGATGTTTTGTAACTAAGGAGTTCACCAATTACAAGAAAGCCATGGACGCCTTTAAGAGCCACGCATCCAGCAGTTATCACGCCATGTCAACAACGCTATCGGAGAACTTCTTAGCAGTCCGGTCCCGCTCACAGCATGACATCTTAACACAACTTGACCACGGCCTTAAAAAGCAGGCGGAAGAAAACCGCAAGAACTTGCTGCCAATAATAGAAACAATCCTTTTCTGTGGCAGGTAAGAAGTACCGCTTCGCGGCACAGACGACTCTGGTCCGATAAATATGTCTGAAGTGCTGCCATTCAAAAATGATGGAAATTTCCGCGCACTGCTTAGGATGAGAGCAAAATGTGGAGATGCCGCCTTGAGAGCTCACATGGAAACATCTCCGGCGAATGCGCTGTACACGAGCCCAAAAATTCAAAATGAGTTGATCACCCTCTGTGGTAAAATCATACAAAGAAAGATAGTGGAAAACGTGAACTCATGTTCGTGTTTTTCAGTTCTAGCTGACGAGGCCACTGATATATCTCGCACCGCCCACATTTCCCTATGTGTAAGGTACGTTGGACACGACACGTCGGGAGTGCCCATTCTTAAAAAAAAGATTTTGTAGATTTCATTCCCGTGTACGATCTCACTGGCAAGGCGCTGGCGAGCACAATCCTGAACAGCCTTAGAGGTCATGGCTTTGACCTGAACCTACCTTACGACAAGTCGGGAGTGCCCATTCTTAAAGAAGATTTTGTAGATTTCGTTCCCGTGTACGATCTCACTGGCAAGGCGCTGGCGAGCACAATCCTGAACAGCCTTAGAGGTCATGGCTTTGACCTGAACCTACCTTGCGGGCAAGGATACGACGGCGCGGCATCAATGAGCGGCCACCTTAACGGTGTTCAAGCCTTCATTCGTCAAACAGCGCCCAAAGCGTTGTACGTGCATTGTAGCGCCCACTCGTTGAACCTTGCTCTGCTTCACGCAAACTTCTTAGCATCCGCAACTCTTTGGGAACTGTATCCTCAACCTGTATGTCCTCAACCTGTACGTTTGTGAGAGCTTCGCCACAGAGGACGAACCAACTGCGAGACAAAGTAGAAGATTTAATACAAGAAAAAAGAAAATCAGTTCTCTCCTTTTGCCAAACAAGGTGGGTAGAGAGTCACGATGCACTTCAGCGTTTCCTTGAACTGTACGTGCCTATTGTACAATTCCTCGAATATTTGGAAGAAGAGGCCGCGTCATCTGATACTTCATCAAAAGCTTCTCAACTGCTCAATGCCATTACGAAGCCCGAGTTTGACGTTTCGCTTCAGATCTGTAGCGACACTGCCACTTTGCAAGTTTCTTAAAAAAATTGACTGTGACTTGGCTCAAGCGTGCGATCATGTAAAGAATGTTATAGACGTCCTTTCCACAAAAAGGGCTAGTGCGGAAACGGAATTTAATAAGATTTTTCTGAAGTCGCTCTCTTTGCTGAAGATCACAAATGTTGAGATGGCCCTACCAAGCATCACTGGAAGGCAGATGCAAAGAAGCAACGTACCTTCTGCTACTCCCGAAGAGTACTACCGGAGGAATGTGTATTTGCCTTTGCTGGCTGATTTCGAAAATCAATTAAGAGACCGGTTCGATGCCCATAAGAAGGTCGTGGTTGGCCTTAACATGCTGCTGCCGAAATTCTGCGCATCGGCTAGCCTTTCTGATATTGATGATGCAGTACAGTTTTACCTTGGCGACATTCCTTCGGCTAATGTCATTGAAGCAGAGTTCACACTATGGGTGAACAAATGCTGCCAGATCGAAGAAAAGAATCGCCCAGCTTGTGCCTTACAGGCCTTAGAGATGTGCAACCGCTCATTAGAGTGTCTCATTCACACGCCGCAAAAACCCTTTCCTATTCCCATACCAAATCACTAACGCCCCTCTAGAAATAGTACAGTGTTTCAAATATCTAGGTGTCACTCTGTCCGCCGATCTAACTTGGAATGCGCATGTCACAAACATTATCTCATCTGCAAACAAAATATTGGGATTCGTGAAACGTCATCTGCGTTGCGCACCTCAACACGTAAAACTTCTTGCATACACATCCCTCATCAGGCCAAAACTGGAATACGCCTCTGCTATATGGAATCCACCTCAAATTTACCTAATCAATGACCTTGAATCAATTCAAAATCGCTCAGTCCGATTCATACATTCGTCATATTCTTATGACATCAGTGTTTCATCCTTAAAAGCCCAATCTGGATTGCAGCCACTTGCCCTTCGACGCCGCATAGCCACTCTTTCCCTGTTTCATAAGCTGTTTCATTCGCCCCTCAACCATCCTCCATACGTCATCCCTCCGACGTACATTTCGCACCGCACCAGCCACCCCCTCCAAGTCTCCCGTTACCGCACTAGGACTGCTACCTTCTCCGCATCCTTCTTTCCGCGTGCTGTGAAGGACTGGAACGACCTCCCAAACCACGTCGTCACAATCACCTGCCCATCAACTTTCGCTAAAAATGTAATAACTCATCTCTGTCAGTGAAACTTTATGGCAATGTATATACCCACACCTATGTAGCATATTTTATATTTTGAATGTAGCAAAAGTTTTATATCCTGTATACCAGCCCCTTATGTGGCAAATGTTTTTTATATCCTGTACATCCACCCCTTATGTAATACCCCCTTGTGGGGTCTTTAAGGAAATAAAATATGATATGATGATGATGATATGAACCGCGACTTTTTTCCGAACATCCACAGCCTACTTTCTATCCTGGCGACTTTACCCTTGTCGACGTCGACACCGGAACGGACTTTTTCCACACTGAGAAGGCTGAAGAGCTACCTTCGAAATCATATGAACAACGACAGATAGACCGGACTAGCACTGCTCAGCATCCATCGAGAACTTCAAGTGACCCCAGAACAAGTCCTCACAGAATTTTGCAAGTTGCCGAGAAGGAAAAACTTCCTCGTTTAAACTTCCCTCTATGTTTCAAGAGTCGATTAAAAACTAAACACAGCTAGCCCAAGCTTCAGCCCTTCTATCCTTTCGCAATTACGAGGAAACTATCCAGCAAGCAGAATGTGCGAACGGTAACAAGAAGATCGGAATGTCGGGCGACTTGTTTGTTTGCTTGCATACATGCTGTCACAGACTGCCATTTTTGCGACCCGGCGTAACGGCAAATTAACGGGCGCTGCACTCCCCCGCTGACCGGTGGAACCGTTCGCTCATGAAAAGACTGGCCTTTAGTGCAGGGAAGTACTGAATGGGGTGTTCTTCTTCAAACGTTAGTCGCCGATGTTTGATCCTTTGTACCTACGGCGGCGTCTGCAGGGTCATGGAAGGCCGCGATGTACCCCGAACAAGGTTTAGACTACGGGACGCAACGGCTGAGAGCCAAACAGTCTGACCGTTCCCACGGGAAAACTTCTGGTGGCCAAGCCATATGACAGCACCCCAACAGGTTGTCACTCTCGCTAGTTGAGGGCCTTCTCCTCATTAAAAAGGGGTGGGGTCAATATATTTTTTGGGGCGGAGTTTCCAACAATGAAACGCGCATGATTGGACCCAGGTAGAGGTCTCTTGTCCCCAAGGAAGATAGCGAGGGGACACGAGAGGGATTTAAGCGCAGGATTTTGCCCTGCTAGGCAGTCTAGTCGCTGACCAACATGGTTTAGAAACAGATCAACAAGGATCTCTTCTAGAAGTTTTTAGTGTGGCTCTGTATCGGCTGGCCACCTAAACTTAGCCGTTCGTCTAGTTGTGACGCGATATTAACGTCTGCAACATAGGCATCGGGACTTCGCCTCAAGTTAGCTCAACCTGCCCGAGGTCACCTGCAAGCACTAGCCTCCCGGAGCCACCAGCGTTGCAACACCGCCGACATCGCGGTCGTGATGGAACTCTTTTCGACTTGTCGCATCCGATCGTCGGGGACGCAACGCTGCCGTTCATCACAGGTATCCCTTCACCTGTTTATACCTTCGGACTTTCTCATCTGTAGTTTTATTGTTGGTTAGTTTTGTGTAGTTTGTAATACTTCTCTCTTGTAAGCTGATTTATTGATTTTATATGTATTTTGTTAGTTGGTATTAAGTGTTGTACTAGATTCCTCTGCAATATTCCTAGATTCCTCTGCAGTGCTGCAATATCACTAGAGTTTTGTTTTTTCCACATACGTCTCTGATCTGTTCACTGTCTCTGCTTACGTACGGAACGACCTAACCTGCTGCCATTCCCATCGCCGACTTCGCGCTGGCGACGCTAGAGTGGCAGCTTGTAACACATACATGCCGTTTTTGTACCGCGGTTACATTGTGTTACTTCATCAGGAGCCGTTGGTCACGGTGTCCCCGGCTTTAGTGGTGCTATTGTCCAAACTTATTTCTTGCTTTAACCATAATTTGAGGTTGACATACCAATTTCTTTATTTGGGTATAAATAATTGAAAAGTACCATCGAATTATTACAAGTAGGCGATTTACTTGTTTTATTCACGAAAATGAGCCAGTATAAATCTTAAAAAATGGCAGCCGTTCTACACGCAAACTCCTCCCCCCCCCCCCCGAGAAAAATTCCTGCGTACGGCCCTGATGATAGTGGTGATCAACGCTCGCGAACACGCCACCTACCACCCGGTAGTTGTAACCCGAAATGCGGCTTTTGGGTGGAACATGTGTGCCACGCAGCGCAAACAACTTTAGGGAGGGTGTCAGCACCCCCACAAACGCTTATAGTAGAAAAAGACGAACATTCGAGTGCTTCAAATATTCGAATCAACATTTCAGTATGCAAATTCTCTGTATCACACATTTGAATTATTCGAAATTTGAAAGTATTAAAAATGAGTTGGACTCATATCCGACAGCATAGGTGCGTGCACATTAACAACACCAGATGGTCAAAAACTTGTAGAGCCCTCCACTACTATATCGTGGTTGTGGGACGTAACACTTCCACAATCACTATTACATTGCCATAAAGGCAATGTAATAGTGATTGCATTCAATGGAGGCCAGCTTCCACAATCAGGTGGCTAGGCTTAAGTCAGCAGGGTATCCTGAGGCGGTCTTGGTGTCCGTGGCCGAAAGTATCCGTAGAAAACGGAGAGCTAAAGATGGCCAGGGACATGGTGCAGTAGGACGTGACAACAGGACCCACGAAAAAGAAAGAGAAAGAGTAGCTGTTGTCCCTTACATGCATCAGGTTACCCACCGCCTGAAAAAGGTGGGTAACCTGATGCGCATGGGAGTGCGTGTAGTTTCCTCTGCACCACACAAGCTTTCTCAGCTGGCTAGACTGACATGTGGCGCTAGACACAGGGAACAGCGGTGTAAAACAAAGCACAGGAACCGTTTTGTCAACTGCATTAGTGACGTAGTTTACATGATCATACTTTCGTGCGGTGCCTGTTATATTGGGCAAACTGGAAGATGCCTCAACGACAGGTTGCGTGAGCATGCGTGCAATGTTCGTAGCGGCAATGATGGTTATCTTGCCCAGCATGTCACTAGATGTGGCTGTGAAGTACAATTTGATAAGACAGTAGTTCTCCAAAAGCACAAAGATGAGCGTACAAGGCTTATAATTGAAGCAGCACACATAGCGGAACACGGGGCTTGCGTCAGCAAACCATCAATCGCTTTGTCCGATAAGGAGCTAGCGTTTTTAAACATTAGCAGATGCCGTAGAAGTTAACTAATCAATGTAAAGCACAGTAAGCGATGGTAAGGTAGGGCTGACGCACTAAGATATTCTATCGGTGTTGCCATTTTTGGTCTATGCTTTGGTGTTATCGTATGTGCCTTGACACTGTATCATCTTTTAGTATATATTTCATATTTTTTCCGAATAAACTTTCAGTTGGTAGTTAGCGCTTGTCCCTGTCTTTCCGTCTGCTTCTACGTTGTGCGCTTCCATTTCATAATTAGCCATAAAGGAATTACACTGGGGGGGGGGGGGGGGGACATATTACGACATAAATAAGCATTTTGCACATATATTCAGTTGTATACACAAACACTGCACTGGTACATAAAAGAAAACGTAAGCATGGCTCAACAAGTACATTTTCGAAACATTTAGCATATATGCAAGTTACTAAGGACTAACTTCAGAACATGAAAAATTTCGAACAATTATCACCGCTCAACACTGTTAGATTGTGAAGCGAACACCTTAATTTTATATTTTACTGGCAAAGGTTATTTTGATGACAGAGCTTCGATGTTACTGTCGCATAACCAAGAGTGGCACGCACTTCTGTTAAGTTTTTCAGCCAAGTGCATTTTCCCAATAACAGACATACATTAGTTCGTGCAAAAGCCTGTTAAAAACAGCTATGCTGCAAAAAAGATCAAATTCAAACTGATTATGAAAATTCAAAGGTTGGACTAACTACAAGGAAGTGCTGGGTACATGGCAAATTACACATGCCAGAATTGATGGTTCAAGGCGTTGATCACAGGTGATTGACATTAATAGGTGTGGTAACGAATGAGTTGAACTGTTTCATTCTCTGAATGGCTTTGGAAAGAATGAGTGGCAAAAGTGTTTCTTCTGCAAATATATGCTGAAATAGTTTTGTGACGGTGAATGTACTTGTAGCAAATGACACCTGTCTGACAGTGATAGGTACATTTGTGTGTATCTGACACTCGTAACAGGCTGCAGTGATAGTCTTAATGGCTTTGCGGCGAGCTGTCAATCATGCTGCTTGTGGAAGCCCCACACAGGCCCCAAGTATATGATCATTCGTCAAAACTATGACAGTCAGCTGAGCTTCACGCTACCGACATACAACAAAACAAGAACACATCTGAGTCAGTTATTGGAGTGATGTTTATCATATGAATACACCTTATAGTGGAATTTCAAATTTATTATAATGGGATCACTTGAGGTAATCAATGACGATTGAACACACAAGTGAATGAAAATCTGCTCGTTAAATGTTCCCAATCAACTTACATGGATCTCGGCACGGTTGTTTGTTTGCCGACCCGGAAGCCGCTCACTGACGTTCCTGCACAAGCAGACATAATAAGATGGTTTGAAAAAAGCCTAATCGTGTGGCCTCCTTCTTACATTGGATGATTGGGTCCCCAGTAAACACCTATGGCAGCTCTTGGTGTCCCGTTTATGCCACCATTGTGAGTGCATGCTCCATCCGTATACACGTGAAGCATGTCAGTCGGTTCTGAAATCAATTTTTCATGGCATGTACGGTTTTCTGCACAAGCATGCGATAAAACTTCTCACACTATGTTTTTTACTTAAGTTAAAGCTACATGGTGAGCTCTTTCTAGTCACTGCTTTATAATTGGGCCAAACGCTCATAAAAGCTAGCATTAATAGCAGTCGTAACAATCCTGCTCTACATGAGGGTCTTCAAACACTTTACTATGCAATCATTGAATTGCCAATGCATCAGAATTGATCACTACAAAAAGATGTTTTATTTGTGAAAGTATGAACTAAGTTACAGGACTTCGTCACAAGCTCTCTATGATTTTTTTTTTTTCTCTGCTCTCGTTCTCATAAGTGTGCTGTAAGACACACAGGGAGAGATGATACGAGCTATGTCCGCGCACATCGTGAAATGTGTTCACTCATTCTTGAGAATTCTGGTGCATACTTGTGTCACCACTGCGTAATTATGAATGATGCAAGAGAATATCTGAGGGCTCCTTTCTTTTTTATGTCTGGCAAAACCTTAATAAAAACCAGCAGATAATGAAGCCCCAACGAAAGCATAATGGATATTAATTATACCGTAGTTTTAGCACACTATAGAGGTTGGCACCGACACATGACAGCACTCTCTGGCAAGAAGCAAATTGCAAGTCAACAGCGGCAATCTACTTTACGACGAAAAAAAGAGGGCACAGGCATCAAGTAGAGCCTCTGTTTGAAGGTAGACACAGCAAGTGTGGGTGACTACGGTTTGTCTGAACTGTTCACAGCAGCCAAGCACAAGGGGTTGTTCAGGACCACATTTTTTTAGGGCAGGATGGCAAGCAGTGGTGATAAGAATCGGGATCTTGGGATAGCCACTCACCATTGGGATCTGGACAGAAGCGCTGGTCCCTCTGCTCTTCCACAGGGTCAGAACCTGCTATGCAAGAAGAGGAGCTCTGACCTGGGGCCACGCAGCTGGGTGGGCGCTACTCACCATGCTTGCGCTTGCGTCCCTGCAACGCTTTGCCGACAGAGTGGCAGCTCACCCCAAAGGCCCCTGAACACAAAAACAAAAGCTATGCACAAGTAATGCTTGGTCACAATTGCATCTTATGCACCAGTGAATACAAAATTTTTACACCTCAGCAATGCACTCTACTGCTCAAGTTTATAAACACCTCTCAGGAGTATGGGGCCCTTCAAAGTAGAAGCGATACAAAATTTTCAAGAGGCACCTTTTGCAAGAGATTTGTAAGGGCACACAGTGCAGAATCCCCAAGCAAGTGCCTCCTTCTTTCAAAAGACGTGAAATATGGACCAATGATCGCGAAAGCTGACATTTTTTTCAACTTGCTGAAGAATTCTTGGCAACAGAACCATGCAGCAGCAGTTTGTAGGAACCCTAATTCTGAGATTCTTTTAATATGTGCACGAACCCTTAGTACCTTTACTGCGTCTTGCCTTGGCGTTGCATTCTGAGTTGTCACAAGTTGCCAAGACACTTGATTGTCTTTCCCCCTTGTCATAACACATGAAATTCAATACAATGATTCCATCCTGTTCAGTAAGAACAGCAAACTCATGCGTATTCAATAAAGCATTTCACTAGAAGCATAGCTGTGCATTTGTCTTAGAGGCACTTCCACAGACATTTTTAATTTTGGTCCACAATCAAGCAAGGGCTCCCCTCCAAACTTTCTCCAATTATCTTTCACCGCAAGGGGAGTGCTTGCTCGGGATTTTAGTACAGCGTGGACAAAGCATTCATGGCAAATATAAGCCCACATCTAAAATAAATTTCAAAGTGTGAGTATGACCTTGTGACATCAACTTGGCTTTAATGTAAACTCTCAACAACCACCTATGGCTGCCATGTTCCTTGTGTGTGCATTCTATGGCACAGTTGTCAACCTTTGAGTTTCCTAAATTTAACTTTAGAAGGGACTCTGGCACTGCGATCATTCAGCGACCATGGGAATGATGGGTAGTTCATGAATTTGCCTAGTCTACGTACCTTGCGGGCCGCGAATGCACTTTTGGCTTCAATTATTGCTGTGTTTCGGTTTTGTTTCGAAGGAAAGAATGAACGGTTATAAACTTGGCGAGCTGATTTCAAACGGTGAGCCTAAAAGGTCAAAGTTGTGAAGTGCAACTGCTGAACATTTGTCAATTATCATTTCATGACAAAGCAACAAGCCACGCGAAACCAACCGGAGACGAAAGTACAAAAATTGGACAAATTTGTATACTACCCATCATTGCCATGCTCGCTGAAGTAGAGTTATTCAATCATATGAGTTGGGAAACTCTCCATAGGCACCATGTATCGAAGTCCGGACACATCATTGGCCCCCCTTTCAGGAGTGAACAGATTGTCCCACCACCTGTTGATATGTATGCCCAATATTAAAGGCATTACTTGTGTTTTGTGTTGCCGCTCCCAGGTGGCTTGACAATCAGCTAACTTCCGAAAAATTGGGCCAGCTGCATGTCCGGATTTTGGAATGCAGTTTTGCAACTCGTATGATTGAATAACTATATCACTGAAGTGTCGTGCGTTGCAGCTCCCATAGACACTAGCACAGAGTTCCCTCTAGTGTGTGTATAGGAAACTACGTTATGAACATGGCAATCACATGCATACATAACTGTTTTTTTTGGCCAACTGCGTTTGCAAAGAAAAAAAAAATGGTGCTGCTTCTTCCGGCACTCCCCGAGATTGAGACTGGCTGCTATATCATCTACAAAGAATTGAGTGCCACCAGCTTGAGCTAGTGCGCTATTCAGCCATAATAAGTGAGTCATTAGCTGCAAATTACAACAGAGAAAATTAGATGGGTAACTTTTAGACAAAATGGACGCAGACGCACTCTAACTTACCAATAAAATTTATTATCAAGGCAAGACTTATATGCCCCCCCCCCCCCAAAAAAAATAAACAAACGAAAACGAGTGCTGTCTCGTCTTTCATGTTTTCATTCGGTGCTCTAGGAGATTGATAACGAAAATAATCATGTATCAAGGTACGCTTACCTGAACCACTAAGGGTTACCTCTCCATTGGGATCATTGTTGACAAAAGCCCAGGCTTCCTGCTCGGTGCTGAACTTCTTGTACACAGGTCGGGGGTAACCCTTAACCTGGCTCTCACATTCAGGCCTGCATTTAATAAATAGAGCAAGTCACGCGTGTCTGAACACAACATAGTCAGCCAAACCGCTGCAAAGTTAAACAGCACTAAAATGAAAGGAACGCACACGACTGGTACTGTGTTTTCATCTTTTTCAACTTGCTCAGAACAAAGCAATCCTAATCAGCTACACGTGCACACAACTATGCACAAAAAACTCACATCCGAGCCGTTTTAAGCCTGCATGTCACGCATAATTGTGTGCACAAACAACAGTGAAATAATTAGGTTAGACAACCAAGCAAACGACATGAAAGATCATTGTCTCAGTACAGATCCACTGTGCTGACGCATGTATATATTCAATACGTTTTCTTGTAGGTGAAAATGTCTTGCTGGTTTACTTCATGCACACCTAACAGCAAAAGCTTTTGAGACGCAAAATTTTTGAGAAAGCCTCGCCTTGTCTAGGAAAATAACTTCCAAATCAATGCAGCAGCCTGTATTGTGACTTATACTGAGTACGCGTTGATGAAACGATCATTTTTATCGTGGTGTCAACGTCCCGTAAACTTTGCTGTTGAGTGCACATTTTTAAGGAGCACAATATACCAGAAACCAGCTGATACAAATTAGAAACCAGACAATAACACACGTATGTCGATTATAACTATTCACACCAGAGGCTGCTGAGGTGGTTCTTTTGATTGATATGCAGGGTTTAACGTCCCAAACCACCATATGAATATGAGAGACGCCGTGGTGGAAGGCTCGGGAGATTTCGACCACCCGGGGTTTTTTAACGTGCAACAAAATTTGAGCACACGGGCCAACAGCATTTTTGCCTCCATCAAAAATGCAGCCGCCGCAGCCGGGTTTCGATCCCGCGACCTGCGGGTCAGCAGCCGAGTACCTTAGCCACGTACTAAACCACCGCGGGCAGCTGCGGTCAGTGCTTTTAGACTGTTAAGAGCGGGACAATACGCTATGCGGAGCCAGTGACACACGAGACAGGCGTGAGAATGTTTTTCAAACGGCGACGATTCCGAGACTCTCCTGCGCGTATTTGTTGCCGGCGCGAAAGCAAAGTGCGGAACGCGGGATCGTTTGGAGCAGGGTCTCGGTCAAATACAGGCGTCATGGTCGGGTCAGGCAAAAACAAAGCGGACGCATCAGACTTCATTATTGAGCGCGGCTTAGAGAAAAAACAACGCCAAGCCATGATCACTCACCATGTCAAAAATACTCCTTTCTGGCGCCCGTTGCGGACGGCATAGTAGAATTGGCCTTTCTTCGGCATCAAGCCCAATGCCACGGTAAGTAGGCGCCGAAATACCATGCAAATTTTGTGCTCACGGAGAAGAAGACTTGTGCTCGCCTAGTATTTGTCAACAAACCAAGCGAAGCGTCAAGCTCTTCCCGTTCACTAAAACGCACCTCTCGCCCAACAACCACAACGAACTGATTCAAAAACATAACAGCATGCCAAAACTGACGAGAGTCGCATATTTATTTTTTTCACGCTTGTTAGAGCATCACGACGACGTTGTTGTCACTAGTTGTGCTTGAGACTGCATCGATTCCTTTGTTTCCATCGCGAAATAAAAATATCGTCTGCACACGGCACGGTAGGTTGTAGTGAGAATTGCGACACAAAGAGATGTGTAAAAAAAAAAAAAAGCATTACTACTTTGTCACAAGACACACGTTTTACAGCTTAAAAAGAAATATTAGAGAACTTGGACTGAAGCGTCGTTTTAAAATAATTTAGTGGACCTGTGACAGGTTGTAGTAGCGCTGTCCTCAGTAGCGATAACAGAAGCTAAAGTTTTGAAACCGTGAATTGTTTTTTTTTTTTAATTTTCGTCCATATGCGTCGTTATTTTTGCATTTAAATGTTTTTAAAGTTTATTATTTATAAAAATTTGTGGTAATTTTTTTGTCTGAACGTTGTTTAGAGCAATGCAGCGAATGTGTCGTTGGATTGGTTCAACTTTATCGGCTGCTAAAGGCTACATTTTTTAGTCAAGTAAAAAAAAATGCCGAAAAGTAAAGGAGAAGGACGGAAGCTAAAAAATCTCTGACTCCAGCAAGTTTTTGCTTTTTTTTTCACAATTATAGTATCAACAGACAACTTTCACGAAACAAACAAAGAGCCCGCGGGCATTTCATCGTCATCAGTACCGTGGTTGCCGAACGGCCAATGGCGCTCGGCCAACACAGCTGGGCGTTTGGTCGTAATGTGATTGGTCCAAGTGGGGGCGCGTGTTCTGCTCCCATTGGCGGAACATGCAACATTGGACGCTCGCCGGCCATTGCACTTGTCATTCAGTAACCGGCGTGCGTAGTGTTCGTGTTGGTAGGCTTTGGTTGTGCTGCAGGATTCCGCTTTCGTGGCCGATTACCACTGGGTAGATCGCCAAGATGCGGGCTCTCCTCCTGGGCATTTTTGTCCTGTGCCTCTTTGCGGGTGAGCTCATAGGCGTATTTACTGCGCGGCGCCGGCTTGTGAATTTTCTTTGCTTCGGTAGTTCACGGTATCCGATTCACCAGAGCACTTGAGAAAATACTATGACCTGTAGGTTTCGCAACAGGGTAGAGAGTTGGACTAGTTGTGGCAAATTCATCCTCAAATTAGCGCGAAACGACTTAGACTGAGAAGGCAGAAATAGCGCCCGTCTTGTCTTGTCTTTTCGGGCTGTTTTACGGATGCACCTGAACGTTTTCGTGAGCAAAGCTTGTTTCGTGAGCTGCGGGGCTGGCGCCGTCGGCCCAAGCTTGAGAATGATTGAGATGTGTACTTTGCACCAACAGGACTGACAAGAGCAGAGGATGTAGGAGATTCCAGCGCTCCCACGGTGGACCAGGATTTGGGCAGCAGCCGGGATGGGTCACGGACTGACGACCAAGTTGTGGAGAGGTCTGAAAACTTTTCGTGTGAGCATTGCTCCTTTGCTAAACTGCTGACGTGTTCTATTCGCAGGGAAGAGGAGGCGATAAAGCTGGACGGTCTCAACGTCGCCCAAATGAAGGAGATGCGGGAGAAGGCCGAGAAGCATGCCTTCCAGGCGGAGGTGACGCGAATGATGAAGTTGATAATCAACTCTCTCTACCGAAACAAGGAGGTATGCTAATCCTGCGGTCGCCCACTTGTTTTTTTTTTATTCGTTGGCTTTTGTGTTCTAAGCATTTACGTCTTTTCAGATCTTCTTGCGAGAGTTGATTTCGAACGCCTCTGACGCCTTGGACAAGATCAGGCTGCTCTCGTTGACGAATCCTGACGTGCTGAACTCGAATCCGGAGCTGACGATACGCGTAAAGGTGAGCGTTTTCGTGGGTGACTTTCGCTCGCATGTCCAGCTGCCGAACAAACTGCATAGGTCGCGCTCGTCATGCCTCGCCCTCGTCCCCATGACGTGTAGCGCGGCGGAAAAATGTCAAGTTCTGCGGATCGTCACAGTGTCCAATCGCGCATCTGGTGGCTACTTGGCATTTCCGCAGTTGCAACAGCCTCACATTTAGGGCCTCATGATCGAAATGTCGGTATTCGACCGAGCGGATACTGTTCCGCACAAGTTCCGCAAAACCTAACTCGCGTAACTCTTGCCGCTTTGATGTGCACCATGCGCTTTGCTTGCCTTATGCAGTGTGCAGCTCTAAAAAGTTACACTTTCCTTTTTTCCTGTCGCTTATGTTCCCTCCCTCATCTGAACATGTTGAGAGTTGTACCGTCGCTCCATGCACACTGATATTACCAATTGTGGGACTTGACAGTCCATACAAAATGACGGATAATTTTTCTTGATGGTCCCATTGCAAATGTTTTGCGTGAGCACCTGAATGGCATGAAGGGTCGGGGGATACAACAGAGCAAGAATGACCGTATTATTTTGCTTGTGCATGGACAGCTACAACAGTTCGTTTCCTGGCTCACTGGTGGGTGTTATAGTAAAGCTATCGAGGTTGTGTAGTTTCCCAACACTTAGTCTGATTGAGAGTGTCTTCTTCCATTTGTGAATCAAATTGCTTAATGTAAACCTTATCTCGGTTATTCAACTCTATGCAATTTACCTGGGATTTGACTTGGATTTCCCTTTGCATGGGTGTGTACTAGAGCCCGCATTATTACGGAGTTTTCCAAATAGCGTAAGCAAAGCTTGACATTAACGCTTTGCACCACTGTACATGCATCAGACTACAGTTGCTTCCAGGTTCCCATTTAGTGGTAAAAACAGTGGGCGACTGAAATGAACCCTATTCAAACACTCCCTATTGTTCCAGATTACCCACTGGCCGCTGTACTCTAGGTGCATGCATTCGTATTGCCGGTTTGAATGCTCGTTAGCTGCGTTTTCACTCGTCATCATTTCAAACAGTTCTCATTAAAAAATTTATGCATTGCTTTGCAGAGTGACAAAGAGAACGGACTGCTGCACATAATCGACACTGGCATTGGCATGACTAAAACAGACCTGGTCAACAATTTGGGTACCATAGCAAAGTCGGGCACAGCAGAGTTCCTACAAAAGGTGGCAGAGAGTGCTGAAGTGCCCAAGGAACTGAATGACCTCATTGGACAGTTTGGTGTTGGCTTCTATTCAGCGTTCTTGGTGGCTGATCGTGTCATTGTCACAAGCAAGAATAACGATGATGAGCAGCACGTGTGGGAGTCTGACTCTGGTGAGTTCACAGTGGTCAAAGATCCCAGAGGCAACACGCTTGGCCGTGGCACACAAGTGACCCTGCAACTGAAAGAGGAGGCCCGAGACTTTTTGGAACTGGACACATTGAAAAAACTTATCGAGAAGTATTCCCAGTTCATTAACTTCAACATCTACCTGTGGACATCGAAGACCGAAACTGTGGAAGAACCTGTAGAGGAGACTAAACCAGATGTTGAAGAGAAAGATGAAGACAAGGTTGAAGAGGAAGAAGATGACGAGCCCAAGACAAAGAAAGTTGAAAAGACCACTTGGGACTGGGAGCTCATCAACAGTGCCAAGCCTATCTGGACACGCAAACCAGCCGAAATTGAAGACAATGAGTATGAAGAATTCTATAAGGCTATCACCAAGGACACAAAGGCACCACTAGCTAAAACCCATTTCATAGCAGAGGGAGAGTTGACTTTCAAGGCACTTCTGTACATACCCACAGTGCAACCCACAGAGTCCTTCAACCGATACGGAGGAAAGGTAGATCACATCAAGCTCTATGTTCGGCGTGTCTTCATCACAGACGATTTCCAAGACATGATGCCTAGTTACCTTAGTTTCATCCGTGGTGTTGTTGATTCTGATGACCTCCCCCTAAATGTGAGCCGTGAAACACTGCAGCAGCACAAATTGCTCAAGGTAATCAAGAAGAAACTTGTGCGCAAGGCCTTGGACATGATGAAGCGCATTCCTGCTGAACAGTATGAGCAGTTCTGGAAGGAGTACTCCACGAACTTGAAGCTGGGAATCATTGAGGACACTACAAACCGCACTCGGCTAGCAAAGCTGGTACGCTTCCACTCGTCTCATGGCGAAGGTTTGACGTCCTTATCGGAATACGTCTCTCGCATGAAGGACGGTCAGCAGACAATCTACTACATCGCCGGAGCTTCCCTTGACGAAGTAAAACGGTCTCCTTTTGTGGAACGGCTGCTGAAAAAGGGCTATGAAGTGCTGTACTTGGTGGAACCTGTGGACGAGTATTCCATCTCGTCGCTGACAGAGTTTGAGGGAAAGAAGTTCCAGAATGTTGCCAAGGAAGGTCTCAAGGTTGACGAGGGGACCCGTGCTCGCGAACGCCATGATGCCATTGCACGAGAGTTTGAGCCATTGACCAAATGGTTGGAAGACGAAGTCTTCAAGGGACGTATTCTGAAGGCCATGATCTCCGAACGGCTTGCCACTTCGCCATGTGCCCTTGTGGCCAACCAGTTTGGCTGGACGGGCAACATGGAACGACTTGCGCGAAGCAATGCTCATGCCAAATCGCATGACACGATGAGAGACTACTACCTGAGCCAGAAAAAGAACATGGAATTGAACCCAAGGCACCCGCTCATCAAAGAGCTTCTGCGCAGAGTCAAAGATGACAAGAATGATCCACAAGCACGCAACATGGCAGAGCTGGTGTACGAGACTGCAACACTTCGTTCGGGCTTCCTTCTTGAAGACACTCTTGCATTTGCGGAGCGTGTGGAGGTGCTGATGCGGAAAACACTTGGGCTTCCAGAAGATCAAGGGGTATGTTTCACTTAATTTACTATTGTACAATTGGTTCACTTATAATTGCCCTTGATGTTCAATGGCTGTTTTTTTTTCCAGGTCGATGAGGAACCAGATGAAGATGCATTTGAGGGGATTCCTATTGATCTAGACAAGAAGACTGACGAGAAGACTGAAGAGGAGGAAGAACCGGTATGAACAAGCTTCTATTTGAAGTGTCTTTCCCATGATCTCTTAATTTGCCGTATTTCGTAAACCACTATTGATGTCTCAAATTCTAGACATAAGGGTCGTATACTGCCAAATGTTCTGCTTTGTTCTGAAAACTAAACCTCCCCCCCCCCCCTCCGTTTTTTCCAGAGAGATGAGCATGAAGAACTATAAAAAAATTTTTGGACAAACTTCACACATAGGTCAACACCTTTCATCGCCCATGTCATCATCACCTTGTATATTTATACTAGCCTCATGCTGGTGTCATTGTTCTTTCTTTTTTGTGAAATAAAACATTTGTTCATGTTTTCAAAAAAGCAGCAGTTTGGCTTGTGCAAGTTTTCTGTAGTTGTCGGTCCGGGCATGCCGCCATTTGCGATCCTATAATCTGCTATGTAATCTTGCTGACCTTTAGTGTGGTTACCTTTGTGCAGACGTCTAGGCTCAAACCTTACAACTTATAAGCACTTGCTCCTAGACGCCTTGGCAAGTTTCCTTCATTATATGTATACATTGCTGGGGGACCGAGTGCACCATGTTCAAATCAACCAATAGCTGATGGACTGACTTGTTAAGCGTGATTTTTGAGGTTTCTGTGAATTCTGGGCCTCGTGCTGCGCTATATTTGGCTCACCTGTTGTCTGGAGCCTTTACTACTGATCAGCGTTTCCTGAGCACATTGCAAAAAAGTGTTGCAGGGCACCTTTAAGAGGGTCAATAATAATTATCAGACGGTATAAAATGTTGCCTCTTGTTGCTGTATTTGTTCATTCATATAGGTCATTAATACAAAAACTGGTGCTGCTTGTAATGCCATGCACATACAACTTTAGCTTATAGCTGGGGACCTTCAACACTACTTAAGCCGTCAGGAAGTGGTGGCAATTTTCAGTAGTTGAGGCTCCTGCGAACATGAGCCAAAGTGCTAAAACTAGCCAGTTCTCCCAAAATTTAAACTACCACGTAATATGCGCGAAAGTGCATGGATAATGCCATTGTCTTATTTTGAGCATCGCTAGTTGCATGGTTATCTCAACCACCGGGGTGTGCGCTGTCTGCCTGTGCACGTGATCATACTGAAATTGAGCCGCGCGCACATCGCTTATAGTGAACTAAAACCAATGTTGGCTCTAGTTCTAAGAAAACGAGTGCTCAAGATTAAGACGTACGCTGTTGTAAGCATTTGTAAAGACTTTTATTAGTTACTTTATATGCTACTTTTAGAACGTAGCATATAGAGTAAAACTCTAAAGTATATCTTGATCTGTTGATCACTTAAGAGTATTTCTCAGCGCGCTCGTTGGGAATGAAGGTGAGGGCGCTTCAAGCGTGCAACAAATACTTGTCCACCGCTAGTACTTAACGTATTCTAGAAAAAAAAAAGTAGTATAGGTGTTCTTGGTTTTGCGGTGTTCGGTTTGTGACGCATACGTGCCTTCATGTGTGTAACGCAGCTGATTTGGCAATTCCGACAAAACTGTGACTGGAACGTCGCAGTGAGATGATTGAAAAAACCGGAATAAACATTGGGTCAGCTTTTAAAATACATTCACTTTTGCTGTTTCCAGAGTTCTGCGTGGTCATGGAGGAAGAAAAGCTGTGCGAGGTAGTCCATTCGAAAACGCTTTTCGCGCACATTTATCGATCGGGTTGGCTCCTGACGTTTTTGAGTTTCGCTTTTAGCTGCGTGACGTTAAATGGCTGAGGTGTTCTCGTCTGGGTTGATTGTGCTACTGTAAAAACGTACCTACAAACGATCATCCGCTCGTTGCAAGCCGGTTTGAAAAGACGGCGCACCGAATGGCGAACCCTACGGAACCGTTCACGCCAGCAGTTGCCGTCACGCCTGTCGTCAAAGTCGAAATCAGCGTGTCGTGTAGGTGGGTGCGGCGGATCTCCGAGCGCGGACGGGCATCGATAATACGTGCCGTTCTTGTCCAAACGTCTCTCAGCAACAGGTGGCTGCAGCAGTTCTTCGAGGCGCAGGAGTGCATACCCGCGAGCACCCCCCCCCCCCTTTTTTTTTTAGCTTTGCTTTCTTTTGCAGTGCTGTTGAAAGAGACTCGTACTCAACCTACGGTGCGGCCGTTGGACGTGGCCACCATTGCCCGCGTTTTATGATATTCACATTAAGTGTAGAGGGAAGGGGAACTTCTTTTTGCTGACCACGTCCCTCTCTTGAGTACTTGAACTTTTCCAACCTCCCAGCGCGCATATGGGCTGCGTGCGAGAACATATGACACCGCACCCGTATATTTCTCAAATCGATCTTCTGATTTAACCTCATCTATTACTAAAACTAAAAATCGAATAGACTTTATTCTCCGTGCACACCCGGGCATTACACAGAAGTAGTTGGCGAGGTGCGATGAAGGTCTCGAATTCGCCTAGACTTGAGCAAGGAACGGTAGAAACTGATGCGCGAGAGGTCAATTAGTGAGCTAGTGCTGCAAAGTAAATCAGGGTTTCGCTGCAGTATATATTGACAGCTCTAACCCACGCAAGTGATGTTAGCTTTGATGCAGTAAATGATAATCTGATAAGTACATCAATAAGGAGAGTGCAATGGAAGTAAGGGATACAGTCATTAGACAACACTGGCAAGCTATCCCAGAAGACAAAAAAATCTCTAACAAGCATCTCAAATGCAACAATAGAGCTTCAAGGTAGTTGAGATAAGGTGTAACATGGAGAGAATTAAGCATGCTCTAAAGAATGAAAAAAAAGCCAGAAAGCTGTGAAGACAAAACTCTGCATAGGCAGAAATCAGATGTACATGTAAGGGACAAGAAAGGCAAGGTTAGTATACCAATATAAATAGGATAGTTGATGTAGCAGAGGGGTTTTACAGCGATCTGTACAGCGACCGGGATAATGGGATTGGAAAGTCAGAAGTAGCTGTAATAGCTCAAGTTATTTCACAATGTAATAGCTCAGAGGATTCTGACATCCCACAGGTAACAACAGGAAAGTAAATAAACCCCTAAGGGAATGCAAAGAGGTAAAGCCGCTGGTGAGGATAAGGTAACATCAGACCTTTTGAAAGACAGCAGAGAGAAGATGGCGTAGAAAAACGTGCCATCCTGTATACTCAGCATCTCTTACAGGAAGGGTACCAGAGTATTGGAAGAATGGCAACATTATCTTAATTCAAAGCTTACTGTCTATTGTCTACAAGCTATTTAAAGAAATAATAGCTCATAGATGACATTAGGGTTCAATCAATTGAAGGACTTAGCAGGATTTTGTACAGGCTACTCAACAGCACACTATATTTATACTACCAAACAGGTGACAAAGAAGTGCGTGGAATCCAACCAACCCCTCTACATAGCCTTCATAGGTTATGAGAATGTATTAGATTCGGTCAGGATATCAGCAGTCATGCAGTCACTCTGTAATCAGGGCATCGAAAAAGCCTATATAAACGTACTGGAAGAAATCTACAGCGCATCCACAGCCACCATAGCCCTCCGTAAAGTGTAGAAGCTTAGGCTAGTTGGTGCGTAGTCATATTTGCAAGATTGTTTCAGTGCACGAACAAAGGAAAAAGGACAGGGTGGGAAAGACAACTAGAACAATAAGGATGGGGTGAATCACATTCGGTTCGCATTCTCTAATCATGAATGGTAACCTACACTATCCCTTGAGAGGAAGGTATATAACAGCTTCATCTTGCCAGTACTTACCTACAGAGCAGAAGCCTGGAGGCTTACAAAGAGGGTTCAACTTAAATACAGGATCAAAGGGGGTTCAACTTAAATACAGGATGAAACAGCGAGGAATGGAAAGGGAAATTATAGGTGTAACCTTAAGAGACACGAAGGGAGCAGAGTGGGTCAGGGAACAAACCAGGGTTAAGGATATCAAAGTTGAAATCAAGAAGAAGAAATGGACATGGGTCGGGTACCTAGTGCGTAGGCAGGATAACCGATGATTATTAAGGGTAACTGACTGAATTCCAAGAAGAGGCAAATGCCTTAGGGAGAGACAGAAAATTAGGTAGGCAGATGAGATTAAGAAGTTTGCAGGCATAATGTGGCAGCAGAAAGCACAGGACTGGGTTGATTGGCGAAACATGAGAGAGGCTTTGCCCTGCAGTGGGCTTAGTAGGGCTGATGAGGATGATCATGATCGCTATTTTCTGTCTTCAGTTATTGATTCTGACTGAGGTGTGACTTTATGCGTGTCCTAGTTTAAGGCAGGAAACAAATATTTAAAAAAAATTGAGAACTCGCATATAGTTTATGCACATGTGCACGTGTATATATGTCCCCTAAAACAACCTGCGAATTTATGCTTCTGACACACCATATCAGAGACTGCCTCGCCTCGCATGGCAAGAGCTCGCGTATTCTACACAGACGTGGCTGTACATGCGCCTTTGAGAAGGAAATGCTACGGACTTCTAAAATTTCATCCGTCTACAGTGGCGTTCATTCTCATAGGTGACAGAGCCACCTGTGGCTCCATCTGAGCAAATTGACAGAACCTTATTCTTTGCAGAATGAGTGAATAATTCATAATATTCTGAAGGATCACCTTTTTTTAATGTCTCTATTGAAAGTTAGTATTAGTACAGTGAAAACCATGCGAGCACTTTAAGTGTAAATCTCATGTTTTGGCCAATGTTCATTTCTATTGCATGAATTTGTGTCTTGCAGGCAACTAAAGCTGAAGGATGTCTTTTCTAAGTCTGACCCTATGTGTGTTTTGTTTATGCGGTCTTGCGACACAGATCAGTGGTGGGAGGTAAGCCCTCATCAAGTAGCACTGTCAGCATTTCGTAAATTACAGCCTGTTTCTGCTCTCAGGTGGGGCGCACAGAAATGATTCGTGACTGTCTCGACCCTGACTTTGTGACAAAGTTTCTGGTGGACTATTACTTTGAAGAACGTCAGCAGCTCACGTTCAAAGTGTAAGATATCGTGGGTGTGCATATGGTTTGCTTGCTGCAAAGAAGGTTGAATTAAAATCTCATATTCTTTTGGACATGCAGCTATGATGTTGACAGCAAGAGCACAGACCTCCGCAGTCATGTGAGTACTTGCGTGGGAAAGGCAATTGAGTTATTCACGACTACAGCTGCTACCACTGGGATATTGTGGCTGCTTGCAACAAATACTCAGGGAATGGAAGCCCAGTAAAAAACCCCCTTTTTTTTCAAGTGTTTCTGCAGTCACATTCACTTGATGCTTTTGCGTCCACCCTTAAATATCAGTCGCTATCTTCTCTACATGTGCTTAGTAGAATTGAATACTTTGGCATGTAAAGGTACAACTGCATGAAGCTTTGTGTTGTGGACCTACGATGCCATTGAATCTGAAAAGGTCTCTATATATAGGTAATTCAATGTATAAAATATTTTACATATTGCATTCAAGGGGACTTTGCGGATCTTTGACAGTAATTCGTTGTATGTGGGCTCGACTGTAATGCACTTTTGCTGTAACTGAGTTGAGGAGGGCACGAGTTTCACTGAAGTAATATGCCTAGGTATGCGAGGCATCGGTGAATATGTAACCCCCTCTCGCCCTTTTTGGAAAAGATTGTGTGACTGTAGCCTAGAGCTGCTATGCCAGGAAACTACCCATTCAGAGAAAATCTTCACAGCCACGAAGCCACACCTTAAGGTTTAATGTACATTTTAGTCGTGTCTCAGTTAATTATTTTTGGTAATTTGAAATTGTGCTATACAAGCTTATCTGTGCTAAGTAGAGCAAATTTTGAAATTTAATGTATTTTACCACCTATAACTTGCATCTTTCAGAGATTAAAATCCTGCTACTATTCAGTGTTTGCAGTATGCTTCAAACCAGAAAACTTGCATTCATGAGAGTCTAGTGAAAATATTGTACTAATTAGCCAACTCTTTGATGATCAAAGATGTACGTGCACGTCATTGCATGTGTGTTTAAAATGCACACCTTTTTCAATCATTTCTCTTGCTTGACATGCGCTGCCGGACTTTGAAGATACACTAAATTTTTTATGCGCCGATGTCCCTTCGTTATTGTCATTTCTTTTTCTCAGTGGCGTGCCAGCGTTTGCTCGGGCATCTCGAGTGCACACGGCGTAGGTGATATTGATTTTGTCCTTTGGGCAGTTATCGCTTCTTGCGTGTGTAAAGTTGACTGTCTCAAAAGGTGACGCTTATTCCTTTCTCACACTTCTTTTTGCTGAATAAACAATTGTATCGGGCCAGTTGGTAAGGATCCATCTTGCTAGGAAGCGCAGCCACTATAACAAAGAACACACAACACAAGCGCTTACTCATGAATGAAACTTGTGTATGTAACAACACAAATAGTTTTTTTTGTCATTTTATGGCCACCAATAAAATTTTTAGAGAATTCTTTTCATAAATCGATTCATCTGAACAATTTATTCCAGCAATACAAGAAATACACATTTTGCAAAAAAAAAAAAATTGACTGTCAAGGGTAAAAAAAAATGAGATACATTGTAATTCCCATGTGATGATACTGTATATAACGATTTCTATTGCTTATAACAATTAATCCTGTAGATTTCTCAATCTTTTATTGCCCTCATGCAAAAACAAGCGATGGATAATGATACCATATTGGATACAATAGAATTATAGTTACCAGGAAGGTGCTTATTCCTACAAGTCTGAACTTGTGAGAAAAAATAAAGCTCTTTCAAGAGAAAGTGCAGGTCACTCAAGGGGAGAGGAAAGGCAGCTGTGAGGTTAACTTTGGGGGAAATCCGTGACGGGGCGCTGCTTGTGCCAACATTGTGCTATGCTTATCAAGGAGGAGTGAAAAAGCTTGCATGGTCACAGCTGCGCTATTCCTGGCCGCAGTTTTAAACACAATTAAGTTTCTGCCCATCCTCAAAAAATGACACCGGCTGTGCACGAGGCGATATCTCTCTGTAGGTGTATCTGCGAATTCATTGTGGGCTGGGTCTAAGTTGGAAGCGGCACGATTGTATGCACACTTTCCCAGTCGGTGACCTCAGTGATGCTCGAGAGGTCCTCAGAAATTGACTTTTTCGACATTTTTAAAGGAATTTATGGGCATTTATGCGATCTTCCATAAAGTGCTTAGTGTTCCTGCATGACTTGTAGTTAGTAAGTAACTGGGCCTACATTCTTGTTGAAACATGTGTGAATAGTTATTTGTCAATAGATAAAATAATCATTATCTATAATCAGTAGAATAATTGTGGGTTATTAATAGCATTACCTGGTTAAGTGTGGGTGCCATTCCAACCAGAAGCTGTCTTTCTATGTTAACCCCATTTGAGGTCGAGACTGCCATCTCGGCTTTACAATAAGAAGATGTAAGGAGAGAGCGGGGAGGCGTTCTTACGTATGACACTGTCCCACTGGCTGCCCACCTCTGGCGTAACAATCGAGCACAGTAACACACATCAGCTGTCATAAATTAAAAGTGTGTGTACTTGTCAGCACATAGTGATTCTTGCAGGTGTGAAATACCTAGTTTTCCAATATACAGAAGATAAGCAAGAACCCTACTGTGAGAAAAATTTAAGAGTCCTTCCACCCAGGGAAAAGTGTTGACAGTAGTACCAGTGGCACATCTCTAAAGCCCTGTATGTGTCAGGAAGCACTTTTCTGGATCAAATTGCATGAAAATCAAAAGTATTACTCAGCATTTCTTATGTATTGCTGTAGTTCTGTGCGTGGATTTTGTGTCGTGGTTGTTCATTTCGGTAAAAGCTTGGGTGCGTAGCACTTACAGTTGGGCGAGCCCCTAGAAATGCAAAGTTTTAGGTGCTTAAGGGCGAGCTGGTGTGGGTTTATAGTTAAGAATGGCGCAGCTGTCCTTGTGTTTCTCTTCATTTTGTGTCTCATTTTCTTGGGTGCCTACCCTAAAATCCTAAGCAAGCACCCCCTTCCTTGTTTCGAGAGATTCGCAATATGCAACATCTGCTTCTTTCACCATTTTCTGTTTCGTTCACCGTTTTGGGAGCAGTAAATGCATGTATGCTCAATAAAGCATTTCATTAGAACCACGAGTGTGCATTTTTTATTCTTGGCTGCTCTTCCACCACCATCTTGAATTTAGCTCCATGATCGACTGAGCAAGCGACCCCTCCCTCTAAATCTTGTTGGATTCTCTTTCATCGTTAGGGGGAGGGGGGCACTTGCTTGACATTTTATGGTAATATATAAACACATTTGGTGGTGGTGCTTATCTTGTCTCCTTCATGTTGTGATTGTCTTAATTGGCTCGGTTCTTTCCAGAGCCATTTTTTACTATTGTATACATCAGCTAACACATCTCAGTGTTCTCTCTGGTGTCCCTGCAATAGATGAGGCTTGCATTGCTGCAGGATTTCCTTGGCCAAGTGAACTGCACGCTGGGAGAACTTGTCGCTCACCAGGGCACCCAGGTCAAGCTCCAGCTGTTGTAAGTCAGCGGGACGCATAACGTTTACTTATTTATTTCGACGTACTGTGGCCTTGAAGGGCTATTGCACGAGTGAGAACTACCGAATACAAAAAATAGGCCCTTTTTAAAATCCGCAAGTGCGCTTTCCTGTGTTGCACCTTTGCGCAACTAATGGAGCACCAATCGTGCTGCAAGTGGAGGGGAGGTCCTAGCTAGACGTGCTGAGGCTTGGCTATTATACGTGTTTATATCAAGAGAGCTGACACTACAGTTTCTGCATCACAGCACAAGCCATGCTGTTTTCATGCTGTTTCAAGAGTGACGAGCCGCCATACCTTGAGACAATTGCATTGCATGAAATTTAACTTTTTGATTATGAAACAATGACATGATTATGCGGGATGCCATAGCTTTAGGGGTAAGAAAATTTTGACCACTTTGGGTTATTTTCTGTTGCTGAATAAAACATGGTACACTGAACATAAGTATCGCTGGTTAGCAAGAACTGGAACTCAACAAGTGATTAAGATTCTAGAGAGCCTAATAAAGCATTTCACAGTTTGATAGTGTGATACTGTACTTTAGTGCATCCGTACAGGGATCAAAAGGAGCGCAACAGCCTCATGAAACATTGAATTAATTGCTTTGCTGAATGTGGTCGCAAGTATAATGCTGTTGTGCATGCTAGTCCTGTATGCATATTATTATCCAGCCCCGCTCAATTCTGTGCTGCTTGACAACGTAAAAGGTAAAAAGCAATGCTGCCGTTGTGGCGCTCATTCTTTGAAGCATGTGAGCATACAACCTTATATTCACTGCAAACAAAAAAATTTTAATTACAAATGTTTCACGAGATTTTCCACATTACCAGGATCTGACTGGCTGATGGGTAAGATTTTCTTCCTGTTGAAAAAAAGGGCAGCATTAAAAATGGTTGTTGGTCCCTTTATGAGAAACCAAACATAATTTGTGTTGCAGGTACCCTAGCTTTCTAAATGCACGATTTCTCATGAATTATATGTGATGTGACCAAGACATTACTTTAGGGAATATGAGACCTAGATATTTATAGTGTGACACACTTTCTGGAGCAGAATCTTTAAAGAAATAGTTAAAAAAAGGGAAAGGCCAGAATTTTCTGACCGTTTTCAAAAGAAGTGTTGCAAAGCCCCTTTAAAATGCAAGTTCTGAGAACAATGAAAAAAAAAAAACCTCGTTAACTAATATGTTTAGTTTCTAAGGGTTACCGTGAGCTTTTTCAATAGTTCAGTGTGTGACACAGTACTGAAGGCCTTCAAAAAATCAGTCAATATTGTGTCAGTGTAATCTTCTGCATTTAGCACCTGGTTTTCACCACCAAGTGAATAAGTAGCTAAGTTAGGTTGTTCTGAAATCGCATCTGAATTCATGTTGAGCATCGTATAAATCTTTGCTTGAGTCTACAAATTCAGTGACATCGTTGTATATTATCTGCTCAAGTACTTTGCATTATAGAGATAAATAAAGCTACTAAAACAATTTGTTTTCGGATTTGAATAGTAGAAAAAATTTTGCTGCTTTTCAGACTAGAGAACAACAGAGGTTCAAAGAGGTTCTGGAAAATAACAATGAAATAGTGACTAGTCTGAATGTCTAGTAAATGCATTGTTTTTATTGTCAGGACCACCTTTCTGGGAATAATCAAATTCAATGCACCCTGATTTCAAACAACATCACTAGTAGAATTTGCACTTGTTTTGTAAAATAAGGAATGACATGTTGTCTTGAGTTAAACAGATATAATGTTAAGTATTGAATGCATTAGCAGTAATAAGCGTATCTGTAATAACTGTGTTGTTATTTGTAGGGGGTTCGTCCTATGTATGGCTGACGCAGAAGCCTAGCTAATGTTCCAGCCGCACAAAGTCGTACCGTGCACGATTAACGTCCCTTATCCGTAGCTTGTTTCGTTGCAGCTACATGGGTTCGGGCTGCAATGAATTCGAGCTACATTTAAACAAGATCACTGAATTTTGTTGTCAAAGGGTCGACCCATTTGCGAAGCTGCGTGCTTGTCAGTGCAGCTAATATTTGAGTGACAGGTAAAAAAACTGATTGTCTTCAGCAGCTGTTGTGGGAACTTCTTAGATGCATTCATAGGATTACCAGACGCCATATTTTTAGGTTGTAGCAGGCCCCTGTAATAACTGCCATGCCTTTTTTAAATGGCTGAGGCAACTCTTGAACAGGCTGTTACTTGCTGTTCTGCCTGTCTCTTTCAGCATTTGCAAACAGCTGTACAGGTTTCGTAACAGGTCATTGAAGGGGCACTGATGCAAAAAAAATTTTATATCTAATTTTTTTCTCCATTGCAATAAGTAGCTAACAATCAACTTGTCATGACTGGAAAGCTTGTATGCTTGAGCATGCAGCGGTTAATTAATTTGTAGATGGTTTTATAGCGCTTGGTTGAATTTTTGGTGGGTACCATATTGGTTTTCTTGTAAACATGGCTGGCTACGTAAACTGTCGGCGCATGAGCACCCCCTCGACAGCTCTTCAACGAAGGCTTTCTGATTGCTGCAATAATTCTCTCTGAGGCATCGTAAATATAAATGCACTGCCAAGGAAAGGATATCGGCCTTTGTAATGCCTGGCGATTCTGCCCCTCTTTCCATTGAAAGGTCTGCTGGGAGAGAATGCTCACAAAGATTGTGGCAGCCAACATAAACTCGTGACGCAAGAGGATTTAATCACATAAACTCATGATGCAAGAGGAGTTCATTATGTACTTTGGAATTGATGAACATGTACTTTAGAATTTATTGTAAACATGTTTGAGGCTATATTATCAGTTGATATTTTGTAGATGATGCATGTACGTTCACACAAATCGATCCCGCAAGTAATCTCGCCTTCAGAAGTTTGTGTCAGTAATGCTTTAATTCACAAAATAACACAAACACGAGATATAGCAGAGAATGAGGTTGCCACTAATGCTGCATGCTAAACTGAATATAGGAAGCACGTTTTTATTCGCATTAAGCATGCTCTGTACTGCAAACTTTACAAGTAGCATGCCTGCAGACAAACATTCATGCGAGAAAACCAACGCTCTTTCCAGGGGACTTCCAGGCAACTGCGGCACCATCTTATGTGAGTCTGTTCAGTAAAAGACCAGCATTGCGGCTACTGTACAGCCTATGTCTTCCTTTCAGTGACTGTTGAGGAAGTTCTTGATTGCAAGGTAAGAATTGTTTTCTATTTAATCCACTAAATGTGCTTAAAAATCATGTTCTCAGAAAAAAGCTCGAATTGCTTTTTTTTAATCCACACAAAAAAAAGTGCATGTTATGGCATGATATCTTTGTCCTCTTCCTTACCATGAACGATATTGCAACTAGCTTGCTTGTGCCAAAGTTCTTCAACGATAAGTGTTGTAAAGCTTTCTCTGTATCCAAATCTATGACATTAGTCAAAAGCATAAAAGTCTGCTGATTGTCGTTCCACCTGTCAGTAGAGAAACCAACAAATAAACAGAATTTTCTGGTGTTTAACATTGCACAGAATCATGTGCTTGATCACAGTAGGGGTTCGCATTTGGAAATTACTTTTTTTGCAGAAGATATTTGATCGAAGAAGTCTTTGAGCTACCTGTATAGTATTTTTCCTAATTCTTGCTGTTTTCATGTAAAGACAACAAAGATAGAGTGCATATTTCTGCAATTTCGCTCCTAATCAAGCTTGTTGTTTGAAATTTCTACTTCACTGGCATGCCCCATCACCATCAGTTTTGCCATGCTAGATCTCTGCATAGAAGAAGTTTTTGAGCGATTGCAGTAACTTAACGCTCGAGTGAAAATATTAAGACAGCATCTTGAAAGTGAACGGTGTCATATTAAGTAAGAAATGCACACTTTTTGTTCATATTGATACACTCAAGCCTCATTGTAACAAAGTTGCATCTTACACGAAATTAAGTTCACTATACCCAAAAATTTGTTATAAGAGTATATTACTAACGCTACATCTAATGCAAGCCTATTTTTCAATTATCGTTATAACCAATATCTCATTCATTATTTCGTTATAACCAATATCTCATTATATCCATATTCGTTATATCGAAGCATCACTGTGCTATATAGTATTTTGTACATGCATGTTTACACGTCTGCTTAGCCTATGAGCAGTGTACTGAAAAAGAAAATAAAATACCAATAACATGAGGATGAGAAATGAAAAAGCCACAAGTACAAAAGGTGTATGAACTGCATGGCTTCTCTTCTTAGTATCCTGCAGATCCTGTGGATCCATCTGGACATATTTGTTGCGTGTGTTGGCCACATTGAGATATTTCATTTGGCTAATAAAAATATCCCTTAATTTGTTAGTATCAGTTATACCTTTTTCTTTGTGTTGTTTTGTTTGTGTCAGTTCTATATATGTAAGTATATGAATTGAAAATCAACAAAATCTGGTAGATAACGTTCTAGAGTCTAAATTTTTAAGATCATGGAAGCGGCCGAGTATGTAGGGCGTCCACTTAGTCTACGCGAGGCGGGTGTTTCAAGTTCCTACCAAGTGATAACCATTGCTTCAAAGGGAAAGGCATTCTCCAATGAGGTACCTGGTTGTTTAAAGGACGCATGGATGTCTGGGAGATGACTTCAACCATATCGAATGGCATGACCACTTTTATTTGCATGAAAAAATTTCGTTTCTACAGTGTGACTGATTCATGAAGCACATAATCATGTCTGCTAGATTAGAAAACGTGGAGGAGACGCTTAAGCAAGGGGGAAATTACACTTCTCTGTTGGGCCACCTAACACAAGGCTATGAGAAATGTCCTGCATGACCTGCAGTTGAATAAAAGTTTTCAGCTCCTGGTCTTTGCATTTTCTTACTTTTTACAATCTCTAAGATTACAAAGTCAGGGCAGTGATTGAGTAGGCGCGGACTAACTCAGTCTCGCTAATAAAAATAGGTATGCAGAAAAGCAGACGCATTCTCAAAACCTAATCTTCTTGCAGTATCTGCTGCCCTATTTGTGCAAAATTGTTATACAGTTGAACCCCTCTATAAGAGACACTGATTAGCAGACAAATGGGTATAAGAGACGCCAGTGTGCCTACAGTTAAATACAGGTTGATATGAAAATGCATGTGAGGTACCTTGCTTATGCATGCAAGGCACGAGGATGAGACAGAAAGTTAGGTTGGCCGATGAGTTTAAAAAGTGCGCAGGCATAGCGTGGCAGCAGAAAGCACAATTAAGACCCAGTTGATTGGCGTGTCATTAGAGCGGCCCTTTCCCTGCAGTGGATGTAGTCAGGCTGATGATGCTTGTGAAAGATGCCTCATATGAAGGACAAAAGCTGCTGTTTAGAGCATGCTTCTTATAAGGAGGTTTAGCTGTAATCATTGATTGCCTATATTAGGTCCATTACGAGACGAAGGCTTTTCCCACTGATCTGTATTCTATCCTGTTTTGTGCAAGCCAATGCTATTTTATCACTATGAGCTTTTTACTTTTGTGTCTCCAGCTAATTCACTGCCATCCTTAGCTCTGTTTCCCATCCCTTAGTAGCCATACTGTTGCTTAAATCTTTCGTTACCGCGCGAAAATAGTTGTTTTTCATATGTCTCGGTAAGCTCATTTTTGGCCGTTTCGAAAGTACTGCAACGTGCGTCGCAGTGTACCAAACTTTGCACAATGAAATGCTCTTTCAAAAAAAATATATGTTTTAGAACAACAAAAATATTTTAAAGTGAATAGAAATGGGAAAAGTGTGGAGTTTTTGTTGCAAGCTGTCAAACAGTTTAATAAAAAACACTATATATGCATACTTAATTTAAGCAAAGAAAATTCAGATTATGCATTTTATAGATGATTGATCCAGGAACAGTATAAAAGTAATTGATGTTATACAAATTGTTTCTCTTCCCGATACACAAAGAAAATTAGAACCAAAGTGCTGCTTTGTTGCTCGTGCCATGCCGTGAAGCATCGCATGGTTTTTCGTGAGACACAAGTGAACTCGTACACTTTTCTCAGGAAATTTTTGTTGTCTTGCGATAAGTCTCCAGGCATTCTAATATAGATGGATATTCGCAATAATCCCGCTATAAATTAATGTCCAATGTACTTCGCTATTTCACCTAGCGTCACGTCTTTCCATGAGCCACCTCACTCCGCGTAGGTTGGAGTCCCAATATATGTATCCAAGTATATTTATTTGCATTTCGGCACATCATAAATAGGAACAGAACAATATCGCGCACGGTCCTAAAATGGTTTGCGCTGCTCTGTAGTTAGGGCTAAGATGTGTTTCAGTGACCTTATTGTCGTGACAAAAAGCTCTGCAGCCGGCGCTTCCACGTCGTGCCCCAGCGACGTGTGGATTTCGCACGTAACTGCAGTAGCTATAAGATTGTGCACAAATGTCAGAAGCTATACGCACTCGCGGTGGAGAAGACGACTTGAGGATGTAAACAAAACAAGCCCTTGAACGGCTGCGGATGTCTCGGGCTCACGCAAAACATCGTCGCCATAAGACTTGAACTCTAAGCTCGTCCTCTCTCAATTCAGATGGGGTTGCAAGACAGTTGCAAGCAGCACATGTGTTTTGCAGCACTGGTGCACACCCATGTGCACGTGACGACGTCATAGGAGCAACTAGTAACACTAGATACAACCCTGTATCTGATTTAATGATGCAAGCAAAACCAAAGCTGCTGGAAACTGTCAGAGAATGCCACCTCAACACTTTAAACACGCGGCGGACCTTCGTAAATATTTTTTGTGGACTGTATTTCCCCTGACTCCTTGGAAGAGCTGCCTATTGATTAGATGGCATAAATTTCTGGCAATTATTACAGCTCAACATAGTCGAATTGTGAAGCTGACACTTTAACTCAATATTTGGCTTGCAGAGGTACTTTTAATTACAGAACTTCGATGTTACTGTAGCATAATACACGCACATTGGTTCGCTCATATGTCTGTAAAAGATCACTATGTTGCTAAAACGGGCAAATTAAAATTGATTCTGAAAGTTTAGTGCCTGGACTAACTACTAGAAAGTGCTGGGTGCATGAAAAACAAATTTAACATACCAAAATAGACAATCCAAAAGTGACTATCATCGGTAATCGATTTGAATAGGCGTGGTAACGAAAGAGTTTATCTGAACTCTAGTTGTCTGTCCTACGCATGATGCGGCTAGCTAGTTGTATGAGAACACAATTTAGGTAAATAGTGTGGTGCACTAATGTGCTTGAATGAAAGCCTGCAAACGGTTGTCAGGATAGCAATGTATTGTCACAGGGTCGAGACGTCGACGAAGGGAGCAGACGGTAGGTTGAAGATTAAACAGTTGATTCAGCTGAACTTGTGGCCACGTAAAAAGAAAGTCAGATTACAGCAAGGCACTGGCACTGATAGCGGCGAGCAGAGCATCGGCCGTCGATCAACTGACAAGAGGTGAAGCGTGTCGGCATTTGTACACTTGCCATCGAACATTCTAGCATTATCGCTAGCAGCGACGTAGGTTTCAGAATAATCTGAAATGTTTCATGAAGTGGGTGTTATCTTATCAAAACGATCTACTATAATTGTGAACCTTCTGGAATGAGGCGCAGTTTGCTGTAAACATTCTAGACAGGCTTTGTGGCCGAAAACCAAATGAAACATATGTGTAAGTAAGACATGCACGTGGCATTACCCCCCTCTCAAAAAGCATCATCCCGATGCTTAAAGAACTGAACACCAGGGGAAGAGCAATAATACTAACAACAATAAGGCAAGGAAAAAATACAATAATAATAAGTACACACTAATAGAGAAACAACAACAAAGAACACAGTCCTTGAGTTCGTTAACGCTCATAAACGGCTTGAGGCGTGTGACATGAACTATTTCAGGTACCGCACGCCGCCGTTGAGAGTTTGTGATGCTGTCGGGGACAACCTCATAGTCGAGTGTACCGAGACGTTGAACAACATGGTATGGTCTGAAGTACCGTCACAGAAGTTTTTTACTGAGGCCGCGTCGACTTGTCAGCATCCATACCCAAATGCAGTCGTCGAGCTGGTATTCCACGAAGTGTCGTTGAGGATGGTAACGGCGGCTGTCGGTCGTCTGTTGGTTCTTGATTCGGAGGCGGGCTAGTTGTCGGGCTTCTTCGGTGCACCGAAGGTAGTCAGTCACGTCAAGGTTTTTGTTGTCAGCGACGTTTGGTAGCCTGGCGTCAAGCGTCGTGGCTGTGTTCCTTTTATAGGCTATGTATGGCGACGTTTGCGTCGTCTCCTGTATCGCCGTGTTGTATGCAAAGGTCACGTACGGAAGGATGGTGTCCCATATCTTGTGTTCGACATCGATGTACTTGGCCAACATGTTGGCGATTATATTGTATAGCCGCTCGGTGACGCCATTGGTCTGTGGGTGGTATGCTGTAGTCCGGCGGTGGCTTGTCTAATTTTATGCCAAGCTCACTTGAATTGAGGCAGCAATGAAGGCCATACCTCTGTCAGTGATGAGGACCTCTGGTGTCCATAACGCAGGACGATGTCTTAAACGAAGAACTTCACTACCTCAGCTGCACTGCCTCTAGGCAGTGCCCTTGTTTCAGCGTAGCGGGTGAGGTAGTCGGTGGTGACAACGATCCATTTATTTCCGCAAGTCGACGTAGGAACAGTCCCAGAAGGTTCATATTGATTTGCTCGAATGTTTGGTGACGTGATTCGATCGGCTGAAGGAAGCCTACTGGTCTTGTCGGCGCTGTCTTTTGTCGTTGACAGTCTTGGCATGTCCTGAAGTAACGGGGGACATCGGCGGCAAGTCGTGACCAATAATGCTTTTCCTGTATTCTTGGGAGCGTACGGGAGACACCAAGGTGTCCAGTCGTCGGGTCATCGTGTAGGGCATGAAGGACGTCTAGTCTCACTGCTGGGGGGACCATGAGAAGCTGTTTAGCTTGAAGAGGTGAGAAGTTCTTTAGGATAACTCTTTTTTTGCAGGAAGAGCCGACGCCAGTTCTCTCTTGAATACCTTCGGAACAGTGACACTGTTACCCTCGAGAAATTCCTCAAGGCTCCTGAGTTCCAAGTCAGCTCATTGTCACTCAGCGAAGTCGTTGGCACTTATGCTTCCTAAGAAGCAGTCATCCTTCGGGTCATCCCGAGGAGGTGTTTTGACGGGGGCAAGAGACAGGCAGTCAGCGTCACAGTGTTTTCTTCCACGCTTGTAAACGACGGTAACGTTGAATTCTTGAAGTCTCAGGCTCCACAATGTGAGGCGACCCAAAGGGTCCTAGCCAACACAAAGCATGGTGATTGCTCACAAATTTGAAGGGCCTGCCGTAAAGGTAGGGGCGGATCTTTTATGTAGCCCATATGATCGCAAGGCACTCCTTTTCTGTTGGCCTCTGCCTTCGAGAGCGACCGGCTAGCATAACTGATGACTCTTTCCAATCCGTCAGTTCTCTGCGCAAGAATGGCGCCGAGTCCTACACTGCTTGCATCGGTGTGTATTTCCATATCGGCGGACTCGTCTAAATGTATGAGTAACGGAGGCGTCTGCGGGCATAGTTTTAGTTCCTGAAATGCTTCCTCCTGTGGTGTTTCACGCTTGAACTCCCATCGGTCCTGGTAAGGTTAGTGAGCGGTTCAGAAATGCGGGCAAAGTTTTTAACGAACCACCTGTAATGCGTGCACAAGCGAAGAAATTGGCGCACAGCCTTTTTGTGGGCGTTGGGAAGTTGGCGTTGTGGTGTAGATCCAGGGTGTCGTCTATTCAGGGGAGGGGATAAACGTCCTTCTTTGTCACTTTGTTTAGGTGACGATAGTCGACTCAGAAATCTAGGGTTCCATCCTTCTTTTTTACCAACACCACGGGAGACGCTCAGGGACTCTTCGACGGCTGAATTATGTCGTCGCGTAGTGTTTCGTCGACTTGTCTCTTTACGGCCTCGCATTCTCGCATCGAAACTCTGTAGGGGCTTTGCCCTAGTGGTCTGGAACTTACCTCTGTTATGATGTGATGTTTCGCGATTGGGGTCTGGCGAGTTTTTGACGACGACGAAAAGAAGTCCTTGTATTTCAGGGGCAGGGCCTTGAGCTGTTCTTGCTTATGCTTTGGAAGGCTCGGATTGACGTCAAAATCGGGTTGGGAACGTCGACTCGTCGAGGCAGGTTCGGAAGCGTCGGAGATGGTGAAAGAATCGCTGGCGCCAACAAGTTCTTCCACGGAGGCAATCATCATACCAATGTTGAGGTGCCTGTACTTGTGGCTGAAGTTTGTCACCATTACCTTCGCTTTCCCATGACTCAGTGCAGCGATACCTCTTGCAACGCAAACTTAACGGCTCAGAAACAGGTGCTTGTTGCCCTCGATGACGCCTTCGAAGTCTGTGGGTGTTTCGATGCCAACTGAAACAATGACTGAGACTGAATGGTGATTACATCTTCCAGCACATTTAATGTGTGATTCCTTGATGTTGTGGGGGTCAGTAGCGTGTTTTCTGAGAATAATATTATTGACTTAGACCTCTGGTCGATAACAGCGTCACATCCCCGGAGCAATGTTATATTACAAAGCTTGCTGGATAGTTCTGGTTATTGATCCATCTTGGTAGGAAGCGTAGCCACTATTACACAGAACACACAACACAAGTGCAGCTAGTGTAATAGTGGCTGCGCTTCCTACCAAGATGGATTCATACCAACTGGCACGATACAATTGTTTATTGGTTATTGATGGTGACTCTCGATGCACAGACACCATTTGGCGTTAGTAAATTACCTCCAGCTGTTTGAATTTCGGGGCCTTGCCATTCAGTTTTCACTTTCTTCAACTTCTTCGTGAAAGGCCCACTGATGACGGAATAATCGGCTCCAGTGTCGACGAGAGCAGTGACTTGGTGGCCGTCGAATAGTACGTCAAAGTTGCTGGTTCTTTGCAGTTGGTCGTGGCGTCAAATCACAACTACGATGGTTTATACTGCTGTTTGGATGTTGAAATATCAGGTCTTCTTCCGGCCACCAAGTTTAAACATTGGGACTACGTGGAGGAGACGTCGGGTTCTTGAAGTTTCGTCGTGGTGTTGTTGTCAGCAGTGGAGCGTTTTCGGCAGTTTGTCGTACAGCAACCGCACCTCCATTGATTGCTGTCCTTAGTTTTCTGAGTATGAGCTTGGGAAACGGCTCCGATTAAGGCTGGTGTACTGTCGGCATTGCGGTGACATTTAGCGGCCTGGTGACGTGGAACGGTAAAGTTGTCAGGGTGTTCACTGCGCTCCTGCGAGGTAGTCGGCGATATCTTGAGGCCGTTCACCTTGCTGTGGACACGGCGCGTTCACATTGAAACCACGTAGCCCCATTTGTTGGTACTAGCATCGTCGGTAGGTGTGGCCAGCTTCCCCGTAGTGGTAGCTTAGTGGGTGATGGTCGGGAGCATGCCAAATGTCGGTTTTCCTCGGCGTGTATTGCTGGCCGGCTGGCCAGTGGTATGACGACGGTGGGGGCAGTGATGTTGTTTCGCGGTGAAACTGTGGCAATGCGGCATCTTGGCATAGGTTTAGAGGAGGGGCCTGACGGTGGGCTGCTGCAGCATAGCTCATGGCTTGCACCTCTGGCTGTGGAAGCTGAGGAACGCGCAGCTATTGTTGGATCTCCTGGCACATGACGTCCGTGATAGAGTGCACTTGAGGCTGCTCTGAAGGTAGCAATTTTCGCAGCTCCTCTTCCACGATCGCTCGGATCATCTCACGCAGGTCGGTGGTTCCCAGCGCTTGGATGTCGGTGAGCTTGCAGCCGAGCTGCGGTTGTATTGCCGTGTCCGCATCTTGAGCGTATTCTCAATTGTGAATGCTTCTGAGGCGAATTCAGCGACCGTCTTTGGCGGGTTCCTGATCAGTCCGGCAAAGAGTTTTTGCCACACACCTCTCACGAGGAAGCTCACTTTCTTCTCCACGGTCATGTTGGGGTCAGCGTGATAAAACAGTTCAGTCATTTCTTCGACAAAGATGTCCACGTTTTCGTTGGTAAGTTAAACGCGTGTCTGCAAGGCAGTAGCGGCACGTTCCTTGCGAACGATGCCCGTGAAGGTGCTTAGGAACATCATGTGATGGTAAAATGGTAAAATGACCAAACACAGTGGTTCAATTAATATACCGTATATATTATTAGACCCCTGCATTTTCATACAGCACATGGCAGCTATTAGAGCAATCTGTGCATGTGCGTATTCGGTGTTCGCTAACGTAGTGAGTTTCTGTGAGGTGTCCCTATGTGAATGTTAAATGGAATAGTTATTTTTTAGTCAACTTCATCTCTGGAAACTGTTGCGAATGATGTGTAGCAGGTTCGAGTGGTTTTTATTGCTGTACTGCGTGCGCCGTCTTAGATACATGAGCGTCTACAAAGGGACGATGATTTTCTCAGCTCTAATTCTTCCCATTGGAGGTAAGTGTTGCACTTAAATATTTCAAGTATATGTGGACGTTTGGCCGGGATGTTCACGGGCTTCATTAATCACGCTGTCATGCTACTTGACTGCACGCAATTATATATAAGCGATCGGTTTGTCTAAGGAGCCTTTCTCTTCAATTAATTCTATGTTTGTTGCATGCCTCCGTGTAACAAATGCCAGTAGTTGCATATGTTCGAGCTAATTCATTTGACGGCTATTAGGAGTATTGTGAGCTCGAAATAAATAATCACCTCATACCCACAGAAAAAAACAAGTTGAAAGGGTGAGCATCAGTGGTGTAGCCAAATCAAAAGTAAGTGTAAATAAGAAACACGCATGGCAGTATTTTGAATGCAGAGGCCACTCATACCCTTGTCATATAGCCGGCTGATAAGAGCCAGAACTATGACAAAAAAGTGTTGTTGAGCAGTGTTGTTGAGCAAAAAAATGTTGAGCATTGTTGGCCATCGATGAGAATTCCGGGCGGCAGAATGGCAAAAGGAAAAATGCCTTTATATTTTTTGTTGTATGTGCAGCGGGTGATCGACATGCAGTGGCAGGCAAAGAAGCTGGACAAGAAGGACTGGTTTGGCAAGTCCGACCCTTTTCTCGAGTTCTTCCGTGTCAGTGAGGACAACAGCTACACGGCCGTGTTCCGCACTGAGGTAGTCAAGAAGAACCTGAACCCAACGTGGCGCCCCTTTACCATCCAGATGCGCCAGCTGAGTGGTGGTGATGATGACCGCACCATACGAGTGGCCTGTTACGACTGGGACTTGGGAGGAGGGTAAGTGGCGGCTGCATTTACCCTGTGTTTCACTTATGGCTAGCACTGTAGACAGTGTGCACTGACAGCTGAGAAGATGGGATAGAGCACCAGTTTTACAGAGCTTCTCGTAATAATACCCAGAGAGAAATCTGATGCCTCAGTCTATGCGAATTTCTTAAGGGGCATTGTGCCGTCTAAAGAATGATGGGACATGCACCTGCAAGGCTTGTGTTCGCTGGCGCTGAGTGAGGCTTGGCTTCAAATGTAGATATGGCTACACAAGTAAGGCTTCTCTTAAACAAACCTTTATAAATGGGCCTCATTCACCCATTTTATATTCTAGAATAAAAGTCCACTCATGTGTACTGCAGGACCGAACGGCAAAAGAAAGGAACAGATGACAAACAGACATTGCGGGAACACTGACCTTGTCGTCTGCCTTGCAACTTTGGTGTCTGCTCTGTATTTTTTATGTTTTATAATATTGTACATTGATGCAGAAGTCTTCAGAGGTAAATAAAGCTAGTTTCTGGGCAATGCTAAAAAGAAATAGGCTAGTATGAGTTCAGATCAATCATTTTCATCCAAAGAAGTGTTGTTAAATGTGCCTCTTAGGCTAATCCAAATCCAACATACCCCAGCATTCTCATGCATGCAACATAGTTGCAGTGCCAGTTTCTTCTCTAGGTAATTGTAGGCAACTCTATAGCCAGTTGTTAAAGTAATAGAATGCATCGGCTCAATGGAATGACCCCTCGCATAAACAAAAGAGAGATAAGGAAAACAAACAAAACTGTTATTTCTTCGACTTACTTCACGCCTGGTGTAATGTACACGTATCCCAAAGGATTACGGCCACCAGCGTGGGTCTGGTCTTGGCAAGCCGCAGGCCTCGCGTTAACTGTCACCATGGTGAGAACACGGTACTGCTCAAGGTCGCAATACTTTATTGTCTGCGGCAACACCAGAACGCAGTACAGAGCCCGTTGCAAAAGGCGCGGCAGGAAAGCAAATGGGCTTATCCACACCACGGACGAGAAGTACTACACAGGGTGCCACCAGCACGTCTCCGTGGGCAAAAGGGATTCACGGAGACACCGGGACAAAAGGGCCCAGCTGCTAGAGAGAGGGCAAAAACTCTGCTCGCGTTGGCTTCCAAGAGGAACGGATCGGCGTAGTATGACCACGCACTAGGAGACTGCACCGCTCTTCAGCCTAGTGTTCGAAAAGGGGAAACAGAAGGTGACCATTCGCCGCGGGCGCAAGGCGCCGTTAGCGAAGTCCCGACGAGCCCCAAGCAACAGGATACGATGGACAGAAAAGGAATGCATGCTCACCCTAGCTCATCCCAGAGAAATTTTACTCACTCTCAACGCGCGCGCGTGAAACCTCCTGAGAGATTTTACGCACGGTGCCACAGTCGACATCCGCTACCGGGTGAGGGGTTAAATGTCACTCCCCCGAGCGTGACAGATTGCAGAGGAGGGGAGAGTCATGTCAGAACATGAGAGCAGCACAAATAGGCAGCAAAGACCGCGCAAAGGCGGCGGGCTAGCCTCCATTCCCACCTTGCATATTGTCACGTGTGTCCCGCGAAAAAGACGAAGGCGACAGCGCCTACGCGCATCTGCACGCTTTTATGCAGAACGCAAACACGAGAAAGACGAGGAACTCTCTGGCGCGCACGGTTAATAAAAAGACCGACCCGCTGCTGTTTTCACTGCGCCTTAAAATGCGACCTCTGTCTTCACGTTGTGACAATATACAAAAAACTGCACATTGCTTGTATTAAGCTCATGTGAAAGCACCTTCTTATGAGTAGACGACCATATTGAAGGGACCCAAGTGTTTGCTGAGCTGCGATCTCATTTGGAGAGCAAAGCTTCGGATGTTTTTTTTTTTTTGCAAAGCTGTATATTTTGCCATCTTTGGTAAGCATTGGAGCACACCCTTGGCTTCTGGTCATGCCGCTCAGTGTGCTGGTGCTCCTTGCAGCCACGACTTCATCGGGGAGTTCCACACGAACGTGCGCACCCTCTCGGAGGGGCCAGGCCCAGCAAACTGTTACGAGGTATTACCTACTGTACATCCATGTATGCATTTTGTGCCATCTTCAAAGCACGGACCCCACGGAAGGCATAAAACCTTTACGGTATTTGAGTTATATATTGCACTACATAGGGCACTTTCATGTAGATGGTGCTTACATAGCTAGCACAGCAAGAGTTCAGAGTTCCTACATTTCTACATTCTAAAATACTTTGTTGCCAGCTGTGCTTCAAGCATACTGATGTGCGGTCTTTTCTCAAATATTGTCATTTTTCAAGACACAGAGGCAGGACATGCTTTATGCCGACTGTCTTTAATGGAGTGTCACCAGGAATGGTAATGCTGAGCTTTGTGTGAATGTGCAGTCACAAGTATGTGCATTATTCAGCTTGATAATCATGAGTATTTTTTTATCAGTGAATATATTTTTAATAAACAAATTATCCAACATTTACCTTCGTAATTGATAACAGGCAACAATGAAAAAGCTTTGGCACATTTTGTGAAGTGCCCTATGACACTGTTTCATAAAGACTGATTTGTGCATGCTTCGCTGTTTTTTTTTCAAATGATGAAATAGAGCCTACAACATTTGACAACTTTCATGTGAAAAACATGCTCACACCACAGGGATTGTAGTATTGGTAAGTGTTATCAAATCAGCCTTACTGTGCCCGCTGCAGGGCAAAGGCCTCTCCCATGTTTCACCAATCAACTCAGTCCTTGCTTTCTGCTGCCTCGTCAGACTTGCAAACTTCTTATTCTTATCGGCCCACTCAACTTTCTGTCTCCCCTTCGTGTGTTTGCCATCTTCGAGAATTTAGTCAGTTACTTTTAATGATCAGCGGTTGTCCTGCCTACGTGCTACGTGCCTGGCCCATTTCTATTTCTTCTTCTTAATTTAAACCCCAATTGTTTCCTGACCTATTCTGTTCTCTTGTTGTCTCATAAGGTTACACCTATCATTTTCCTTTCAATTGCTCATGGTGTCCTCCTCAATTTAAGTTGAACCCTCTTTGTAAGTCTCCAAATCTCTGGAGCGTAGGTATAAGTACCAATAATATGTGCTGTTATATACCTGCTGAATGCACCGCACCCCATCTTTATTCTTCAAGTTATCTCACTTTCATGATTCGGCTCCGCAGTTATTACCTGTCGTAAGTAGACGTATTCCTTTACAACTTACAAAGTGCTGTTCTGTGCAAAGACCGTTGCACATTATTTTAGTTATATGCATATGACCCACTCTTCTGCTTTTCGTCTCCAGTTCTCTGTAATCTTGAGCTGTAATTCGTCTTCTGAGTTACTCACCAAGGTAATGTTATCTGCAAATCCCATGTTGCAAAGGTACTCTCCATTAACTCTTATCCCTAACTCTTCCCAATGTAGGGCCCGGAAGACCGGCCTAAGCATGTAAAAAATAGCATTGAAGATATTGCGTCTACCTACCTTACACCCTTCTTCATTGGAATTATGCCGCTTTCTTCATGGAGAACTATGATGGCTATGGATACACTGTTCCAGTATGTTCATTTAGGGTTCTTCGATGCCCTGATTACGTAGTGCCTGCATCACTACTGATGTCTCGACTGAGTCAAACGTCTTCTCGTAATATATGATGGCTATGTATAGGGGTTGGTTGTACTACGCGCATTTCTCTATCACCTGATTGATAGTGTGAATACGGCCTATTGTTGAGTAGCCTGTACAAAATCCTGCTTGGTCTTTTGGTTGATTTAACTCTAATGTGGTCTTAATTCTATTGGCTATTATTTTTGTAAATAACTTGTATACAATTAACAGTGAGCTGTTGGGCCTGCAATTTTTCATGTCCTTGATGCCTGCTTTCTTATGGATTAAGGTGATGTTGGCGTTCTTCTAAGATTCTGGTACGCTTCTCGTCAAGAGACACTTCGTATATAAAGTGGCCAGTTTTTTTTAACACAATTTCCCAGCTGTCTTTCAGCAGTCTAGTTTACATTTAGTGTGGTTCACATTTAACCAGGAGTGGATTCAGTCATTAATTTTAAAGGTGGGGGCTAGCAGAAAGACCGCTTCATAGCATAAATACTGATAATGTGTGGTGCTCACAGTGGTTTCACCCATTTGTCCTAATTGGGGATCGGAGGTGGTCTACAAGCACTGAAGGATGGGGGGTGGGTGCTGACTCAAACTTCGGGGGAGGGAGCCCCTATCCCCGCCCACTGGATCTACTACTGCATTTAACAATCGTGAAACAATGAATTGAAAGACGATTGTTAAATGTAAACTACACGAAATGCATGCTTTGTTTATCTCAGCTGGGTACAAGCAGCTGCACCCTTTCACAATGTGTCCTATCAATAAGCGAGCTGTTTTAGTCTTCTATGGAACATAAACCTTTGCCTTGCATAAGACGTAAAATGCGTAGGGTTATTCAATGGAAGTATATGTTTCAGAAATACTGTGACCGGCATGTAGAATTCATTGTTAAGTGGTCTTTTAACATTCGCTGGCTTTTTTATTTTAAAGGAAAAAAATATGACATTAGGCCTAGGTTGCTTTAAATGCTTTTATCAGTCATTTTTTAATGTCCTCCGCAACATTTCCATAGTTGGCTTGTTGATTTGGCATGTTAACTAGAAATTTGCTGATTAAACCTAGTTGGCAAATTATTTTGCCAAATATACATACTCACGATTTGCTAAAGTGGCCATGAATGTGCGGCATTTGCCATCTGTGTAGAGCACAGCGTTAATGTTTATTTCTTGTGGAAAAAAGATTAGAATGGCTGGTATATGCCTAAGAATAAAAAAAGATGCATGGAAAACTGTACAGGAGGCTGGTCACTGATTCGATCCTTCTTTCACGCTGCCTAAATTTTGAGAACAGTCTACAAACTCTGTTAGAGGAATCTTTTTATACATTCTATATAGACTTACCTGCTGATGAGGCTTGAAAAAAAAAAATATATATATATAACCTGTGTATTGACGCTGAAGCCAGAACAGTTATATAGTAATCCAGTTGTGTGCCTCCAGTCTTGTTTGCCATGTATCTTGTCAGGTTCTTCAGTGTTCTAAATTCAAATTACATTGGTAGTTGTTGACATTGGCGATGTAAAATTATTGATGGTTTATTTTAATATATGATAAAGCAGGACAGTTTGTGTGTAATAGATAAATTGTAATCAATAAAATGTTTTTATTTGGCCAATTCAAACACGCTATTCTCTAATGGGGGCATCGTTTGTTACAACAGATCATCAATAAAAACAAGCAGGCCACGAAAAAAAGCTACAAGAATTCGGGGTTGGTGAGTTTATCCAAAGGGAGGAATGGTGCTTGGACATTTACGCCCATCACGCTCTTGCAGGTGAAGTTGCTGTCTTTTTCGATCCGAGAACAAGCCACTTTTCTGGATTACATTCGTGGAGGGTAAGTGTTGTTAACTCAACGAGGTTATTGATTGCCGCATAATTTCAGTGCTTGCACACCTGTTTCTGGGCATGACATCTAATGACCAAGTATAATGTACCTTCATTAATGAGATGTGCTGAATACTTAGTAAAGTGTAATTAATTGGGTGGCAAATTAAACTCAGCCAACAAAGGAAAGGAGTGATTGACAATTGGCTCTATTGATAATGAACTGGAAGAGCCTCATAATGATTGTGTTTGTTGTCCTGAATTCATTCAATAAAACTGGGACAAATCAAACTACGAAAAAGTCGATCCACTGTACCTTGCAACATGATGACATAGTATATGTTCCAAATGGCGTTAACCATATGCTGGTATTGTCAAGTAATGGGGAACGCCCCGCCGCGGTGGTCTAGTGGCTAAGGGACTCGGCTGCTGACCCGCAGGGCGCGGGTTCGAATCCCGGCTGCGGCGGCTGCATTTCTGATGGAGGCGGAAATGTTGTAGGCCCGTGTGCTCAGATTTGGGTGCACGTTAAAGAACTCCAGGTGGTCTAAATTTCCGGAGCCCTCCACTACGGCATCTCTCATAATCATATAGTGGTTTTGGGACGTTAAACCCCACATATCAATCAAGTAATGGGGAAATATAACTTTTCTGTCTGATTGAAGTAGTTGATTACACAAGGGCCTTGAAATGACTCTTGAGGGTGCAAAAAATGTTCCGTTATGTGAGTTTATTGTAGCTTGTAAAAATAATGTTCATTAAAGAATTCATAATTACAAAAATAAGAGGCCTTGACTTTTCTTCAGTTCTTATTTTTATATGTGGGTCATTACACTAAGAGATGTTTGATCGTTACTCTAAACCAAACCAACACGTTTCATTCTTCGCAGAATGACTTTGTGCTCAGGTTTGTTCGACGAGTACCATTTTGGTGACCCCAGCAATGTTCTACTCATCTGCATCAACCCAGCGGTTATAATAGCACTGAGCTGAAGTTCATAGCTTTGATATTGGCTGTGGTGAATTCAATTATAATTGGAAACAAAACGCAAAGACATTCTTTCATTCAGAAAATTTTAGGTGGTCAAAATTAATTTGAGGCTCCTGCAGCATGTCTCATAGTCAGATACTGTTTTAGTTTATAAAACTACAGAACTTTATTTATAATAATATATTGTAATTGTTGATCAGCACCTTACCTTGAGCTCTTCTTACATACACCTTCGCTTGCTTTTATCCAGCTTGTGTTGTGCTTCACCCAGCCACATATGTGCTGTGTCCTGCATAAGACGAGTGTTTTGTTCAAATTCTTCTTTCTCTCAAATCTGTTCAGAAAATTGGGGCAAATCACTTTTGTGAAAATTTTATGCCCAGCTTTGTGATCCCATTCTTATTCTGATTCATAATATCTTGATTATGTTATTGAAATTTAATTGTCTAGTCATGTGTTGTTTCCGTATGTCTTCTGCTCAGTGACATCTCCTTTTCACCTAAGACATGCTATCTATCATCTTTATGCCTGTTTTATCGCAACTATCCTCTCCCCTGTCTTATCCTTTAGTCCATAACTTTCTAATGGCCGATGGTTCATTGAGAATTGAGACAGTTGCGATAACCATGACCTTTTTTTTTTTAGTACAACAAAATACTACTATTACTGCAAAATTTATGCACAGTACAAATTTTTTTAGCTGGTCGTTCAATTGTTTACTTTGATATCAGTTAATTAATGACTTTTTACTATAGCTTTAAATAGTAATGTTGTTTAGATAAAAATCCATATTATAGGTCAGTATCATGCTTCTGGTAGTCATTGCTTTTAGTGCTGCGAGAAACCAAGAAAAAAATTTTTGTTGCTTTTATCACACACGCCTTTACTTTTTCATGTCACTTATTTCCAGTACAAAGTACTTTGCACTGGAAACAAGTGCTATATACTTTGTACTATGGGAGCGGCGGTCGTGAGCGGCCCGACCGTAGAAGAAATGAAAAGGAAAACAATTGGGTGCGCACAGAGTGGCACGTGGCAGCGGCTGGCAGCAGACAGTTGCGGCCCGGGATCCAGTCAATAAAGAAGGTTCGTGGTCTGGCTCCGCGTCTTCCCTGCAGTGTTCTGGGCCGAGCGGCCTCGAAACCCCCTAAATTTTGCGCCCAACGGAAATAACCCTGCCCCTGAGCCACGGACATCAAGGTACCTGGTAGTCCGCGACCATGGCCCTGACGATGACACTGACCGTGCCCACTTTTTCCGGTCAGGACGCAAGGGAATCGGTCCTCGACTTCATTGACAATCTTTTCGTGTAGTCGACTGTTAGTGGCTTCTCAGAGTCCGACGTTCTGCGGCGGGTCCTCCCAGTTGCTCTGCGGGGTGCCGCAGAACGATGTCGGCTTAAACCACCCTTTCAGTCCTGGAACCAGTTCATCGCGGCATTCCGGGAATAGTTCCTACCGGTTTCCTACGAATACGGTATCAGGCAAGAGCTCGGCACCTGAACGCAATACCCAGAAACCGGTCTGCGAGGTTATGTTCAGGTTATTCAGAAGCTCTTCCGTCGAGCGAACCCCACTGCACCTGAGGCCGTTACGGTCTCGCACATAATGCAGCGATGCTACCCCCGTTTCCAGCTACACCTGTTGGGCCGCTTTTTTTTTCCCTCGAGGAACTTGCTCGCTTTGCTCAGCGAATTGCCGAGCCGTCTACATCGACCGTACCCATCGTCGCGGAGGAGGGAGGTGAGCTCCATGGAGGCAGGGCAAAGGCCCGTTGGTGTCAGCAGGGTACATGGGATGTCGCTGACGTTGGAGTGGACGCTGACGCGAGGTGTGACGTTGACGCGATGTGACACAGCCCTGCAGAGCGAGTGAGAGCGGCGATGATGAACGCGGTCACAAAGTCCCGGGATGATGAAGTAGCATATGTAAAAAAAAAGAAGACGAGGAATAGAAGGAAGAAACCGAGAGTAACCGAATGCAGGGACACGACGATAACACCAGGTGAATCGGAGTCTGGTACGAAGGCAACCCACGCACATGACATTGAGAGGGACAAGGATGCCGCTGCCGAGGAGGTCTCGAAACTCTAGTCTGCACTCGAGGAGCAGCAGAAAGACTGAATCACTCCAAAGCGCATTCTACTCTCCAAAGAAGAAAAGGGATGAAATTGTAGAGCTTGCAAAGAGCATCAGGTGTGCCAGCTCAGACTCTGCACTCGACCCGAGCACTGCAATTCGACGACTTGCGGAAGAGAATGGGGCGCTGAGTACAAGAAGCTGCTCTCTGAGGAGAAGGCAAGACTGGAATACATAGGAGAGGCCGTCCGCACCGAGTACAAGTCCACAATGTAGAATCTCGGTGAGAAGCAGATGGAGACCGAGGCCGAACACAGGAGGCATGTAGAAGAACTGCTTGCGAGTCAGAAACGGTACCAGGAAGTAGTGAAGTTGAAAGACCAAGAGGTGCTTCGGCTGAAGCACAAAGTGCACCTGTACGCCGATACGCTGGGCTCCCAGAGGCTCGAGTACACCCAGAACTTGGAGAACATCGAGAGGAGGCTGGAGCTCAGGCACGCCGCAGAGATGGGGGCAATGAAATCGGAGCCCAGGGCTAACAATGAGGTGCTGAGAGGGAGCCTGCAACAAGAGCTGCAGGATGTCAAGGCCGGCTACGAAGAAGAGCAGCGGAAGCTGCGTAGAATCTTCCAGACCGAGCACAGCTTGGTGGCTAACTCACAGAAGGCGGAGTTCAGGCTGGCACTCGAGGCCCTGAAGGAGGCACACGAAGTGCAGGTTGAGAAGATGAAGGAAGAGCACATGAGTGTCGTGGAACAACTGGCCATGGAAAGAGCGCAGCTGGAGCAGCACATGCCGAGAAGACATCTGCCATCCAGGAAATGAAAAGAAAACCAGAGGCTCACTACACAGAGATCATGACACTGCATGGGTAGAGTGTGCCGCAAGAGTCGAGCGGCTGCATGATGAAATGGCGAAGGCGGAGCAGCTGCGCTTTTTGCGTCAATGGCACGATAAGGACCCACTAGGGAAGGAGAAAGTGGTTGCTGCGACAACCAGTCTGTCTATGGCAGAAAAACCTGTGATGGCTCTGTCGCTCGATAGTTTAGATGGGAAGCTTCCTGAAGGCAAAGCGGAGAAAAGAACTGCTCAGGAAGCAGTCGAGTCAAGATATCACGTCACTGCTTCTGTTGAAAAAAAATAGGGAGTCCTCGGCAGACTGGTCGGACATTTCTGTGGAGGACATCCTGTATGAGCGGTCTGAACTGATGAAGCAGCTGAGGAGTCTCATCGCCATTGTGGACAAACTGCAGGCAGAAAAAAAAAGACTTGCAGAAATCCTTGGAGAGAGCGACAGAAAGGGTGGACACGTTCAAGAAGGAACCTGCGGCCAACGCTAGTAATTGCACAGGTGTGTGTGCCCTGGAACGCAAAGTGGCTATCCTCGAGGTCTGAAACTACGCCGAGAAAGGCGATGAAAAGCAATCTGGCATCATCAGTGAGGGTGGAAATGTGAGAGCTAGAGGCATTATCAGTCAGAGCCTCTGCGGGGACATCACGCTTCCACGGCTGCTGAGCTCGCCAGCGTTCAATGACTACTGCGCGGAGGAGTGGCCACCACTCGGACGTCATAGATCCGAGTGGCTATAATGGCAAAAGATACATCGAGATGATTTCTACGACCGCAGCACCGTATACCAAGGTCAGCACCAGGAGGTCTACTTTGACTACTTTGGGCTTGCTAGCTCAGTGGGACTGGATCTGCACCAGAAGCAACGGCTTCCCGTCATGTTACCGGCGACGACCGTAGTCACTAACCTGAATGAGACTAGTGCGCTTCCGTCTTCGGGCGGCGGCGGAGATGGTACCCCTGCGCGAGTCAGCAACTATGACGTCTGGCAGCCCATGAGGTATCACTAGGTGTCGCTTGACTGCCCAGGCATACGGTTGTGTGCACCACGTGCGGTCTGCCGTGGCCAGGGATAGCCCCTCCATCTATGCGGCATGTCCTCTCTACTTTTTCCGAGGGGAGGGGGCAGTATGGGAGCAACGGCCGCGAGCGCGCCGATTATAGAAAAAAGGAAGAGGACAAGGACGATCGGGTGTGCACGGAGTGGCACGTGGCAGTTGTTGGCAGTGGGCAGTTGCGGCTTAGGATCCACTCAATAAAGAAGGTTCCTGGTCTGGCCCTGCATCTTCCATGTGAGGTTCTGAGCTGAGCGGGCTCGAGACCGCTTACAGTACAAAAAAACAATATTGTTGCCAAAGTATTTCATGCACAATGCTTTGTTGTGTACATAGTAATTTGTACTGCCTTATTTTGTACAAAGTTTCCGATTACTCCAGGTATACCAGTGTTACTAATCTGCGTAAAAGAGCCGAACTTCATTGCCTTTCCGAACGGAGAATACATTCTAAACTTAAATTCCTGTATCTTCTTTATCATGGGAAATATACAATATCCAGATCAGACTATCTTCTTGAACCTTTCAGGCATTCCACGAGAACTAACCACAATAAGACAATACGACTGCCCACTAGTCACAACAACATTCACAAAACTCTGTTTTTCCGTCATCAATTGCATATTGGAATCAACTTCCATTAATAGCTGTGAACTGTGACACCGTAGAATCCTTTATTGAAAAGATTAAAACTATAAGTTTTGAACAATAGACGCAAATGTACGAATAGGGACAACAGTACTGAAAGTTGGGCGAGTTGGTACTCATTCATGACTTCTTTGCGCAAACACGTACAAGGACACAAGAAAAAGAGGCAAACAACACTTAGGATCAACACTTGTTTGCGCAAAGAAGTCATGTACGAATAGGGATTTATTGTGAGCAGTTTCTTTCCCTTTGACTGGTTTTTCCTTTTAGCATGATTCTGAACGTTGCATTATGACACTGTTGTTTTGGCTACTTGGAATTCAATAGCTTTTTTTTTCTTTTTCTTTTCTTGGATTGTGTCGGTGCCTTTCTGTACGTGACATCATTGTTTGTATATCCTATGTACCACTCCTGCTTGGACCGAGAAGGTCTGCAGTATACTTAAATAAATAAAATAAAAAAAGTACTTTCTACAAAACTTGTGCAAAGTGCCTTGTAGTGCACAAAGTACTTTGTATGCAATACACCAAAGTACACAGTACTTTGTGCTTTACACAGCAAGGCACTTTGTATATGTAGTGCTTCTATGTTATACTTTGCACTACCTTATTGTGTATAAAGTGCTCTGTACTTTGTACACAACAGTGTACTTAGTACAGGTGCTTGGTGTCTGTGCATAGTATTTTACACTACTTTGTTGTGTACTTTGTACACAAGATCATCATCATCATCATCAGCCTGACTATGTCCACTGCAGGACAAAGGCCTCTCCCATGTTCCGCCAGTTAACCCGGTCCTGTGTGCTGCTGCCAATTTATACCCGCAAACTTCTTAATCTCATCTGCCCACCTAACCTTCTGTCTCCCCTAACTCGCTTGCCTTTTCTGGGTACACAAGATACTTTCTACAAAATACAGCTCAGTGTTCCATAATCATATAATGTACCAAGTTGCTAGTTCTTCTGTAATTCGCCTTTGTTACTGATAGCAGCTTGCAGATGCACTTCACGGTAGCGGTGGACTTTACGGCCTCCAACGGAGATCCCAGAAACCCTGCGTCCCTGCACTTCCTGGACCCTATGCGGCCCAACGCGTATGCGATGGCCATTCGTGCAGTGGGAGAGGTCATTCAGGACTACGACTCGGACAAGATGTTTCCTGCTCTGGGCTTTGGAGCACGGCTGCCACCCGACGGGCGAGTGTCGCACGAGTTTTTCCTCAACGGCAGTGCCACGGACCCGTACTGTGTGGGCATACAGGGCGTTCTAGAAGCCTACCAAAGGACCCTCCAGTCTGTTCAGCTCTACGGCCCCACCAATTTTTCACCCGTCATCAACCACGTGGCAAAGTTAGCATTACTGCCATTACTGCCCGTGTATAAGAGATCTGTAGAAGTCTGCATTGTCGGTTTGTTGAATGTTTGAGTAGTAATGATCAATAGGACCTCAATACGCCCTCTTCCTGCAAATCGCATACTTGGAGTTCATTTATCAAATACTGCATTCACATCAGCTCTCTCCATCTCATGGCTGTGTAAGCACTAGCAAATGTATATCCCAAAATTTTGTCCCACTATTCTTCTGCTAAATCAAAGCAATAAAAAAACAATGCACCGTATTAATCTACTTGCCTTGCTTAAAGGGACACTAAAAGCAACTGTTAAGTCGACATTGATTATTGAAATGGTAGTCCAGAAACCTCGTAGTGTTACTTTTGTGCCGAGGAAGAGCCTATTTTGAAATAAAATCACGTTTTAGTGGTCCGCATCGGGTTAGCACACTTCAAATTACCCGCCTAAGCGGACCGATCGGACCGACTCACGTCGCTGTTGCCATGCACGTTGCCCAGCTTTACTGCCCTAGTAGCACTAGACTGAAGGCAGCGAGAGCCACAACAGCAACAATGGCCATTGATCAATTTCCCGTCATTGGCTTCGAGATTGCAGACATGTTTTGTTTCACTGCGCCTCGCTAGATGGCACCACCTGTCCCATGTAACCACACGAAAATTGAATATTTGAACCACTCGCGCCATTCCTCATAGTAACGTCTGAGAGTTCTTTTTTTTTTTTTCTCACGAATCAAACGGAAACGAACAAGCAGCATTTTATTGCGTCTGTTGATGCACGGAAGGTTCTTTATTTAGTGTAGTTAGAAAAATTACTAGTTATTAATTGTAGGCGGTCCATCTGATGTCATCGGAATCATTTTGAAAATGTACTACTGTGGCGCTTGTGTTCTTGTGCATTCTCGGTAAGTAGGGCAGTGTTGTTGATAATATTGTCGTTTTAGATGTTGTCATACCTTGAGCTTTCACTCTGACGTAAATTGTGATTTGAATTTAGCGTCGCTTTAAATAATGCAGGCTAGTTCTTGTATAGAGTTTTGCTACGCTCAAAGTCTTGACATACTAGCAATAAAACATCCTGAGAATAATTCCGCTTGTCCTTTTTAGATTTGCAAGAAATTATAGTGATGGCCGAAGCTATTTTGTGCTGCTCATCATCACAGACGGTGTCATCAGCGACATGCTTCAAACAACGGAGGCCATTGTACAGGCTTCTTTACTGCCCATGTCGATCATCATCATAGGTGTGGGCAATGCCGACTTCACAGGTGGGTGGGCCAGCCCCTTGAAGGGGGAGATCCTAATAAATAATCGCAATTCTCTTTTTTATTATAGATTTTTTGTTTTACTTGTCTTGACTAGTTAATATTTAGTTTTATCACTTTTAAAATTAAGGTGGAAATTAGACAGGAAACTAGTGGAAAAAACCATTAGCAAGCACGATGCAACTGTTGAAAACTAGAAAAGTGCGTATTTTTTAGAGTCTTAGATCTTTTGTTAAATCGTGTTAAAAAAAAAGGCTTCTTCAAATGCTTTGGCAGAGCATGCAGAAAATTCGAGCCATCAAATTGATTGAGATGAGACCATAATATTAGAAGAAGAGAAAAATCTTTCTTCTAGACAGCATAGACAGATGTTGGAGTCTATTCATATAGAAATGACAGATAAATACACTGAACTGTATTTACGGAATCCTTTCTCATATCTACACCAGCTGTTTCCATCGCAATTTAAAGCCTTCGTTAGACAACATATCACATCTCTTTGATTTCATTGTGAGGAAATCTCCTTTCAGGGGAGCCGAAACTGCTTATTCTTTTGTGGCCAGAATTCTTCCACTTTTTAGAAAGGCCATACTGTTAAACATGGAGTGCAAGCACAAAAATGTTCACATGACAAAACGCTCAGGCGGAAAGGTATCTCTGGCAATTTGGCATGTCGTATGCATATTAGTACATTGCGAGTAGGGATTGAGTAAATAATGAATTCAGTGTTATAGTTCATAATACTCACAATAGTACATTTTTATGATATCATCACGTGATAATACACATACCACTTAACACATTTGTGACTGAATCTGTTTTTATTGTTAGTATACTAACGATGGCATGAAGTTCTAATTTTGGCGCTCTCTCAGCTTGTCTGGATAACTCACTCCCTTAAAGGGTGAAGGAAGTACTTGAACCTTTTGAGCATTTTTATTTGGTGGTGGAGGGATTTTTCAAAACTCCTTCGAAGTACGGGAGGTGATCACTTAGGATTTTGATATGGTGTAGACATCGCTCGTGGGTGCTCCTCAAAAACGGTTAATTTTGACGTACTCCGATGAACCTGAGCAGGAATCTCTAGCTGATGGTTTTAGCAGACACGGAATGTGATGTAGGTCTTTCAGACCTGAGTATAGACGGCAAACGTGCTTCCTTAAAACGGCCCGCGCAACATCAGTAAATATCCACCACTGACTTTCGCTTCTCCCTTGAGACGTTTTATAGCTGTCGTGCATTCATGTAAACGTGTTCAGTAACGGCACGAAGTGTACCTTGCTCTCCGGAGTGAAAGCTTCTTCGTGTATTTTTTCACTGCAGAAGTTGTCCTAGATATGCAAGCACACAAATTTGCACAATCGTCGCCTGCATTGTTATTGGAGCCAGTGACGTCCAGGCCCTTTTTTATGGTTAGTGATGCCACGAGAAAAGTTCAGGGTGTTGCTTTCCTTCCCTGATTTGGAGACCATCACATTCCATTGGAAGTTTCACCTCATGTTTTCTCTACTGCTGGATATGGATGATTCATCTGCACCATTTTTTCAACTGCGCTGGAGCCTTTCTATAGATGAGGAAATAGTGAAACCATTTTGGTATTTGGCAATACGTGGTCAACTGAGGGGGCAAATTATGGTTTTAGCAGATTTCTAAATAGGCCACTGTTCATATCAATGTATATACGAGAAGGTGCCTCACGGTCCCCAGCACCAACCACAACAAGTTGAAAAATACCAGACCTGCTATAAGAAAAGGAAAGCTGAGCAGAAAAAGAATGTTTTATGCGAAACTTGTGCAGCCAACTTTCGTTTGACATAGACGACGTGCACATTGTTTCACATTTTGTTCATCATAGGCACCAGTGCTTATATTTTTGTATATACAGTAGACTCTCAGTAAAATGAAATCTGTGAAATGGAAATGCCTCTCCTATGATTGGTTTTGTATTGCAATTCAGTTCCTCTTTAAATGGAATTCCTGTTATGTGAAACCTATTTTCTTTGTACCTTTGGGTTTTGTTTAACGAGTTCACTGCATGTAAATAACTTTTGTACTCACAGAGCTTATATGTATTTGCAGTATTTTTTTATTGTTACCTTGTATTCAAAACATATATTTATTTTTTTTAAATGTTTACCATGTGCAGAGTAGCACTGGTGTTTTGATACATTTTCTTCCTGCTGCATTTTAGTCAAATTCTTGTTAATATTTGAAATAAACTTGTTTAAAATTAATACTATTAGGAAGAACAATTCTTCCTCTATCATTTTATACCCTACGCTATAGCATCAATTAATTTCTTTGTTAGCAAAACAAAAGTCTTCTGGACTATCAAAAAACAAGTGGTCTTTTCGCAGCCGTGAAAGTGTTAACTGCTACATTTGATATAGTACACCTGCTGTGTAATACTTACACTGACAGTATTAGTCATTTCACATTTCATGTGTAGAGCTAAATGCAGATATATTTGGATATGTGTACATTTTTACGATGTAAGTATAGGCAATAAGTGGTGCAGTTTTATTTCACACTCCCATGGGGCCAGTGAGCAGCAAGTGAGCAAATGACTGTTTTGTTATTCTCGTTTCCAGCCATGGAAGTCCTAGATGGAGATGTGGTGCAGTTGAGCTCTGGTAGCCACCAATCTGAGCGAGACATTGTCCAGTTTGTGCCCTTGAACAAATTCCTTCAAGGTGCTGGCTCCTGGCAGAGCAAGCAAGTGCGGCTCGCCAAGGAGGTGCTGGCCGAGATTCCCGGGCAGGTCACTTCCTACATGTACAAACACAACATCAAGCCTGTCCAACCACCCCTGTAACCTAAATGTGTTTGTATGCAGAGTGTCAGTACCACAAGAAGAGATTACCACTTTTCTCACAGAATCTGGGCCATAATACTGGTGTGGGCTTTGTTGCTATCATAGGTTTGATAAGGTTTGGAACCAAAATAGCCTGATTCATATTTGAAAAGCTGAGAGTGAAGCCACATTATCTGTAAGAAATGCTACAAAAAGAATGTGAGCAAATGTGTCACGGAGGTTACAGTACATTCAAGGTAAGCATAAAAATTTGGAGGTTTTTCAAATTTGACCATTCTGTATGTAGTATATATTACATGCATGCATACATACACATGCACAGATGTAAACATACTTGCATTAAAGGGGTTGCCTCATTCTCAGATATATGTGAGGCTATGCGTTGAATATATAGTTGTGCAGACATTCCTGCCTTCTGTATGTGTTGGTGTTATTTACCCAATGCCCTGCGTTAACTCAAAATCGCTTCATTTTGTGATGGTAGATTAACTCTTTAATGGGCCCTGCGACACAATTTGAGCATGTCTTTTTCATCGGATCTTGTGGTACTTTGGAATGTGCCCATATTATGCAAGTGTCAATGCCAAAATTAGGGCGGTTCAAAAGATAAATTACCTAAGGTTCGGACTAAGGCGACACACATCAGCTATTTTTGTTATGGGAAGTGACGTCATGTCATGTGACAGTGATGACAAAGGCTGTTCATCTCTTATTGACTTGAGGCAACAAGTAGCGTGCCATTTTCATATAGTGGTAGCTAGGTCATATGGATCAATGCTGTTTATAAAGTCCTGTTTTATGCTTTTTCAGGAAGAAACAATGTCTGTAAATTATGTACTTGTAGAATAACAAAAATTTAGAATAACAAACGCGACACTTTGTCCGCGAACACGGCTATGATACGCCAGTAACGTAACGTGGAAACGCATGTAGCGTTTTTAGTGAGCCAAAAATAGAACATGAGGCGGACGGCGGCGTTGCAGTAGAACGTGTCTTGCATGCAGGTCGAGAAGAGTGCCCACCTAAAGAGTGTGTATCTTACACCGTGAAAGTGTCTGCTACCTAACGCATATGGCTTGCTGTAACCATGGAAATGAAGAGCGATATCAAATACATACTGTGTGAAGGCTCCTATGAGGCAACATTTTCGGCACATCTTCATGGGACCCGTGCGGTGATTGGCAGCGGCCTTTGACATCAGCGGGAGAGTGAAATGTGAAAGGAAACGGTCTTCGCCACTATTCGCTCGAGATTTGAAGACTTTGAGGACTTATAACTTCACTTTTCATGCACCAATTTGCATTATTCTTGTTGCATTTGTCGCGGCATCTACCTATTGCTTCACGTGCTCCTGTGCTAGATCGAGCTGTTGCTAAAGTGTCGCCGGGCCCCAAGTGATTAAATGAGAAAAAACAACACATATTTAGATATCGCATAGGTGTATACAGTTAAACTTCCATGTAACTAAATATTGTCTGTTGGAGAACACTCTTTCATATCACAAGCCTGACTGCATTACACTTTTGGTATTTGAGTTGCATCTATGATGGCAGAGTGTAGGCTTCGGGGTGTTCGTAATCCATTTGACTATTTTAAAGCACTGTTGAGCAAGACGGTGTCTGTTCCTTTCCTCTCCTCAGTCTCCTTCAACTGTGCACCAATTTAGTGAAATGTATTCGTGGTATCGATGTTATGCCTGCCTAAATTTATGTAAAAACCAGCCCCAAAAATTCACGAAGACTCTCTTTTTGGAGCGGTTTAAGTGATATGTAGGCATTACATTTTATCGCAAGTACTGGCCATCCCTGAAACGCTTTTCAGGCAGCATTGGCATGGCATCTTGCATCTTCTCTCTAGTGCTAGTCAGGCATCTTCCTCTTAGCACTTGTGCGCATGCCATGGGACACCATATTACTAGCATCCAGTTTTGAGACCCAGTTCCAGACAGCAGTTGGGACCACTGGTCGTTTTCTTATAGCCTGTACCTCTCTACAGTAAATTTTATGCATATATCATATATGAGAGTATTCTTGTACTGTTTTGTACATGCCCACACAACTTCTCATTATTGGGTGGCTAACCTTTAGAAAAGCTGGACACTGCCTTTCATGCTTTTGTTGATCATTCCTAGGCTCATGCAAATATTTGAGCACTTCAGTTATATGAACAAATATTTGAGTGTCATTTGAAGTTGCTTTGACATGAATTTAAATTATTCAAAATTTTGAAGTATTCAAACTGAATGAATGGGCATATATTGAACCATACGTAATCCCCTATAAAAGTGGTTTCACAGTAGAATTGGAGTGGTATGCCATAAAACCACCTATTTAGAAAACAATCTGCACCGTCTCGAAGACCTGCTTCAAGATTAAATGAACATATTACCCTCACATTGATTAATCACTTTCTAAGTTCACAAGCTAGTTATGTGGAGTGATATATACTATTGTAAGTTTTGAAATGTCACATATACTTGACTGGTTTTCACCGACATCCTACTTCAATTTAAATCATGCTACTGTTCAAAGTCACTTTCATTTCACTTTGAAGCAAAAAAATGACCTTTGCACATGCTCTATTCCAATTTTTAAAAATATTTTGCAAACTAGTTGGTTCATGAAAAATATGCAGATTTTTTTGTGCTAGTGGTATGTGCTGTTTGAACTGTTCAATTAGAATTCACTTTGAACAAAAAATTTATTGTACGTACATCCCTAGTCATTGCACTTATTATGCTGCTTAGCTGACCATAGCACGCATAATTTTTGTCTTTGCTTGTGCTGCTGACAGACAGAAAATTTGATACAATTCCGTTGTTACATCTTCATTCTTAATTTGGAATTTCTGCCATTTAAACACTTATTATCAACACACATTTTCATGCTTCTGTTATTCACTGGGCAGCTCTGTCTTTTGGTTATTCTTAGAAGCTTCAGATTTGAAATTTTTATGCAACAATCTCTTTCATAGTGGGCCAATCTGGGCGGTGTCTCAATATCCGTCTACGCGAGCACCACAGCTCTTTGAAAGGCACACCGACATCCCACTTGGCATTACATTGCCGTCAGTGTGGCTGTACTCCAATGTTCGATCAAACAGCTGTGCTATTCCGTCACAGAGAGCAGTTAACCCGAGAATTAGTTGAGGCCTGCTTCATCCGAAAACGTGGCGAGAATTGCGTGAGTCATCCGTCTGTACTCCTTCACGATAAAGAATTTTCATTCCTAATGAGCACGTTTTCATAGTTTCACCGAGGTAAGCATGCGCAGTTGGTGTCACATTTTTCGTTTGTAGGGTTTTTCGGGGGGCTGTTAAGTTTTTTCTAAGTTTTCTTGGTTCCATTTACACATGCGCGTTTACCTGTTTATTTCCTGATATTACATTTTTTGTTTTTGTATGACGTTGTATAACAATATATGTGTAAAAAAGTAGGCGTGAGATTTCTGTGATTTGAGTTCGTATATATTCATGTGTGTTTCCTAATAAACTTGGTTTGAAGTTAGCGCTCGTGTTGTCTACGTTTCCTTCTTGTGTTTCCGTTCTGTGGCGCTAAGATTTCTTAGTCATGCATCTCTTTCATATTGTTTTTGAGTATTGGTGCCGGAAACAGTACAATAGTGATCTTGCTTGAGCGTTTAAAGCGCTATCAGGTTCGTGTTTTGTTGCCTTGAGGAAAATAATGACATGGTGTGCTGCATGTTTACAATTGATATTTTTGTTTATGCTTACTTTACTGTAGTTGGACATCTTGTATTTATTATTTGTTTCAAGTGGCTAAGACCAAGAAATTGGCTTGGCTCCTCCTTCAGGCAAATTGACCGCAGAGATACTTTCAAACATCTTTTATGACCAAGAGAGAGTCTTTGGCGACATGGTAGGCTGGGAACATTCTGCAACCATTCACTCCAGGCACATTTTACTTTTTCTGGCTAAACATGAACTGTCAGCAGATATTATCTGTATTGATCATAGTTTGTACAATGACATTGCCAAAGAAGCAGCTCAAACATAAAAAATGCTAGGAAGTTTCACCTCAAGATTTCTATTGTCACACCTTGTAAAAAAAATAGGCCTACTTGCCCAGTGATCACAAAAATGGCAATCGACAGAAAAAAATGCACTGGCTTTCAATTGAATATTTTTTTTCAGAAAACACAAAAACACCTCAGTTCATTCAGCCATGTGACAGGTGCATCATATGGAGAGAACTTTACTGGCTGTTGCCCCTTGACTAAACATGCACACAACTTCAATGTCAACTCGTGACACGTGCTAACTGAATATTCATATTCCTTATCCCACAGTCTAAAGGCTGCTTCACATGCCGCAATTGCAGCGAAAAAAAATCATTCTGTTTGCTCCAATCGCTCTGTTCGCAACCGCCGCTAATGGCGGTTTCGTTTCACATGGACCGCGAACGGTCTGGGATTTTCATTCTGTGACTGGAGCGGCGAGCAACGTTTCTTGCCATTATTTGTGGACGACAATAGAATTTTTCAAATATAATGTTACAATCTGTGTGAGATGATATTATTAAGTTTCCACGAACGGTAACCAAGAGCACTTGTGTTTCGTCATTTAAGAACACTTTCCAATCTAACTACTCTTTAAAATGTGCAACAGAGGCCATTACCAAAACAAACACGTCGACGCTATTTTGATAGCTTGGCCGACTCTACCCTATTTTGACGGCTCCCAAACAGAAATCGCTCTCGTTGCTGCGATCAGAGCGAAATTTTCCAACATGTTTGTAGCGGGCCGCAGACCGCCCCGGTGGGAGCGAACTGCCCTTTTTTTCGCTGCGAGCGAATTCGCAGAGTGAAAATCGCTACTTTTTGTGTCATGTGAAATGGCCTTAATCAATAGCTGGCTCACGCAGATTTCGTACCTTCTTCTTATGTGGAATGGATGGAAGGCTTATTGAATGTCCAGCAGATTAATAGCCCGAACTCGAGTCTCCCTCTTCAGAATGCCAACGCGTTGCCTCTCTGCCACTACATGGGCCTACTGGACTGTCCAGAGTTGGTTGGCACTTGGCGCTGCACAGAGCAGCTTACCACCTTGCCGAGAGAGCATTGGGATTGATACGTTGGGCTTCAGCCTCCAATTTCCAGACCATATGCTCATGCATAGCCATGTCTGTCTGGCAGATCTTGCATATCCTGGTGCTGTACATATCAGGGTATATCTGGTGACATAGCTGTCAATTAGTGTAAATGTTAGTTTGCAGCTGTTGCCAGGTAACTGCTTGAGCTCTGCATAGATTGGTGTGAGGCAGAGAGTAGCATCGCCGACCAGGCCAAGTAGAATGCCTTGGTCACCTCGTTGTATGCCGTATGTCGATTCCGATCCACATACTCTTCGACAAGTCCATCTCCTCCTGCACAGGCTGTTGCGTTGCATGCTGTAAAGTGTACCGCCTCATTAAGGTTAGGGAAGTGCAGGAAAGCTCTGCCCATATGATGGCTTTTACAATTTTTTGGCAAGCTGCCTCTTGCAACGCGTTCGATGCTCTAACCACTGAGCTACCACAGCGGCCTCTTGCAAAAAACCTACAAAAAACCATGGCATCAGTAAACTGTGGGTTGCGCATTTGTGGGTTACACAAGTGGTTACTCAAGTGAAGCCAGGTGGGTTATGAAACACCTTGGTATTAAATCCATTTTTGGTTGAAGCATCCCACCACTCATAATTTATTCACCCAAACAGGCAATTACGTGATTATTCCGCCCAATTGCTTAGCTTCGTGTTTTCTACTTATAGATTTCACACAAATATATTTGTAGCACATTTTGAAACTGCTAGTATATTAGTGCATGTGCTCCACTGATTGGAGGAATCGTAAACATGGCATTGTGTTTACATCATCATCATCATCATCATCATCAGCCTGACTACGTCCACTGCAGGACAAAGGCCTCTCCCATATTCCACCAGTTAACCTGGTCCTGTGCTTGCTGCTGCCAATTTATACCCGCAAACTTCTTAATCTCATCTGCCCACCTAACCTTCTGTCTCCCCCTAACCCCTTGCCTTCTCTGGGAATCCAGTTAGTTACCCTTAATGACCAGCAGTTATCCTGTCGACGTGCAACATGCCCGGCCCATGTCCATTTCTTCTTCTTGATTTCAGCTGTGATATCCTTGACCCCCGTTTGTTCCCTAATCCACTCTGCTCTCTTCTTGTCTCTTGAGGTTACACCTACCATTTTTCTTTCCATCGCTCCAGGTTTCTGCTCCGTAGCTAAGTACCGGCAAGATACAGCTGTTATATACCTTCCTCTTGAGGGATAGTGGCAATCTACCTGTCATAATTTGAGAGTGCTTGCCAAATGTGCTCCAGCCCATTCTTATTTTTCTAGTTACTTCAATCTCGTGGTTTGGCTCCGCGGTTATTACCTGCCCTAAGTAGACATAGTCTTTTACAACTTGAAGTGCACTATTACCTATCTCGAAGTGCTGCTCTTTTCCGAGGTTGTTGTACATTACTTTCGTTTTCTGCAGATTCATTGTGTTTACATACATCTTTTTAACTGTATTTATTACAGAGAGAAAAAATATTGTGACAATGCTCATGATAATTTTTTCTGTATCAGAACTTCCCATGCTTCATGCATGGCTGGAAAGCACTGATAATTATGACAGTGAAAAACTTTGCTGCGAGAAAAAAGTTTATAGATCTCCTGTCAATGCTGCTAGGGTTTTTAAGATCCCACTGAGACCCCCCCCCCCCCTCCTGACTTTAAGCTCCGACCTAAGCTCCGACTTTTCAACATTCTGTGTGTCCTGTTTTTCATTTGCATTTGAGGAGAATTATAAGTGTGTCTACTTAAGGGGAGTCGGTAATGAAGCACAGATCAAATTTTGGCCTCTTGGGGCCTTCACTATCATTTGCATACTAAAAACAAACCAAAAGCATGAACTCTATTCTTTTTGGATTTTTTAAATAGTATCCTTGTTTTATTACATTTCAAATGCAAACAAATGCTTGCCTGCATTTGGTTAGCTCAAGTATAGCACCAGTTGGTTAATTAACATCCCTGCCTGTCCGCATTATATTTTTCTCTTTCTATAGCACCAGTAGCTAACATTTGCAAAGTGCCGACTTTGCACATAAGCTGGATCATTGCGGAGCAAATTTTATCAGATTGTTTTATGTCTACACCCCCAAAGAAACACCACAAATGTTACCTGCTAGAATACATGGCTGCTCCGCCGTGGGTTGTCTAGTGGCTAAGGCACTCGGCTGCCGACCCGCAGGTGACACGATCGAATCCCGGCTGCGGCGGCTGCATTTTCGAGGAAGGCGGACATGTTGTAGGCCCATTTGCTCAGATTTGGGTGCACGTTAAAGAACCCCAGGTGGTCGAAATTTTTAGAGCCCTCCACTACGGCGTCTCTCATAATCATATGGTGGTTTTGGGACGTTAAAACTCACATATAAATCAATCAGGGTATATGGCTGAACTGTAAGATACACGCACCAAGTTCTTTTTATATAAGGATAGTCACATTATCTACATACTTCTTGGTGTTTGACAGCCTGTATGGGCATGATATTCAAGCTGTGTGAATGCGTTCAGCCGTGGCCACATCTGTGTAGAGCACGCGAGAAGCCGGTTTTCGCTCCACGAGGCGGACCCTCCAGGCAGTTTCGGGCTATAATTTGGTCAGCTTGACAGCTAGGCCACACATGCTTCTGACGCAGCACTTCAGAGCCCGAAACTGCCTCAAAGTTTCGCCCCGCAGAGCGAAAACGGGCTCCTCTTGGCTATACACAGACGTGGCTGCGGATGTACATCTCTTCTACGACCAGACTGCTTTGCGATCAAAATTTTGATGACTGCCTTGCTTGGAAGCTACAAAAAGTTTGCGTCACTTTTTATGGCAAATCCTGCATGTCTTTTTTCATGAAACTCTCAAGCAAGCTCTTGAATCATGTTATGGTTCCTCAAGCTCAAATCTTTTATAAAAAAACATGCTGTTTCACTCTGGATCATCAAGGAAATATATGTTTGTAGAATATGCAAGTGTCAGTACATAATTTCCAGTTCAGTTCACATTTCAGCAATGGGGCACATCAGAAGGGGCAGAGGTAATTCAAAAATACCCAGAAAGTGCTAACCTGGTCTGAAAATGAAAAAAAAAAAACTGTCAACTTGAAGGTGATGGATAGAATTTTCCTTAGATGCCCACACAGATTTGCTCAACCAAATTTCCAAACTTGTCCACTCTGCTCGTCCTGCATGTGAGGAAAAGTTGAGAAGGCTCTTCAAAATATTTTTGACATGAATCTCAGAATGCAGTGTTTGAAATGTCTAGTTCTTACTAGACAATATGTCAACCATTTTTTGCTACACCATGTCGGTTGTGAGCATGCTGTTTTCGTACTCATTTGTTCTATTCTTGCACAGACTGTACAAAGTTTAATTTTTAACACCTGGCCGCACATTTTGCGACTGTGCTGCTTTGCATATTAGCTCCACTTATCCTGTGGATCCTGCAGTGTCTTGATGAGAACTCTCTTTGTATGTACTGAGAACTCTAGTATTTACAGCTATATGTATTTACCCAGCATGATAAGCACTATTTACACATATTTGTATAAATGTTTTACTTCTGCCTGCAAGTAACCTTATAGAATTTCATATTTACAGTTCATATTGCCAAATCGCTGTGTATCCACAGTTTGTCTCAAATATTCTACCATTCATAAGTGTCCATACTTATTGCAAATATAATTGTTCAAGACATAAAGAGTACTCATGTGTGCTGGTTCTTTAAAAGAAGACTTGTGTACATTTGCTTAGACCCACCGTAGTAGCTAAACGCGGGTCATGCTGCTAAGCTCAAACACTCAGGTTTAAAATTAATACAGGGTCTCCCATGATGGCATGCCTCAGAATGATATCATGGTTTTGTCATGTAAAACTCTAGTAATTAAGTTTATTATTACATTTTTTGAATGAGAAGAAAAGTAACTAATGGGCTTTATATTTTTTTCTGGTGACAAATTATATTATGGCAATAAAGCAGACAAGGAAAGCATATAGAAAAATATTGGTGCCTTCTTAAGTTGGGCTCTAGAAATGGCTAAGTGAAGGGAAAGGTGAGCTAGTGGACAAAAAAAAAAAAGAAAAAGAACAGGGACATTGCTGCTAGCAGGAATTGAACGCCCACCTTCCACATTGTGCGTGCATTGCTCTACTTTTAGTGTGCATATATGTGTATAAGGTCTGACTGTTGGAGTGTTGAGCAACGCTGCTCATGGCCGAGGTGATGGATGTATGTGCACACACAAAAGAATCGCACCTTAATTAAACATTTTAAATAAAAAAAATGAAATCAACTTAATTTTGATCTTAGGGACTGTTTAATGAAATGTGTGATGCGAGCATATAACACAACTGAGCCGCAGAGAACAACGAAGCAGTTTCAACTGCTAATGAATTTATGGCTAGTTGAATAATTTTTTGCGGCTCAATATACTCAGACCCCCACCTGGTTATCATAGCTATTTGCATATTTTACCTCAGCTCACTCACTGCTGTTTTTGCCAGAGCATGTTTGATGGACCATGTTTGAATATACCATTTTACTGAAGATGTAGCATTAACCTACAGTAATGCACATGCTGAAAGGGAACACGATACCCACTGTTTACTTCTGAGTGCAATGTGAAATCACTGTTTATGTAGTTTATAAACAAGCAGACATTTAGGTCCATGTTTTACCAATGACACCCACAGCTGTGTAAGCCGTTGGCTCTGCAAGTATAAAAAAGTGTCCTGGTAGATTTCGATTCATTTGATGTTGAGCTCATGTTACTGGAACTTGTACACTTGTCTTAACAGCATCAAATTGTTTGCCATTTACTGTGGTTGTATTACTGTTACTTACTGTGTTAAGGTCACACATTTTTGTCTACTGCATGTAATAAAAATTTGGCATTGATAATTCCATGTTTTTTTTTTTTTCAAAAAAAATTAAAAGAAATGTGGAACCTTGAGTGATTTCTCTGAACTCACTCACTGCAGTGTCATTTGGTTGAAGCATCAATGGCTGAGCTTGTCACTACATTTCACTGTTAATACATTGATGCTTCTACATGTTAGTATTAGGTGTTTATAATGGATGCTGCCATCTTGTCAAGTATTCATTGTTGTGCGTGCAGTACTGTTATTGTGTATTGCAGCCTGTTGTGATCTTACAAGACCATGCGTCAATGAAGTGTGTAACATACTCAACCCCAAAGTTGTGTAATAGTTAGTGCACCCATCTACTATGCATTCTCGCAGAAACATTCTCAAAGAATAATACGAGAAGTTTCATTTTTATTATCTTATATGCATGAGAAAATGTGAACATGATAATGAATATGTGGAGGAGTTGGGGTATAGACACAGGCAGCACACACTGTTTTGACAACTGTAGTAAAATGAAAAAAAAAAAATTTTTTTCGCACATCATCACAGCTTTAACCAAAATTAACTAAAAATAAAAACAAGGAGCTCCAGAAAAATCATACCAACTACCAACTGCTCTCTAGAATTATTCATGTGTTCTTGCAACCAGTATTTTTTCTGCAATAGGGTATTCATTAACTAGCTGTTTTGATCAGTCAACATTTTAGTTGCTTGAAACACTGACATGTCTGTTATGAAGTTGTAGGTTGCTTCAAATAACTCCGTAACAAATATTCATTTTTTGCTGAGATTCAGTTGCTTTATTGTCTTTTTTGCATAGAAACAATGGCCACTATAAGTTCATGAAATATGAGGAAAGAGTTAATTATGTCGTGCTATGCCTCTGATGGCAAAATGTTCAATTGGAGCTTCCACCAACAGTTCAGAGTTTATATATTGAAGAATCAACAGCAATGATGCACTGTTCGGGTGCTTATTACAGCGAAAGCTGTTATGAGATCACAACTCGAGTCATGTGCTGCCGCTGATGTCCGTAACCACATCGCACGAAATTAGAAAAAAAAAAACTAGCACCAATGACACAGTGGGGCTCAAAACCCGGGTCTGCTGGGTACTAGCCCAATGTTCTACCACTGAGCTACACTGTTTTTTTTTTATTACCACTGAGCTACGCCAATGCTTGGGACTTGTTGGCAAACTTGCTTTGATGTCAGAAAATCAGTCGCGTTAATACGACTTATAAAGCATTTTATAACAGCGAAAGAACAACCAGTCGATGCGCAATGTGAATAGCGTAACGAGTGGGCCGTTCAAACCTATTACAAAAGCTTCTTCTTGTTCCCCTATTAACTGTTATGCATACCCACTTCAGCCATGATTGCTCATCATCGCCAGCCACTGCATGAACGATTGGCACAAAATTCCTTTCAAGTGTTTAGGAGATACTATTCTTCTCTGAAGAATGATGAAAAATAGCATAGTGAATGCTGGCCTACTACCAAAAAAATTGATTATTAATGCCCTAGTGGGTATCAAGCATGTGTGCTTGCAGTAGTTGCCCAATGAGTGTTTAGAAAAGGCTCTGAAAGACCGCTCTTCTAGCTTTTGCTGTGACTGTGCTGCACCTTCTGTGCATGCCTGGCCTTTTTTATTACCTGCATTTTTTTTTTTGCTTTGGATGGCTGCTAGTGAATAATGATCCAAATTGCTAGTATATAAATTAACGCGTTATTACGCTGCACAGTCTAATGATCGAGTGAGTTTATCTTGCCAGTCATATGATATGTAAGTATAATTTCATGATCTACTTATTGGCATTCTTGCATGCCATATATTGAGCCAAATAAAGAGATGTGCTCTATTAATGAAATACAACACTAAAACAGGTATCTTCTATTATGCTTATAAGGCAGCTCTTTGACCAATACATCTCCTATTGGTGCATCCTCAATTAGTAAAATAAAAACCAGATAGTAGCACCTATTTGACCAATAGAACTTCTACTGGTACATTGAGAAACCTCTAGGCAACACCTATTTGACAAATATGACTTCTTCCTAAACTGAAATTGGCACACAGCGGATGATTGGTAAACAGGTGGGGCACTCGGCAACAGCTATTGTCTATCAACCAATGGTGGCACAAAGTGGGGCCTTGATTGGCAACCGTTTTCGCTGGTTATTAGTTGGTCGAAGACGCATCAAGCCAACAGTCGGCGAATGATAGGGAAAGCGCAGGCACTCAATGCCCGGGCAAAGAAGCATGGTCCTTTGTAGGGCCATGCTTGGCTACCTACCACATTGGCCAGCTACTATATATTCCAGGTGGAAATATGCAACTGGGAATTCAATTGGTTTCAACTAGTATTAACTCGTATCGATTGCTGCCGGTTAAGAACTAGCTGATACATGAGCCATCCACAAGCCAACATTGCATTATATCTGTGGGCACATACTTTTTCCCTACACCGTGCGCATTATTTCTTGGTCAGCAAAAATTTCTTGTTTGATCATTCAGCATTGAAGATTATTTGCACAAGATTATATAATTCAGTTGTGCAGTACCTGCTGTCTACAAGGTCGGCTGACGAAAGGTCAGCAAGGGGTCAACTGGGCCATGACCTAGGTCGGCCATGCATGTTGGGCCAGCATATATAGGTGAACTCATTTGTTTAGTTGGGTCTGTCCCAATGATAACAGAAAAAATAGGTGCTGGTCTCATGATTGGTCTCTATTGATATAATTTTCATACACCCAATACAGCTCCGATACATTTGCTGTAGAGCCAAGAGCGATTTTTTATTTGTTGAAATGAAACTTAATTCTATTTGTAGTTTTACTAGGGATTGGTTAGTTTAGTAAAAGAGCCACGCCTTTCTTACAATACTATCTGATCAATTTCTTGCCCACGCACGTCATTCAGAACTACAGTGCACATGTATTGCTGATGTTTCTCAATAGACGCAGTTAATTTTTTTCTTCACAGAGTGCATGCCCGTGTAAACATTTCACCTCATCGTGATGCAAACGACCGGAAAACATAGTTTCATACAATAATACCAAAATAATATTGTATGAAAATCTATGCCAGAAAGCTTTTCGCGTTTGGCGTAACTATATGGTAAACCAAATCTGTAACATTGAAAAAAAAAACACCTAGCGGAGGAAAAAAAGTGGGGAGGGTGCAGCATGCATGCGCTGGCTTACGAGGACGCATGCGTTCGTTTTGTGCCCAAGCAAAGGCGCTGACCCAAGCCCTGCAAAACCGCAGGTCGCGGGATCGAATCCCGGCTGCGGCGGCTGCATTTCCGATGGAGGCGGAAATGTTGTAAACCTGTGTGCTCAGATTTGGGTGCACGTTAAAGAACCCTAGGAGGTCTAAATTTCCGGAGCCCTCCACTACGGCGTCTCTCATAATCATGTGTTGGTTTTGGGACGTTAAACACCATATACCAATCAATCTAGCCCTGCAGAACGGGTGCGGACATGGAGGAAGGAAAAACTAAGGAGAGGCCATGACGTCATCTGTTTCCTTCTCCACATGCACTACACACCATGGAGGAAGAGAAAACTTTTTTCTTCCTCAATGTTGCTGATCAATACATATAGCATCTTCGGGAATTGTGCCCCGGAGTAGTCGCGGAACAGTCTTGAAATTACCGAAGACCGAAAAGGGGCAGAACGTCCCGGTTCTATGAAGGAATACCAGCCGTTGCGCCTCGTCTGTTACGCGCGCGGCACGCAACGAATGCTGGGATTTGTGGCTCCGCGGATTTTCTCGGAGCGCCTCGAAGATGCCTCGAAGCAAAAAAAAAAAAAAAAAAAGAAAGTGCCTCGACAGGGCTGGTCTTGGTTACCGAAGACGTAGGGTGCCCATGGGGCACGGAGGAAGGTAAAATAAATATATGTCCGGGTGCAAAGTGTATATATCTTGGAACCCAAGATGAACTAAGCAGTTTATGTAGCTGCAATTATTACAAAAAACTTGGTTTCTTGATTGATCAACTGCAATGACTTTTGTTGTGCAGTGACGATGCACGTGTATGTGCACAGTACACGTTATAAGGGATATGTGACCATACTTGAAGTCATCTGCGGTACCAACTAAACAGTGATAACCCTAGCCGTTCTTTGCAAATCTTATTTTCTCAGAAAGCTATATCTAAAGTTTTTTACCAATTTCAATACTTTGCATTCGAAAGACATTTCCTTTCTCTCCAGCTTTAAAATTGCTGGCATATGCCTTTATAACTTTTTGGCAAAAGTGGCATACTCATTACATACCACACGTAACTGGCTCTGGAAGGAATGACTTACACAGTTTTTGTGAAGCACTTGTTTGGAACGTGCTTGGTGGCACATGCACAGTGTGTGCAGGTGTAATATTGAATATACTGCTTTTTGTGTGTGTGTGGAGGGAATAACAGTGCTGTCGATGGAATAAAGAGTAAGCAATGGACACACACGCTGAGTCTGTAATTTTCCTCCAACCTTTTCTTTACATAGTGCTGATCAATGTCGTCCTCATAATATCATGGCTAAATCAGGTCTATGTGAATGCAGCCTAAATCATTGAGACACTTCACTAATGTGACCCAGCAAACATTGCCCTAACTTGATTCAGTATTTTGGCTCCGTTGTAAGTTAAGACTGCTTGGCATAGACACACGCTAAAGAATGACTGGTATATAAATCATGACAGAAGGAAATAACTACATTAAGGACAGCATAGGTGCAACATTGCGCTTGTAACCTTGGTCTCAGGTTTTGTTTTATTTTTTTTTTTTTGCTGTTGAAAACAACCACATATACTCAATTTTTTTTTTCATTATAGCCCAATTGGTAATTAGTCACCAAATCCATACTAGTTTCTAGGATGTACTTATACTGTATAGAAGAAAGTGTTCTTTGCTGTGTTTCATATGTGGCTACAGCAGTACAATGACAATGCATACACCCTTAACCATAGAGGAAATCAGGGTAAGAATATCACTTTATTTTAAATGCACGATCGAGATTGTGATCCTATTTCATATGAGTTCTAGGTCTTCGGAATTCTTTGTCCTTTCTTCTTCAGCTTTAGAACTTCTGGCATGCTTTTAACTTCCTGCAAGAGTAGTACACTCCTTTCCTGTTTTTTTTTTTTTTTGTTATAGAACCTATACATACAAAGGTGGAACTTTAACTTCCTCATTTATTGTGTGGAGCACTTTTTCACAATGTGAACTTGAATTTAATTGAAACTTGCTCCAATCATTTGTACGCACACTTTAATGCAAAAAGTTTTTGTGACCAGGTAGCAAAAGTGAAACCTGGGCAAATTCAACCATCAGGGTATGAACAGCTCGGCCATTGCGTTCCAGATTTGGCATCAAAATTTAATGAATTATTTTTTACAACACTTGAAAACAAACATGCTTGTTCTTTTCTTGAAAGTATGTATTAGGTATTTTTGAAAATAACAGCACTAGTATTAAGTAAGAAACACTTATCGCTTTGTCTTCTGCGATGCGGCTGTCCCTGTGTTCTGGTGCCTGCGCCTGACGCACCTCTGGTTTTGTTGTGAAGTCAAGTCAGCAGAGCGTGACGGTGCAACTGCTTAACTTCGTCATCGCTCTGCAGTCAATTTAAAACGAGTTTTGGCAAGACGCACTAACAACAAACGTGAACTCGATGTAATATCCTGCACTGGCATGGAACGCTACATCTATGCGCAGCGGTGAGTGGACGACATCGACGACGTTTCGCTTAAACTGTCAAACACGGCTTATACAGCTCCAACGTTGCAGGAAATCAAGAGACCTAGCTGTCTTCAGCCTTCTTGAACAACAAAGAAGCTGCTTCAGTGCTTTTCACCCCACCCCACAACCCACGCTTCGCAAAGAACAAAACTGAAACAGTACAAAAAAGTTTGTAGACAGTTTGCTAGCTTATTTTATCCTATCCGAAGCCTGTACTTTCCATAATTTTTATATAGGTACACTATCGCAGCTCCAGATTCCTTTCTAGTTACCTCTATGCGTTGATATAACTACACAAAGTTTGCCGAATACTACTGTCAACGAAGTGTTACGACATCTTCATCTACAGAAGTGCTGGAACGTTATCAGTATACTTTTACTTACTGCAGTAAAGGTTTTGTGAAGTGCGATGGATATATCAGCCAGCGCTGATCAGCTTCCGTGCTCCAGGCATCTGCGTTGGGGCTATGCGTAGTACGTACCTTGTTTGCACTTGAACGCTGGTGCATACGTATTGTTCACTGCTGTACATGCTATAACGTTACTTGTGTGGCCTTTACTTCATGTAAACATTGATTGACTTGCAATAAAACAATTTATTGCCGCAAGATTGTGTGATCAGCGTTGTCGTTTTGCTCGGCCTGTATGCGACAGCACTCACTTGCTAAAGTAAGTATGCAAAATACCTGTGAGCTTCTAGTAAGTAGTTTACTGCAATGCAAACGAGATAAATTGAGACAGGGAGCTGCTCCAACGAGCGGGGGACAGCCATGACGCAGAAGCAGACGACGGCGGTGTCGTCTGCTATGCGAACAGCCAGCCGTCATATCAAAACGTCCTGGTGTTTCGATATCTATTTCGTTTTATAGGCAGTTATAAAATATACAAACAAAATTTTAGTTATTATTTGTTCAAAAAATTTATTATAGCTCAAAACTTAATAAAAAATTTAGTTATTAGTAAAATAGTAATTAAATTGGATAAATTTTAATTTTTTTTATTGAATAAACTTTTATTTAAAATAGTAATTTGTCAAATTTTTTACAATTGCCACTCGAATCCAGACGGCGCTATCATCGTGTCGAATTTTTGTTCCCATTGGCTTTAAGATATGTCACTCCACTGGCTTAGTCTCGCGTGGGGTTGGCGTACAGTAGTGCTATGGTAGTGCGTAGTGCTCTCTGTTTTCTCTAGGAACGTCGGGACTAGTGTAAAGGTAGCATATACGGTAACTTTAGTCGGGACCACGAAGAAATGGCTAATCCAATTCAGCCATTCACACCGGCGGTGGCCATCGCACCTGTGACCAAAGTTGAAATCAGCGTGGCTTGCAGGTGGGTGTGTTAACTGTGTGACGTTTTGGGCATGCTCGTCCCATTACGTCCCGTCAATGAATGCTGTTACTACTCGTAGCTGTGCCGCAGGTGACCCACTCAGGCAGATGAATCGCCAGTGAGGGCATGCTTTATGGTGCTTCCAGATTGTGTTGTTGAATGACGTCAATGTGCGTGTGCAGCTGGGTACATGAAAATAAATTCCACAAGACACTACTTCACTTCATACACAACACCGGCCTAACAGCACACATCTAACAAAAATATTATGCCTTAAAAGTAAGTCTTTGTCGCAATAATAAAAAAAAAATTACGGCATATTTACGGGGTGAATGATGATGAATGGGCGAAGCTCCGGAGGGATTCATCGGTAAACTGTGAATCTTCCGTGTAATTCGCCCAGTCGATCATCATGTAAAGACGTGAGAAACGCTGTGTGTGTATATACACAAATCAACTTTTATTTGTTCTTAGACGATGGATGGCTTGCGATGTCCCTTGCCTCGCGCGCTCGCACATCGGGATTCTGTCTGCGAGCGCGCGCTGCTGCCGCCTTGCGCTCTCTCCGCTGTGCAGCCTTATCCATCCGGCGACTCCGAGCGCGCGCCAACAGCGAACGGATTTTATTACAACGCTCCCCCTAGCGTACGTCGCCGCACTAAATCGAACGATTGCCTTCAACCAATGACACGCGCCATATGTGACATCATTCCTATTTTATAAGATCTCGCGTCTTTCATCAACTACAAGTACCGCTTTCTAGTTTATAACATCTTGCATCTTTTCATCATCAGCTACAAGTACCACCATCTAGTAAACACTACAAGAACTAAACGAGAGGTGGCTACATACAGGAGACGGTACCGCCATCTAGTGAACACTGCAAAAACTAAACTAGAGGTGGCTACATACAGGGGATGGTACCGCCATCTAGTGAACACTGCAAGAACTAAACTAGAGGTGGCTACATACAGGGGACGGTACCGCCATCTAGTGAACACTGCAAGAACTAAACTAGAGGTGGCTACATACAGGCTACAGGGGACGCACAGCCCACGCCCTAAGGAGCTTCGCCCCTAAAAAAGCTCGCGATGAGTTGTTGCTATTTTAGGTTCAGCAGAAGCCGTGTTGTGTGTCAAAACCAATGTGTTTTCATGTTGTTTTGCGCTACCGGTAGGACAGTTGTCTGAGCTCGCGCCGGGCAGTTCGTGTTTTTAAAGACGATAGATTTTTTTAGAGACCTTCGACGCAAAAATTTTGGTCTATCTGTACATTTGTCTGTCCACTCTTAACGGCATCGGGCACTTGAAACGGCCAACCCCATCCGCAGCGCCTACCAATGTTGCTCAAGGTTTAGCGTTCATACTTGTGCAATTGTTAAATAAAAAGCAATTATTGTGCATGTCTGGGGCACCATAACAACACGTATATGATCTGCATGTGCGCCTTTTACTAAAAAAGACATACATAAGTAATTTTAAGGACCGTAGCGCTTATCACGCTGCGCTGACCATGTAACGCTTGCACGAAACTGCAAGTGTTTGCAATGCTTTTCTAAGACGAGACGGTGGTGGCACCTACCCGTCGCTTTGCGTTCTGCACCTTTTCACCTCTGAGACGGGCGCGCACACCCGTCTCAGAGCCATGCACTTCGTTTTCCAAGAAAACTGCCAGATGGCACTTATGTCTCACGTGTGACGTGATTTGATGCGCTCGTTCACCTCTGCTGCACTCTTAAAGCGGCGCCTCCAGAATACCATTCACTGGTTTTCTTGCGCAGAACATCAAATAAATGTTTTATTCACTCTCTCCACATGCAAGACTATCGTCTTTCGACGACATTTGCTATTAATATGCAGATACGGGGCCAATTTTATTTTTCAAAGAAATCTGCAGAAAGTGTGTGCAAACATCTACGCAAGTACATTAGCTATATAAATAACCCTTTCCTGATTAACGCTTTTCAATGCAGTAGGCGTAGATTTTTTGTAAATAAATATATGAATAAATAACAACTGACAAATAATCTACAGTTCGTTGTCTTATTTTAGGATACTTGTTTGTCGCCTACTGTCATTAAAATTTGTCCCGATGGATTAGTACCACATCCAAATTATTGACTATTGCCGAAAATGTATTGCAAAAGAGCTTATGAATAGTTGTTGTACAAAGCTGTATAGGCCAGATATCAAAATGAATTGCACGATTTCTTCAAAGTTTTTGGGCAAAGCCATGTTTATTACTGTTGCTACCTTTTGACCCTTGTGGCTGAAAGCTGTCTTAACAAAACTTACTGTTGACATAATATGATTTAAGTCTTGTGTGTTCATTGGGTGATGTAGTAGGGCAATATTGTAATTGCCGTTTAGTGGAGAAGTTTGCGACTCCTTGATGGTTTTGACCTCTGACATAGGGAACCTATATTGAAAAGTTAAGGATATGAGTTAATGGAGAATACCTTAGTAACCTGCGCTGCCACTGACATTGCATCACTGAGTAACTTAGGGGGCGAATTGCAATTCATGATCGCTGAATTAGACAAGGAGAGCATAAGGTGTGTTTTACAATTAATCTACAGAAAAGAAGAGTAATGTACAACAACCTCGGAAGAGAGCAGTGCTTCGAGATAGGTAATAGTGCACTTCAAGTTGTAAAAGAGTATGTCTACTTAAGACAGGTAATAACCGCAAAGCTGAACCATGAGATTGAAGTAACTAGAAGAATAAGAATGGGGTGGAGCATATTCGGCAAGCACTCTCAAATATGCTTGTTTATTATCTTCATATCTTCACCAAATGAATGATCAACCCACTGTTGCTCTCATGTTGATTAATCAGATTTTATTTTATAGAAGTTAATAAAACGTGTTTATTAGGTTCTGCTTTTCAGTTTATAATACATGACAATACCTCTTTTGTTGCAAACAGTGCCTCCACTTTCACACTTCAATCAGTGATAAGTTCTTTAAGCTTTATTGCATGTTATATTGTTAAACTAGTGAAGATAACGGCCATGATGGTGAGCTATGACTGACAATCCCACTCCTGCAAGCGGCGCTGACTGATACTCCCACATTAATGTGCACATATATACCCCATAAAGTGAACCAGGGGATGGCCGCCACTGTAGCTCAGTTGGTACAGCATCTAATGCGTTATTTGATGGACACAGGTTCAGTTTCAACCAGCAGCAAGTTACCTTTTTGTCCACATTACTCTCATAACATTTACAATACTACTAATAACATTCCCTGTAATTTCCTTGCCATCTCCGCCTGTTATCATTCACATTATGTCTAACAAAGGAAAATGAACCCATAAATTTTCTCCTCTTTTGTTCTCTCTTGCAGGAAACTCAAACAGAAAGACCTGCTCTCGAAGTCCGACCCCATGTGTGTCTTGTTCATGCAGCACTACGAGACTGCGCCGTGGCGAGAGGTAAGGTTGGCCAGCTGCGAGGAGCCAATCGCCATCACTGTGGGAAGGCAATGACCATTCTCTTTCCAGGTTGGCCGAACAGAAATGATTCGTGACACGATTGACCCAGACTTTGTGAACAAGTTTCTGGTGGACTACTTTTTTGAAGAGCGTCAGCATGTCATGTTTAAAGTGTAAGAGCTCAGCTTTCTTTGCTTGCTGGTGCAGCTAAGCCTGCTAGACAATAGTGCTTAAAGGCATAGGGTTTACTACAATATTGACTAGAGGGAACTCTGGCACTCCCATCGTTCAACCGTTATGTGAACCGTGAGTTGGACACAGATTTGCCTAATTGTCATGCTTGTTGCTTTGAACGCACTTGTTGCTTTGTTTGTTGTTGTGCTTTGGCATCTGTTTCGAATAAAATAATGAATCATTGTGCCAATTTGAATTCATGAGCCTACAAAGGTTATGATGGTGAAGGGGAGCTGCTGAATTTTTTCTGACCTTTGTCTTGTGACGGGGCTAAAGGGAGCCTAAAGAATCGAGTTTAGACAAATACGGGTACATACCCATCGTTCCCCTGCTGGCTGAAGCGTCATGCGTTGCAGCTCCCGCAGACTTTAGCACCAGAGTTCCCTATAGTGTTTTTTGTAGAAAACTATATGCTAAAAGGTAAACTGATTAGATAAACAAACACAGACAGAATGATGAAGTCAACGGCACCACTAATGCCGACTGACAACTGAAGGGATGCAAATCGGCTTAAAAGGCACACACGGGGATCTACGTGCCCATGTTCTTGTGTTTGCTCCCCTGTCTTTTTAAAATGGAAACTTACCATCTAGCTTCCTTTAATTCTAAACAATTTTTCTTGTATTAGTAATTTGCCCTTCTACATTACCGAAAGCATAACTCTTGCAATGAGAAGCAAGAAGGAAATGTATGTGGCAATCCCACTATGAAGTTCTGGCACCAACTTTTTACGATGTCACAAATTTAGACGGCCTTTATTAAGGCTCACGCTGTTCCTAACTAGTAAGAATGAGGTACGTTGTTGTCTCAGTCCCCTTGAGAATTAACGCACTGAGGATGTTCTGTCTAGTCAACATGACCAGAATATTAAAATAATGTTTTGAACAAATCTTCGATGTTATGCTGACATTTGTGGGCCGAGATTTCAGGGCGAAATTTTAAAGTGCTACTTTAACCTTCATTTTTGTTTCTTCTGTTAACATACCTATGATGATGGAAGTAAAGACATTAGAGTTTTCAAAGAATGATTTGTTAGTTTAAACAGTTTCATGATTTCAAATTAGTGTCCTTTTGTGCATCATAAGTGAGAAAGATGACTATGACTTAGTAATAAATCTATCAAACTGATGCGCCAAAAGTCTGGGCTCCTTGTTGAACTTGACTTCTATCTTCATGGTGCAGGTATGATGTTGACAGCAAGAGTGAGAACCTTGAAGATCACGTGAGTGTCTAGGTGGCCATTATGAATCATGGGGAATCCTTTAATGCTGGAATGACTGTAGTAAAGCATGTTTTATGTTTAATGATTTCTATGAATGTTGAAACCTGTGATCATTGCAAAACTTTTCAATTCAGCCAGTAATACTTCTCAATTTACGTGCTTTGGCAGGCTATAAAATTAGCTTGATTTTATACTGCTCTCCTGTTTATACGCAGGTACTACTTACACTGGTAATTTTAACCTATGTATATGAAATATAATGAACCTTGATAGTTAAAAAAAGGAGTTTGTTCAGTAATCATAGAGGGGGAAGGACTTAAAAGGCATCAGCATGTCTTGTATTTTCGACCCATTCAAGACATCGGCTTTTTTTATTACATTATTTCATGCTGCTGATGCATTGTTTTTTACTTTGAAGTTCTGCTTTACAAGAAAAGTTTTTAAGTTGGCGGCAGGAAATTTGCACATGCGATTTTGTGTAGTCAATACAGTTCAAATTCATTTTAGTGGCGCCTGATTTTATGACGTTCGTTTTCATGAGGAGGCTTCATGTGACCTACATCGCCTGTAAATTGAGCCTACAAGTCTGGACTGCCCCAAGGCTGCGCTCACCAATTTTTCACTTGTGCAGGTGGAAAATAGAATGCCACAGGAGCTTGTAGTTGTCGCTGTGCTGCAACATTTTGAATGACTGAAAAGTTTATTTAATTTTATGCACGTCCTGATTTTATGAAATAGTTCAGATTTCAGCACTTTTGAAAGCTGCCCAGTGCTTGTGCGATATCCACTCAATTTCATTGTAGCTGCAAGGATGCTTGCTTTTGTGTAAATATTTGTGACCAACAGTACGTCAGTTGTTAATAAAATCTAGCTCGAGCTCGTAACATTTGAACAAACCTTACCAGCGCAAAAAGATGGGACACACACACATTCATCCCTGTGTCTTCTGTCTTTTCCTACTGGCAAAATCAATTGAGCATAAACCAATTGACCCAAGCGACAGTTTTTTTCTAACTTCTTATTCCTTAAATCATTGTCTTGATGAAAAACATCCGATTATCACAGATACTTGCACATGTCACACATTAGAACATGCAAAAATAGTGCAGCAAGTGCAACCGACGTAAAAAAGCACTTGGCGTCAAGTTGGAAACTGAACAAAAATTTGAATCTCTCGGCGTCGTCACGGAACAGGAACACTTCAGTGATAGTGGAACGGAATTCTTTACCGTACATTTGAGCGTGTTTAATTACCTTTTCAGACTTATTATTTGCGCCGACTGCGGCGACAGTGTCGAAGGAGCAAAGAAAAGAGGACTTTAGTGTGAAACTCGTGATGACATGCTCAGCGCGCGGCATGCGCGATGAGTCATTTGCTTCACTGAGGGTGACTGGAGATTCATCAATAACGTCATTTATGTTCGGGAGATCGTGAGAAGACCGCCTTTGTTACGCACGATGGACTTCATGAAATTCTGGTACTTCCTTTCGGTTTGTGTTCGGCGCCAGCAACATTCCAGCGTTTAATGGACACAATTCTGTTGGGACTTGAGTGGCAAACCTGCTTGGTGTACCTCGACGACAAGATTGTCTTTTCGGCGACTTTCGACGAACACTTACGAAAGCTTGAAGCAGTTTTTGAAGCGATACGCTTGGCCGGTCGTACTCTGAAACCCGAAAAGTGCCACTTTGGCTTCCACGAACTTCAATGCCTTGGTCACGTCGTGAGCAGCCGAGAAATCCGAACCGACCCAGATAAAATTGCCGCTGTGGCGAATTTTCTGACGTCATCAGACGAAAAATCAGTGCGACGTTTTTTGGGACTCTGTGCGTATTACCGCCGGTTTATTGCCAATTTTTCACATATTGCATGGCCATTGACACAGCTTACTCGTGAAGATATCCCCTTTACATGGGATGAAGACCAGCAGCAGGCATTTCACGAGCTTCGTCAGCGCATGCAAACACCACCCGTGCTCGCTCACTTCGATGAAGGCGTGCCAACAATACTACATACAGACACTATTAATGTGGGTCTTGAAGCAGTGCTCGTACAGTCGAAAGAGAACAAGGAAAAGGTGATCGCCTACGCCAGCAGGGTGCTGTCCCGATCAGAATCTAACTATACTACGACGGAGAAAGAATGTCTTGCAATGGTATAGGCAGTACTGAAGTTTCGTCCTTATTTGTACGGCCGCCCATTCACCGTTATCAGCGATCACCACTCGCTCTGTTGGTTATTCAACTTGAAAAATCCATCTGGCCGTCTTGCACGCTGGAGTCTTTGGCTCCAAGAATTTGACATCACTGTTGCCTACAAGTCGGGAAAACGACACACTGATGCCGTCCGTCTTTCTCGATCCCCTGTTAAGACGGCATCGCCAAATGACGACGACGACACAGCCTTTTTGGGAATTGTGGACACTGTCGCCTTTTCTCAACAGCAGCGTGACGACCCTGAACTGCTACCTCTCGTAAATTACCTACAAGGGCGAATGAATAGCGTGCCGAAGTTATTTTCGTTAGGGCTGCCATCGTACTGCTTGCGGAATGACGTTCTTTATAAGAAGAACTTTTCACTCGCCGGCAGCAGCTACTTGCTCGTCGTTCCTTCTTTGCTTCACCGTGGGGTACTGCAAGCCTGTTAGACGAACCTACCGATGGTCACTTGGGTTACGCAAGAACATTAGCGAGGATAAGGCAAAACTATTACTGGCCAAGACTTGCCGGAGTTTCCACAAAAATATATCATACTGATTATCTCGCCTTTGAAATTTGTCAGTGCTCTCTTAGGTGAAAACAAAAATTGTGCATGGCTGGCCTCACAATGCATAGAATAGACAGCCAGGGATTATTAAAGCAACAGAATAGATGCCTATGTACTGGAAATGCAGCCAAGGGCGGTAGCAAGTACCCAAGTCGAGAAGATCATAGATTTCATCGGTTTGCAGGGTAAATCCGAGATCTTTGGGAGAGATCTTCACTCTGCACTGGATATGATTATTATTTTTTATAGTAAAGTATCCAGAGCCTCATGCAGTGTTTCAAGTAACATCCTGGTGTAGAACCTGACATTGTTTAAATCCTGTTCATACATTAATAGCAACTGGAAGAGATTAAAAGCCATCTATAGTTGTGTACAATGTGGCATTACCTGACGAAGTTGGCCGCTCAAGTTGCTTGTATGGTGCAGGATTTCCTTGGCCAGGTCACCTCCACGCTGGGTGAACTGGTTGCCTACCAGGGCCGGCAGGTTAAGCTGCAGCTGACGTAAGTAAGCTCTCGTCACTCTGTGGGCTTGACTTGTGCAGTAATTCTTACAAGAAGTACTCTCCAGTTATGACAATAGATATGTAACAGTTGTGCCATTAAACAATGCATAGCATGAGGAAAGTTGGCAGTCAAAATGTAAAATGAATCTTGAGCTGGGATTAAGTTTGTGAGACTTTATGAAGCAAAATAAAAATGACATAGGAAGAACATGGGTGTGGTCCCTCTACGTTCGTCCATGTGGGAACACTTGTACACATGAATGCAGCACAAAAGACAACAGCCTAACACACAAACAAGTGCTGTGTCTTTTGCGTTATGTTATTTTCACGATCATAAATAGCAAACTAGCCAGAGTCAATGCCATTCGTGTAAAGCTTGCGAAGGTTGTGCATTCAGGCAAGGGCACACAACTCTAAAAATCAAGATCGGGCTTGTTATCTTTGGTACTGACCATGGTACCAGCATCAACTTCAGAAATTTTCGTATTGCTGCTCTAATTGAAAACAGCACCATGGTGCCGCATTGAATATACTTTGAATACCTGTACTTCAAGGAAGCTCTTTGACTCTTCAGGAACAATTAAGCTCTTGTGTGATCACAGTGATGTACAGCCGAGGCCACCTCTGTGTAGAGTGCATGCGATTTTTGCTCTCTGGGGGAAAACCTTGCGGCAGTTTTGGGCTCTGAAGTGGGGTATCGGGAGCAGTTGTCAGGCTCACCACGTCGGAGCCCGATACTGCCTCAAGGTTTCGCCCTGCAGAGCAAAATCCGGCTGCTTGCGTGCTCTGCACAAATATGGCCGCGGCTGTACGCCTAAATCATGTGGCATATTTGGTGTACTGGAAGTGTCTTTGTTGTTGGCTGTCATTTGCATGTGATGCTAATAAACAGCTGTTAGTGAATTATCTTTCAATGATTTTGACATCCGTTTTGGCTTTTGCAGAGCTGGCAAAGCCATCAAGCTGCATTGTCATGTTACTGAGGTGGAGCTGGAATTTAGATGATGGGTCACGAAAACTTTGTCAAAGTGAAATATTTTATACATGTTTCCCATGCGTGGAGACGTAGTTGAATCTGCATGCTAACGAAATAAGAAATGTTTTTTTTTTTGCAACGTATCAAAATTGTATCAGTACTCTTTGAATGTAGCACAGACTCCTAACTAAGCGTCACCTGTATTTTGATGTAATTAGTACTTCTCAGCAAAACGTTTTTTTTTCTATTTGCCTTATATATGTTAACCAGCCTGGGTCAGTAGTCTTCTGTAGGCAGCTCAAGGATCTGTTGAGTGAGATATAGTTAAAACTGTCTTGGTTGAAGTTACTTGGGTAAGCTGTTTCTTGTTTCTTTTCAGAGGACTTTCTGGAGACTGTGGCAGCATCTTACGTGAGTCTAGACCCTTGGGGAGGGCTAAGTAATGTGACCACTGAATGACTCGTGTCTTTTGATTATTCCAGTGAATGTGGAAGAGGTACTCGACTGCAAGGTAAGCCTAACTTTATTTCACGGACAAAAGGTATCAGTGAAACCCTAATGCATTGAATGTGAGTGAATCTCAAGGAATAGTGCACAGAATACATAGCACAAATTATAGCCATAAAAAGTGGTGGACAGGTCATAATGGATGTATTCCCTAATACATCAGACTTGATGTTGTAAATGTAAACTTGGCTTGCGGGGAAAAAAACTGAAACAAAGACTTCCGTTCTCGATTGATGATTGTCAGGCTCCTACATTCATGCGAGGTGCACCTGGATGAACTTCACTCATGCTACTGTGTGCCTGAATCGGTGATTTGCCTCGTGTCATGACATGGATGCACATCATTATTTACAAAACCACGAGTTAGCCATTGCACGCTTGCTCTTTTCTACACACGCCTTGATAGATATTGCTTGCTGTTTAGCTAATTGAATATGTAGGTGAATATAATAAAATTTACTAGGGTAGGTGAAATATGGACTTTTTTTATGTCTATTATTTTTCACACCTATTACATATTTTGTATGTGCTTCCTAATCAGTTATTTGCATTCTACATTTTATTTGAATGATTATGAAGGGGCAAAAGGGTTAAGGTTTTCCCTTTGTCATTTTTCAGAGCTAACAGTAAGCAACATGCAAGAAAACTAATTATATATTTGAAATCAGCATCAAAAGTTCCATAAACAGCTCAAGCTTCATTGCTCTTCGGTGAATATTAAAAAAAGTGTCTTCGAGTAGCATCTCCCCTTAAAGGAGATTCAGCAGGTCACACGAGAAATTGTAGTTACGATAGACACTCCCAATAAAAATCTTTGTACCACATGATTTTTTTAATTGTTTAATTACGTGCCGCACTCGCCAGGTTTAGACTTTGCAAGCCAAGTTCTTTCTCTGCCCTTTTCGGTATGAGAAAAACTCGGAAGATCACATAATGCAGGCGCATCAACACGTCAAGCGCACGCAAGGTTACATTCGAAAATAGAAAACCTGTTGCTGGACACCTGCTGCAGAAAGGTAACCATGAAAGAAAACTGCATTTGCCATGAGGTCAGGCTGACATCTTCACATGGGCACTGCAGTTCTTTGATAGTGACTTTAAATACGCAGCCAGTAAATAAAAGATGCATAATGTTCCCAATCTTGTGCAAACATTATTGTGCTCCTGGCTGCTTGGCTGAAGCCCATAGATATACCAGCCCAGTTGTAGCTGTTATAATCCTTTGAATAGCAATCGATAGTTATAACAATTTTTATTATATAATAAAATATTGAAATTTAAGCTAGATAATTGTATTTGTCATGCTTTGGAAAAAAATTGGGCAAAACTTCATGCAGATTCGAGCACTAGAAGTGCCCGAAAAAGGAGGGGCACATTGAAAAAAGATTGCAACATTTGTGTTTTGAGAAAAAGGAGTTTTAAAGTTAAAATTGAGTTTTTATTTATGAAAGATGTCTGTAAATGAGATGAAATTTGCACATCAAAAAGAACAATTCTTTTTGTAGTGGCCACTACCACTAAAATACGCTAGCACCATGAGTTTGTCTTTCTCGGCTTTTTCGAGCCAACTCCTCACAGACATTCCGCTCTCATACAGGGCCATGAAACACTTGTCTAACTTCTTTCGCTTCATCTGGCAGAGCTTTGTGCCGACTGCAAGCTAGGAAGAAGTTCAACAGGACTGTGAAATCTAAACCAAGTCCAGTGTCGAGGGACACAACAGTGCCGATGCCATTTTGTGGCCACGTTTGTGCCGCATTCAGTCGTACATAATGGCAATGCCGTCCCCGCTAAGCTTCCTCACTATGAGCTCCTTCAACCTCGCAAGATTGGCACTGACATCCATTGCCGCATCACAAACTTTCCGGCTGATGGGTGCGAATGACTTTTGATGCACAACTGTCGCAAATCGGACCAGCTGCTTGTAGCCTATTCCTACAGAGTGCGGCGCCACAACAGCTTTCACACGCGAGCAATGGCTTTTTTCACTTATAACAGAGATAAATGCACGAGAAAAAGCATTGTACAGCTGCGCTGCTCGACAAGACATGGACCCCACAAATAGGCTTCACAGCACATACCAGGCGCGCAGCGACCAATGGCGGTCCCCGATCCGTACCACGTGATAAGCCAGTCGCGGCACTGGAAAAATGTGCAAAAGCATGCTTTTTTTATTTCTTGCGCCACATCAGCGAGGGAAACTGTCGTTATTTGAAGGGTGAGGCTCGACTATTCGCCTCATGCGATGAACAATGGCGAGCTGCGGCGCATTATCGGCAGCAAGGTGCTCAAAGACTGTACACTTTAGGCCTTTTAACAGGCACCTTGTGCTTTTTAGACACAATTTTAAAGCATTTCCAGTTAAGTCTTGACACGTATTTTATTTTTCAGAACAGTAGAGGTACTAATCTTATCAAAACAGGCGAAAATAAAAAATTAGTAATATTGAAGAAGACTCACATTTTTCGACCCGCATCTCCCCTTAAGACATAAATGACAAATCTGATTTTTTTTAACCTATATTCCACTTTCCCCTGATGTCATTCCACGGTTTCGTATTCCTTCTCCATCGTCCTGCGGCTGCACAGAAACACCTTCTATTTTCTACGTGTGCGAGCAGACACCGGGGAGATGCTGAGTAGGCGATGCGGCGCAGATGAATACATGTGTAGAGGCTAATCGGCCTTCCAATCGGCTAAGAGGCTTTCTACCCTTAATAATGCTAAAAAGAACTTCTGAAATGGAGTATAGGTTGCACCTCCTTTATAGTTCCGAAAACTGAATTTCGCTCGGTAACATGAATACTGGTCTCCAGTTGTACTCAAAAGCAAATTTTGAGGTTAAATATTGTTCATATAGGCATCCACATTGAAGATGGGTATTTATAGTTACTTATAGGAATTAAGGCACAAATGTAAAAAATATGCATTTATGGGCACTGTAAAAACACTATAACAGCCCTTCATAAAATCTTAATTCATGCTCGTATACCAAAGTGGCACGATAGGAGCGCAAGAAACAAAAAATAAGCATTTGCCTATTATACAGTCTCTAGTTATCACTATGCATTTCCACTGCTTCCTGCGAAATTTTCATTATAGCCGGGCTGTTGTGAACTTTATTGCTGTAAATTATGATACCATAGGTGCGAATGACTTTGTCTTGGATAATCGGGCTCTGATGTGTACGAATGTATTGTTGTGAACGTATTCACGACACCATCCGTCTTGACTTGTTACAATGTGGTTTTTCTGGCCCCTATTGCAACTCTACTCATTTGGTAAAATGCACTTATCAAATTGCACGGCTTAACTGTAACTACAGAACCTTTTCTTGTATAGATTACAGTGAAAAGGGTTGTTTTCCCCACTACTCGGAACTACCAACGTATCAACACACGTCTTTCTTCTTTTTTTTTTCTTTTTTTTTTGGTTGTAATTTTTTTATAGTCTCATGTGCCAGTGTAGTATCTGTACTTTCACCGTGTATGACAACTAGAAAAATCTTTATGTACATTGTTGTTTAATTCAAGCCTGAGCCACTCACTGTTGGCGGGGTTTTTTGCAGCGAGTGATCGACATGCAGTGGCGGGGAAAGAAGCTGGACAGGAAGGACTGGTTTGGCAAGTCGGATCCTTATCTGAAGTTCTACCGCGCCAACGAGGACAACACCTCCACAATCGTGTTCCGCACTGAGGTGGTCAAAAGGAGCCTGAACCCAACATGGCGTCCCTTTACCATCCAGATGCGCCAGCTGAGTGGTGGTGATGACGACCGCACCATACGGGTGGCCTGTTACGACTGGGATCTCGACGGAAAGTGAGTGTCCTCTACACTTGCCTGCCTTACTCCACGTCGAGCTCCATTCCAGTCTCTCGTCTTCCAGCCATGACCTGATCGGAGAGTTCCACACTAATGTGCGCACCCTTTCCCAGGGGCCTGGCCCCAAGAACGAGTACGAGGTAGGTGGTATCTGGAGTTATCACGTAAGCCAGGGGTCGGCAGCCTTTTGAGGCGAAGGGCCAAGAGTTGCGTGAAGCCCACTCGTCATGCATGGGCTGCACGGCAAATCTTACAGGTTTGGCAGATTGACAATAAAGATGTACAAAACTGGAATAGATATCATCTTTAGTTTCAGTACGCATGTTGCAAAGTTGCAATTTATAAACGTAGGTTACAAGGAAAAAAAAGTCCTTTAAATATAACTATTGGTGCTGAACATTTTTAACCAACTTGCAAATATTAACATCAAGCTTGCTTACCGACAGGTGCACAAGGTCATAGAGGTTTTCATCGGCGAAGTTAGGGGGTGGACGTTAGGACCTTGTGCTGCTGAGGGCTGCCTATTCCTGATGTAAGTAATGAGATTGTGAATTCCAGGGGCACTTGAAAGCTTTCAAGCTGAGTTTATCTATGATTGTGTTCTGGTTTCAAACATGCAATTATGTTTCTTGTACAATAGACAACTTTTTTTAATATCATCTATTCCATGTGCCATTTAGGGAGTTTGCCCATACTAAGACTGTTAGAAAGTAAATACTAGGCATATCAGAATGACATAGAGCCAAGTGCAAGAAAGCAGGAATGAGTATTTAAAACCAAGTTGAACAAAATTCATGGTATGTTGGACATCTGTGGCTGAAATACCAGCTTGTCCTAGACTCACTCATGAATGTTCCAACATACCATAACTATTGTTATGATGAGTTCAGAACGTCCATTCTTTTTTTTTCTTGCATTCTGTACTCATTCCAGGTCATACGATACGCTTATGACTTTGTAACTCTACCCGCAGGTCGCGGGATTGAATCCCAGCTGTGGCGGATGCATTTCCGATGGAGGCGGAAATGTTGTAGGCCCATGTGCTCAGATTTGGGTGCACGTTAAAGAACCCCAGGTGGTCGAAATTTCTGGAGCCCTCCACTACAACGTCTCTCATAATCATATGGTGGTTTTGGGACGTTAAACTCCACATATCAATCAAATCAACTTTGTAACTCTTTTTTTTTAAGGCAAACTGTTGCTCCCAGAAAGCTCATAAGAAGTTTGGTATTTCAAAAACTATTTGCTGTATTAAAACAAAACAATTGCAAATTTGAAATCTGTGCACAAATACACATGAACTCGGCAAGTTTCATCTCAATTGATATACAAGAAGAAAAAAAGTTTCAGGGCTTATATTCTCACTGAAACCTGTAGAATTGTTAATGCAAAATACAGTGTATACCTAACAGTTTGGATTGGCTAGCTGAGTGTATGCCAGAACAAGCAAGCTTTCAATTATTGATGATAATTTCTAAGGTCTCTAGCTACTTGAGAAGCTACAGGAAATGTGCTTGTCTTGTAGCTTCCTTCGTCTTATCCCATGTTTCTTTGGTGACTCTTATTATTGAGTCATGTCTTGAGTTTAATGCGAGTGTCAGCTGCCAGCTCGTAATGAGATCACATGCTATGTGACACTAGCTGATAGAATAGAATGTTCCACACTTGCCGTCATGGCAATGAGCGACGCTGGCTAACACTCTGAGGCTTAAATTCAAACGAATTCCCAGCAAAGTGGATGGGAAGATGACTGCTGCTCTAGTTAATTTGGTAGAGCATCGAATGCATTTTCCAAAAGCTGTCACTTTGGTCTCTACCGGTGAATTTTGTTACAGCAGAGCTGTTACGGTCGAGGTTTGTTGTGTGTCTAAAAAATTACCATCATCACAAACTGGCATGTGCTCATTCAGCGCCTTAGCACAGATAGCTTTAAAGAAAGCTGGACTCTGCGGCCTCTAAATGGTGTCTGCTTCCCGTGTGTTTTCTTAATTTTAAGTGGACTAGTGTTGTGAGTACTGGAATTTGCCCAATTTCTGTGGCACATTGGTATAGGAGAGAGCCAGCATTATTTCAGTATAGTATAACAAGGGGTGGAGGACGTGAGAGATTTAATGGGGTGGTGCCACCAAATTTCAAGGCTAAAACAAGCCTCTTGTGGGTTTTCTGTGTATGCTAGGACACTCCAAACGAATGGTCGGACACAGCAAACATTTAGAATATATCTTAATTCACCCCCAAAGTGTACCTAAATGCTCATTCTGTATTTATGTATTTCTATTTTACTATTGAGACAAGTAAGAATGCTTGTTAATGTTTGCTGCTGCTGTTATTGTTCTGGGAGGTGGGACTAGTCAAGCTGCCTACATGCAGCTTTTATCCCACCATCCTTGTTGTTTAAACATGTTTTGATATATGTGGCAATAAAGTTCACTTCACTTCTCCTGACCGAAGCCCATCGTGAGGGCATCCAGAACTGTTGTAGTTCTGTAAGTTGGGCAATGAAAGTTGCAGTGACGTCACACCAGATTCGTAGTGAGCATAGGCGTGTGTAGGTTTTTTCTTTGGGGGAACAAATGTTCTGCGCAGAGCATCTCCTCCCTATTATGTCTATGTGTGATGTAGACTTTTTGCCCCGCTCCCCCCCCCCTGCTGCTATGTCACAGTGCCCCCTCCCTATTATGTCAATGTGTGGGGCTGTGTTTGCACTATTTCCTCGGAGTATTGGTGGCACATTGTAGTGAGGTGAGCCACTTCTTGAGACCTGCGCCATGCACGTACCGGCAAAGCATTGTGGCTGCTACATGTTCGTTTTGCAGGTGCTTGCATGTGTGTGCGAGTGCAGACAGTAAGTCAGCACAATGTGCATGACAGCCTTGTGTGGTCACATGACCAATCCACCTACAATGTCACGTCACAGCCCAATTCGACGCCCAGAAATGGAAAATGGGCCACAAAAAGAAGGTGGTATTAATTTATTTAGCGATAATCAATACATCTTGGTGCACGTATCATGCTTCCTGGAGCTGTAAGAAATGCTTGCAGCAAAGACTGCGAAAGCCACAAATGTGGTGGCACCGCCCCTTTAAAACCTCGCCAAGCCCAGCATTGTAAGATTTCGTGCGAGCTGTACTCATCAGGTTTCAGACCAATACACAAAAGGAAGGCACATAGACAATGCTGGTTCTTGCAGCTGATTCATAGAAGACCCAGGGATAGGCAAATACGCACAGGCTAGACACAAGCTCTCTGAACTGCAAGAGCCTTTGCTCATGCCTTCAAACTGTTTCCTGCATGCAGTTGATCAACGGGAACAAGAAGGCCAAGAAAAAGGGCTACAAGAACTCTGGTGTGGTGAGTGGCCACTGGATGGTGTCCACCAGTCAAAACCAAGTTCTGTGCACTTGCAGGTGAAGCTCATTTCATTCAGAATTGGAGAGCAAGCCACCTTTCTTGATTATATCCGGGGTGGGTGAGTACATGCATTTGCCATATTTACACCCGAATATAACCAGTCTTTTTTCAGATTTCCGCCACCTGAAGTCGCCCCACACATTACAATTTAATAACGAAATTGTCGAAATTCTATGTTGTCAAAAAAAGTGAAATGATGCACACAATTATTTTTTGGTTCATTTTGCTTTAATTCCATGATGCAATGAAAAGTCTCCCCTTCTAGTACATTCACGATTGCATTACAGTCGATTAAATACAGTATAAACCTTGGAGTAAGTATGTACTAGGCACATCTGAATGATGCAAGTGTGCGCTAAGCAGGCTAGCTCGCAACCACGTGTTATTGGAGGCATTATTCTGGACCATAACTGGGCAGACATACTCTGCAATTTTGTTGAGGTCCAATACAAGTTACCAAGATAATAAGTATTGGAGGTCAGATACGAGATAGTAACGGAAAAATTGGGGGACCCTTAAGCTTCGCCTTTAAGAGTCGAACGCAATAGCGGAATCCGGCTCCTAGTGCGCCCTTCAACCGCTAAGTGCATACTTATTCATATGTTTTGTTACATACACACACGCGCACACAAACACGCACACAGTAGATTAGACCATGCAGCGCGCGCTATTATCGCCGAATGGGCTCGTTTTTGTCGTGACACCTGTCAAACAAAATGCGTTAAAGGGACCCTGAAACACTTTTCTAAGTAAGCATGGAATGAATTCACTAGAAGAGCTTATTGCCTTACAAATTCAACGTCGCAAAAATTTCAATAATCCATCCAGTGCGAGTGGAGTTACAAATCTTTGTTGCATACCGCAATTGCATTATTTCTTCTCTCGTCCGAACGAAAGCGCTGGAAGCTAAGCAGAGAGGGGTGGCAGGGCAAAGAAACTACCGCGCCTAGTGATCTTGAGCACTTTTTTTTTTCTTCGAATGCGCGGCTTTTTCAGTGTGATCGAGCGCGTGCACGCATGGACAAGTAGCGGCCTCCCACCGCTATCTCGGTAACTTGATTTTTCGGTCACAGATGCACAAACGACTTTTCGCTCACAACCAAGAATTTTCGCTCACAACCAACGGGGTTGACGCCGGCAGCAGGTTTTCTGCGACAGGAGCTTTCTAACGCTGTCGCGTTAATAAGTATATCCGACATGAGACCTGGCATTTTGTTCTGGTTTCACTTTGGTTTCATTGCTGCAGCTTCTCAACATTTAAATACAGAAAATTCATGAGGGGCACACAGACCCTGCCATAGGGGACATTTTGTTTTTGAATGTAGGCCGACTTAACTCAAGCAATCTTGGCATACAGCCACATAAACCACCGCCGGACGACAGCGTACCACCCACAGACCAACGGCCTCACCAAGCGGCTAAACAAGATGATCGCCGACATGCTGGCAATGTACGTTGATGTCGAACACAAGATGTGGGACGCCATTCGCCATTTTCCGTACGTGACCTTCGCATACAACACGGCGGTGCAGGAGACGACGCAGATTTCTTCATACAAATTGGTCTACGAAAAGAGCCCGGCAACGACGCTCGATGCCATGTTACCCAACGTCACCAACGAAGAAAACCTCGATGTGAGTGAGTACCTTCAACGCGCCAAAGAAGCCCGACAACTCGCGAGTCTCCGTATCAAGAATCAACAGACGACCGACAGCCACCGTTACAATCTTCGACGATGTTTCGTGGAATACCAGCCCGGTGAACGTGTTTGAGTGTGGACGCCGATACGCCGACATGGACTAAGTGAAAAGCTTCTGCGACGGTACTTCGGACCGTACAGGGTGGTTCGACGTCTCGGCCCACTTGATTACGAGGTTGTTCCCAACGGCATCACGAACTCTTAACGACGCCGATCGCTGAATTCTAAATCGAAAATGTATCTTTTCATTTTATGCTGTATAATATGTGCTTTTAGGAAGATGTGTGTCCCAGATTCTGTATGGGACGATTCCGCCGTATGATGTGATCTTTCAGGCATTGAGGTGTGCTCTGTCTTGCTTTGGCACTGATGGCAGCAAAGTGCAACTTGTGCAAAGTGCCTTGCTGTGCACGAAGTACATCGTACCTTGTGTGCAACGCGCCAATGTACAATGTACTTCGTGCTTTACATAGCAAGGCACTTTGTAAAAGTGGTACTTTTACATAATACTTTGCACTACGTTGTTGTGTATAAATTGCTTTGTACTTTGTACACAACAATGTACTTTGTACAAGTGCTTGGTGTGTGTACGTAGTATTTTGCACTGCTTTGTTGTGTACAAAGTACTTTGTACACAAGACACTTTGTACGCAGTACCGCATTGTGTTTCTAGTTCTGTAATTCGTCTTTATCGCTGACGGCAGCCTGCAGATGCACTTCACTGTAGCGGTGGACTTCACGGCCTCCAACGGAGATCCGAGAGACCCTGCGTCCCTACACTTCCTGGACCCGGCGCGGCCCAACGCGTACGCGATGGCCATTCGTGCAGTGGGAGAGGTCATTCAGGACTACGACTCGGACAAGATGTTTCCTGCTCTGGGCTTTGGAGCACGGCTGCCACCCGACGGGCGAGTGTCGCACGAGTTCTTCCTCAACGGCAGTGCCACGGACCCGTACTGTGCGGGCATACAGGGCGTTCTGGAAGCCTACCAGAGGACCCTCCAGTCCGTTCAGCTCTACGGTCCCACCAATTTTTCACCCGTCATCAACCATGTCGCAAAGTGAGCATTACTCTCCTGTTTTAGGCAAACTTTCGAGTTGGTTGCTTAAAGGGGGGTTTAGCATTGCACAATAAAGAACACCAGGGGGTTGAAATTTTTTGAGCTCCTCACTACAGTGTGCCTCATAACATATGTCATGGTTTTTGGGACATTATGCTGCAGATAACATGTGCTGTACATGTAAGTAAATACAGGGCATTTTCAATTCACGTATTCACCGCTTTCACATGCATGTTTCAGTGCATGGTCATCATTAACTTTTTTTAGTCAACATGCAATGCACCCACTACCTTTTTTGATAATAATAATAATAATAAGAAGAAGAACCTGAAGAATAATTCAAGTTACTGAGGAAAAAGATTGTCAGCGATAAAAAATTAGAATATGCAAACGCTATCTTCAATCCTTACCAAACTTATTTGATCAACACCCTGGAATCTGTCCAAAATCGCGCGGCTCGATTTGTTTTGTCTGATTACTCTCATTATTCAAGTGTTTCAGCGTTAAAAGCAGACCTTAACCTTCCTTCACTTCAATCTCGCCGCAAAATAGCTCGACTGTGTCTTTACCACAAATTCTTCCACTCGCAACAACTCAGAAATCAGTACATCCGACTAGCCCACCGTATTTCCCGTACTGTGTACCGTGTAAATTTAAGCTGTTCCTGCTAGGCATTATGAAAAGCCTTGCATTACATATGCCACTCGTGCTTTGTTTCAGGTTTGCAAACACGTACCGTGATGGTAGGAGCTACTTTGTGCTGCTCATCATCACAGATGGTGTCATCAGCGATATGCCACATACGATGGAGGCCATTGTGCAAGCTTCTTCACTGCCCATGTCCATCATTATTGTGGGAGTTGGCAGTGCAGACTTCTCAGGTGAGTTCTGCTATCATTCGACTCGCTTCAATCACCTGCTGCAATAGCTCTGGCGACGGCAGTGAGCGGCCCCGTACTAGATTGTGGTTTCAGTTCTTGGCCATGGTGGCCGCATTTCTAATGAAGGCAGAATGCAAAAATGCTTGCATATTGCTGCGGGTACAGTTAAACCTGCTTATAACGAACCTCCATATAACGAATTTTTTCTATTCCCCGCCGTTGCTCCGTAAAAGCACATGTATTTTCGACCTCTACGTAACAAAGTAACAGCGTGAGACAACCTTGATATAAGGAATTTTCCCCACAGACAACAGGCGAAAGCAAACGCTCATCCCAGTGCGCGCGGGTGTGAGCGCGAAGCGGGCAGGCGGGCCTGCACCCCACGAGCCGGCGTTGCCGCCGTTCTCGCTGTAATGGGCGCATGCGTGAGTGTGCCCCCCCCCCCCCTCTAAAAAAAACAAAAAACTTTTTGCGCGTGCGCGCAAAAGTTTTTTGCTGGTGCGCGCGTGCTTATCCTTCAGTGGGAAGAATCGCGTGCCTTAGACTTTGACCGGAACGATTGCGTTTAGTTGCCGGGCGCACCAAGACTACTTCGTTCGCTGGACAGGCGCGATTTGCGAAAAGAGTGCACTTTTCAAACACAGAGAAGTAACAACTGGGACACTTGTTAGTTCGCTCTCGTGCTGTGTATGTTGTTTTCCTGCGTCATTTGTGCGTGGGGAGCGCGCTGCGCATTTTGATCTGCTTGCCGTTCTCAGCGTTACATTGCAAGTTGTTGCTATCGCATTCATTGCTTCGCCCTTGCAGCGAAACTGTGACTTTTTAAAATTTTGGACAACTGTGTCGTCATCACCGAAGGGATGTCAGATTAGGCGCTGATGGAAACTCTCAGACCACGGACAGTGACGATGGATCTTCGAAGGTCGAGTAGTCACGCGCTTCCGTCTTGCGCCGCGAGTTCGTATGCTGGTAGCTTTCGCGATTAGCCAATAAGTTCTGTCAACACGATGGTGCGTTGAATGCAATGCAATGAATGTGATAGCAAATAGCAAAAAACAGTAATGTTAAAGTGAAGTAAGGCTGGCAGTCAACTCTTTTCGATTCGATATCGCGGAACACTTACAAAACCTTGGTGTGAGCAAATATGGCCGCTCCAAGGAGAAGTGCTCTTTTCACACAGTCCCTTCGCGTTGAAACGGCACTGATACTCGCCGAGATAACAAGTGCGCCAGCAATCGCGACTGCCCTTAAAATCCAAGTTCATTATTCATTGCTACTGAAGCAATCCCCCACCCCTCTCCTTACCTGCGTTGTTTCATGCTTGTTCAGGACAAATAGTTCACTGTCTGTGTCAGCATTCGACGGCAATTCGAACACGCAGGAGATGTTATCTTACGCACTTTCCAGGCGATAGGGATGGGCCGACTCATTTGATTTCTGCTTCAGCAGCGCTCATGCGCTTTTACCTGCTCGTGAAAGTTACAATGCGCAAGGGCATGTTATTGATTTGTACTTATTACGGAACATGGCGGCGATGGCAAAAACCCTCCGAGAATGTCCATATAATTGCTATCGCAAAATAATAATGCAAGTTTTCACTGTAAAATAAGTGTTTTGGGTGAGCTCTGCCTTCAGCCCCTCTTTTGTTTAATTTGCACGTTTATTTTCCGAATTTTCGTACCGAACCTGCATATAACAAAATCCTCTTTATAACAAATTTTCCCGGGAGTTTATCGATTTCGTTATATCCAGGTTTAACTGTACAAGCTGTGACAACCAGGTGATCAAGCTTAATCCTCAGTGCTCCAGTACAGTGTGGCTGCCAGCTCACGTGGCAGTTTCGGCAAGTTAAACCACATGAAGAAATTCGGTGCAATATAAGTCCATCATACATGCCCATTGACTGTGCCTCTAACTGTACTTTACAACTCTTGCCTTCTCGATTTGATGGCATTGCTTGGTTGCCTACACATGCTGGTATGAAAGAACTGCTGTATATGGTCAACCATTTAACAGTACCATGCAAGAGTTGACGGGAAGGCTGGGGGCAGCCCCTTGTCATAGTAAGGTCCAAAAGAAAATGAGAGTGGTTGATGGTTGGGATCAAAATTCTTCAATAAAACAAATTACAAAATTTCACTTACGCTTCATGTGTTAAACTCCGGACATGCCTTTGGTTGAAGTCATAGAGGTCTGCTGATTGCAGTGCCACCTGTCTGCGTGAAAACAAGGTAAGACATTTTTTTGTGTTAGGTTACACTGGCCCGTAATGATGTCGCATAGATTAAGTGAGCAGTATGTTTATGCTTGCAGCTTATGTTTTGCAGATAATACCACGGTCGTAGCACTATTCAAGCTTTCTTGAAAGTAATTTCATTTCTTGCTGAGGAAACTTGAGCGATGGCAGCAGAGGCTGCAGCGATCATGGGGATGCGGTATGTTTTCTGTCATCGCTCCGAAGTGGTGTATCTAATTGCCATCCTCCACAAATTTGTCCACATGCACGTCCAGGTTTCGGAACAGAGTTTCACAACTGGTATGACTGAAGAACTTTGGTTGTTATTGGGAGATGGAGATTGAAGCAGAGAGTCAGGTGTGGGAATGTTGGTATGACTGGAAACTGAGAAGAGAGTGAGAGTGTTCACCATTCTTTCGCTGTTTTCAGCCATGGAAGTTCTGGATGGGGATGTTGCTGAGCTGAGTTCAGATGGTCGTCGCGCTGACAGAGACATAGTCCAGTTCGTGCCCTTCCGCAAGTTCGAGGGTGGTGGCTCTTGGCAGAGGAACCAGGCCGATCTTGCGAAGGAAGTGCTGGCTGAAATTCCCAAACAGGTTACAGACTACATGACGAAGCACAACATCAAACCTGGTCCAATAGCGATACCCCAGGGCCAGTCTTAAAGCTCCTCTGTATTTTTCGTCTCTGTGTACGTGTTACAGGGTTCGTGGTGACTGAACAATTTCACACCGCCAGCATTTGCCCTCATTTGTGCACATGCCAAATTCACTTACCGCTGTGTGCTTCGTACGATCATAATGCTGTTTTTAGAGTGCCGAGATGTGGCTAATTGTCTGGTGGTTGTTGTTATTTGGCTGAGACAGTTGTGAAACAGTCTGGCTGCCTGCACTGTTGTGGCCATACATAGCTTTTTTAACGGGGCCATGATACGCGGTCACCCATAGAATTTCAGTATTCAGCAAAAAATAGAAGTAGAGGGTTTATTTTGCCTGTATATGTATGAAAAATTAACTGCGAGAATCGCAAAATGAGCCCTAGAAGTCGCCGGCCATAAACCCCGCTTACTGCCGGAGACTGCCATTTTGCCACATTGTGTGCTTCGTGGAGTGGAGTCGTCATCATCTACCGAAGTTTTAGCTGCTGCAATTCATTCACTTTTTAATGCCAAGCTGAACAAGGCTGAAATAGCATCATTGTACGGGCAGCTGACCACAAAACAGTATCGTTAGCCAGAATATACTTTGAGTGAAATACTATGAGTATACTATACTCATAGTAAATACTATACAGAATATACTATGAGTGAAAATAAAAACTAGGTTTGAAGTGAATTAAAAGTGAATAGTGATATTGGTCCAATAAGTTGGAATCGAATTCAAGTGATATATATCACACAGGGGTGGAAGTGCTGCGCCAATCTGAACTGCTGCGCCAAGCCGCTCCTAAATGGCAATTTGCTTGTGCAATGCCAAAATTATATGAGAGTTTTATTATCGACCAAACAACATGCATGGACTACACAAAGGACGCAACCACGTCCATATCAAACGTCGTATTTCGAATCATGCATGAATCTTGTGCCGCGTGAACACAATGCATGATTCTTGTTAAGGTGTCGTTTGTGTGAATATCTTATTATGTGACTCTATAAATGTTTTATCGAAAAGCTGTCTGGCAAACTATAAATACTGCGATGGTTTTGCAAAAAACTCGCCGCACCGTTTCCGAGCAACTGCCGAGCGCATGCTGCGCTCGTGCGGTGAGTTTTTTTGTCATGTGATCTGAAAAAAAAAAAAAAAAACACTCGGTGTCACCAGCGAAGCAATGACTGCAATAGCAACAACTTGTAATGCTGTAAATGGTGATGCCACACGTGCTCTTTTCCTTCTTTTTTTGTTGTCGTACCATTACGCGTGTAATGCTGCCTTACGCAAACTGCACACGAATGACTGAGGACCATCTAGGTGATCTTAGAACTTTCCAAAGAGATTACGCGCACAACACGTACATTACTGTTTGTTCTGGAACTTGCACGGCCGCTAGCGATAACGCTGAAATCTTTGATGGCACATGTATAAATGCTGACACACTTTGCTGCGTGGCAGATTATTGATGGCCGACTCTCTATGTTCGCTGCTTTCAGTCTACAGCGTGTATTGCTTGTAGAGTGATGTTTCGTTTTTCAGGAACAGGTTAGCCCAAATAAAAAGCTCACTCATTAAAACAGTGGCTGCCGCCTTCGTTGACATCACGACCCCATGACGATATGAAGGCTGACAGCTAACTCTTTTGGATCCGACATCGTGACACTCGCAACTACAAGATGCTAGTTTAAGAGAATAAGTACGTCCTCTCCAGGGAGAAATGATGTTATCGCACAATATCTTCCCATTAAGAGCGCACCACATAGGTTTACGAGCAGTGCCCTGATGCTTGTCGATATGGTTCGCGCCAGCTATCGCAAGCACGCCCTTGATTAGAATCAAAGAATCAAGCTGCTGCTCGAGCGACCCCCCCTTTCCCCTGTGTCTTTTCATGCTCTTTCAAGACAAGCGGCGGGTTTCCTTTTTGCTTGAGCATTCAACGGCAGTTCTAACACATGGTGGGATGCTAACGCGTGCGCCCTTTGGGTGACGGAGATTGGCCGTCTCGTTTAAGCTTTGCTTGAGCAGCGCTGATCACCCCAGCCTGCACAATTTTACGTGCACGTCAAACGTGCAATGCGCGGGGAATTGTATCAACCTGTGGTTCACTCGGAACATGGTGGAAACAGCGAAAACCCGTCGTGTGTCGATATAATTCCTATCGTAATAAAAAAAAGTTTACTTAATTGTTTAGCAATGGTGCGGCGAATGCATCTAAATTTTCTCGTTCTCAAGTCCGCTGTGGCACTTCATTGACCGGAACAGAAAAAAGCGTTGGGAGCATGGGACTAATACCTGTAACTGTGCTCGTTCTTTACGGATTCAGAATTTTTTATGGCAACCGATTTGTGAGGTAATAATAGTGGAGTCTTTTCATGATTTTTGAAAAAGTGCTCCCTTTAAAGGGAATAAATGTGTTCACATCGATTGAATAATTTTAGTCGAGACCTTTCTGTTAATTCTTGTGCTGAAATACGGTGAACATGTGAATAGCGCTCTCCCTGACGATTTTCAATTTTTGCTATGCATTTTCAAAGTATTCATTGAAAGCCAACAACTCCTTGAAAGCTATACCGGCCTAAATTGTGGTAGATAAAAGCAAGGAAGGATGGTTCTCAGTGGCACGTAGTGTCGGTACATATTCCATCATAAAGCTTCTGCATTTAAGAAAGGCGCACGATGTCAAGTACTCTCAGGCACAGGAAATGCACCAGGTGAACACAGAAATATAGTGTCATGCATAATAGCACGATAGAAAGTGCTGAATATCCTGATGACATTTATGGTGAGCGTGCCAATGTGTCACTCTTAGTCTGTTTTGCTCTGTACATAAGATGTTTTAATTGTGTTTACAGATTTGTATTGACTGTTGACATATTGTATAGTCCCAGGGACATTGTGACAAGAAATGATACCATTGTTGATCGCTTATTTTACCGGGCTGATGTTTCTGAGAATTTTATTGCTGTTTGCAAAGTATTCAAACTATTTAAGTGTGTAGGAGTGATGTGACTCGATGTCTTTTGTGCCTCGTTGAGCTAAGGCAAATCAGTGTGCTTATTTCATGTATGCAACCCTGATAAAATCATTGGGCAATTTTCGAGTGCGAAACAAGACATTGCTTAGTGACAAGAACGAGAGAAAAGGGATGGATGCTTCCAAGTTCGGTCAAACCTGATAAAATTGATTTATTCTTCTGGTTGATTAAATGAAAAGATCAAGAGAGTCCCCCAATGCAATGCTGCTTCATTCAGAAATCAACTTTAACATGGCCAAAAATGAAATATGAATCTGCTCTTTAAGAGTTCAAATCAGAAAGCAAGCACTATAAGTGGCCCTAAGTGAAGTAGAATTAAACCAGCGAACTTTGTGTGTCAATTTTTTTATGCTTAGAGTCTGTTGCTGTCACTTTATTGCTGCATATAAGCCACAGCACGTTGTCCTCAGTGCAGTTTCTCCTGCATTTGATATTTTGCATTTTAGAGCGCAGCTCTTCGGCACCTGTTGCTGTGTTGAGTGCCATCACCGTTGCCATCATTGGCATAAATAACCGATAGTGATTGAAAAAATAAAATGGAAAGAAATACCCAGGACCAAAGAGGACTTGAGCTTCGGTTCTCTGCGTGGCACAGACGAGTATTCTACCGCAGTACCACACTGGTGCTTGTTGGTAGTGTGTCGACCTGCGCATTGTCACTAATGCAAACATGTTGTCTAGCTCCTTCAAAAGTTCTTTAGTGTCATCACATAAAAAAAAAAATGGCCAGACAATGTTATCAGGCCATTGTGAACTGTGTCATGTGTGATGCAACTGGTTTTTTGTGGCTGTGCTCTTGCTCAATGAAATATGAGAAACACCAAAGGCCTTCTCGGTTATTGTTGCCACGCCTACATGTTTCCACATCTGTAGCATTGGGCGTAGCTGTTCGTGCCCACAGAAACACCATTTGGTTTTCATGTAGTGCCTCCTCCAATTCCAAGGCTGAGCAGAGTGTCAGCTCTCTGTGGTGGATTTGGAACTTGGTAGGCTTGTGCAAATAGTAAATTTTAGGTTCTAAACGAATTCAAAGAGACTGGTTATTTGGTCGAATTTCTAATTGAGTTCGAATGGGTATATCACATATTATTAAGGAAAATGAGAATATTTGCCATAACCCAACTAACCAGTAAAATATATTTTTAAAATTGGAACAAGGCATGTCCAAATATTCTTTTTGGTGCATAGGAATTGGAAACAACTCCAAATCGTTGCAAGATTTTACTATCTGCGGAATACAGGTGATGTAAAATACGTTACGTTAGGTGATGTACAATACGTTATGTTTAAAATTGACTATACTTGGAGCGTACTATATAAGTAGGCATAACGAACTTTGAATAATTAAAAAAATGAATTGATGCAAGGGTAATATGTTCATATAACCTTGAAATGGGGCTTTGTGGCAGTGCAATTTTTTTAAAGGTCTTTATGCAATACAGCACCCCTTCTCTGCAGTGGAACAATCTTTACAGGATGGTTACATGCAGACAAATGTATATTTATTCATTTCGTACACTTGTAAATTTCCGATAACTTAATTTGAATACTACAATATTTGTTTGACTATTCAAAGTGTTCTAAAATTCACACAAACCAGGAACTTGGGCTCCACAGAATCAGCTAGTCATGCTAATTCTGAACATAGTAATTATTTTTTCAGTTGAAATAATGGGAAACTTATTAGATCTGCACCCATTGTTTTTCATGTTTTGGAATTTGACAAAAAGCAGGCCAATTTCAATCGAAGTTTGTTGATTTGTGTGGACAAGCACAAATCCTCGACATCTTGATTTAACTTTAGTTGTCTGCAGAGGTTCTGTTCTTGCGTGCAGTGGGCCAGTTGCACAGAACTTCAACACTCGTAGCTGACAATGGAAAATGTGCAAAAGTGTTTTTTAAATTGTTTTGACCCAGTTGTTTTTAAATCTTGTGCTCTCTGGCTGTGGCCGAGCTATGTGAATAGTAGCCCAGCAATTACTTAAGCAAGATAATACAAATAAGCTGAAGGTAGCTTTTTTGTAACTCCTTGATGCGATTAAAACTGAGGTGCATAATAAATATTTGCAGTTTTGCCTGCTTCATTATAACAAGAGTGGGTCTTAAAGAAACTGCCCGACACGTAAGACTCTTTCCTACGTGCCCGGTTCATGTACCAATGCTATTTGACTTCGCTTTTAGTGGCTAGTAGTGGAATTGTAGTACATACCAATTTTTATGATTAACCGTGATGGCAGTAGGTGCCGACAAGGCTAGCCCGCACGGTGTTTTGCACCTAAAAGGGGAAGTAAAAAAAAGCTTCGGAGGGAATGCAAAGAGGCAAAGCTGCTGGTGTAGGATCAGATAACTTCAGATCTGTTGAAATACTGGGAAAAGGTAGTGACACGCCTGTATATAAAGTGCCTCTCAACACCAAAATCTTGGAAGAATGCTAACATCATATTAGTCCATGAGAAAAGGGATGTCGGGGGCTTAAAAAATTACAGACCAATCAGCTTACTCTCCATTATCGTCAAGCCATTGACAAAAAGAATAGCTAATGGAATTAGGACCAGTGTAGTATTCAGTCAACCAAAGGACCAAGTAGGACTTCATATAGGCTACTTGACAATAGACCATATTCACTATCAGTTGGGCAATAGAGGAGCTATGGATAGGCGCTTGCTGTTAATCATTTGTCAACAACAAAACAATTACATTGTTGTATACAGCCAGAGTTGAGGGAAGCATCGAGCGCTCTTCCGATGGCATCCAGACGTGCTACTCTGTTCCGCCATGTTGTCATATTCTCTTATGGCAGCATTTTAAGCCAATCAAAGAGGCCATAGCAGCTCTCTGGGTCCATCAGAGCTGATCTGTGGCGGAATATAACGTATGGCAAAATTTGACAGTGTCCAGAATTGCACCCTTGTATCACACACAGCACGGGATTCTGGATCTCTCGCCTTGCTGTTGCGGTGCTAGAAAATAGTATGCATATTTTGATTTTGCTTTGTTTTCACACATGACTTCCACATGATGTCACAATTAAACTGGTTTTCTGTGCTGGGCACCTGAAAAGGGCGGTCACCGTGACTTTTATCTCATTGGAGAGTGTCGTTGCAGGAGAAGACGGTCATCCGCTTCCCACGCCAGGGGAACACAAAGAATTGCAGGAAGCGTCGCCACTAATCTGATGCCACCGTTACTTGCTTCGCGCGTTCGAGCAAGAGTTCATGCATTATCTCAACCAGCTGGTACCTAGATGGCGACCACAGTGACCTCAATGCAAGTTATGAGCATTTTCCCCTCGATATGTGAATTGCTGAATGCTCGGTAGTGTCACATTACATGGATCGCCACGAGCAAAACAAGAAAAGAATGATACGCTACCACGCTGCCATGCGCTGCTGTTTACTTCTCACACCGTGATGCGTGCTTCACTGCAGTGCGCGCAGCTTCACTACTCTGCACGAGGTGTGTGCGAGTACTTTCGCTTCGGCACAGTCTCTCTCCGCATCAACTGCTCGGGTTTTTACATTCGTTGCACAAACAGCAAGTCGTGCGTTTCGTATAGAGTATAGAGGTGTTCATTTTAGAATACAGTATGGGTAATTGACATGTTGGCGCGCGCGTTACGCAAGACCGATAAAGGCTAAATTTTCTTTATGCACCGAGTACCGTGTTCGGCGAAACAACTTCCGAGCATCATAAACTTTGGAGGGTGTGTGGACGGAGTGTGTACTACCTTGCGAATGTAATCGCAGAACACCTATACACTACCATTACCATACCTATACCATGTAATGAAGCAACTGGATGAGGACGCAGCACTCGGCGTCAACCACCAGAATAGCGTGAGCTATCCGAGTGCTGTCTTTTAAAGAATATCGATAAAAATAACAAGCTAGTTATAAAATGGGAAGAACAGGTATTCAAGCCCACAGAGATAAAACGGGGGCTTAGGCAAAGGTGTCATCTGTCAACCTTGTTATTCATGATTTAACTACAAGGATTAGAGGCCAAATTAGAAGGGAGTGGACTTGGCTTCAACCTCTCTCGTCAATCAAGGAAAACTCATTGAACAGGCACTTCAAGCATTGATTTATGGAGATGATATAGTGCTAATGGCCGACAACAAAGAAGACTTGCAAAGATTGATGGACATCTGCGGTAATGAGGGAGTTAAGTTAGATTTGAGGTTCAGTAAGGAAAAATCATTAGTCATGATTTTTAATGATAATGAAGGTAGTGAGCTTACGATACAAGAGGTGACGCTAGAGATAACAGATAAATGCAAATACCTGGGTGTATGGATAAGCAATGGCACCGAGTACCTAAGCGAACACGAAATATACGTAACGACTAAAGGAAACGGGAATGCAGCGGCGATGAAAGATAGGGCACTGTGGAAATACAATAAGTATGATGTTGTGAGAGGAATTTGGAAAGAGGCCATGGTTCCTGGTCTGGCTTTCGGCAATACGGCCTTGTGCATGAGATCAGAGGTTCAAGCAAGATTAGAAATTAAGCAACATGGAATAGGTAGGCTTGCGTTAGGAGCTCACGGGAATACACCTTGCGAATCAGGGAGTACAAGGTGTTATGGGATAGACATCATTCGAGGGCAGAGAAGCTAGCAGCAAGATAAAATTTGAGAAGCGATTGAGAGAAATGGGGGAGGAGCGTCGGTCTAGGAAGGTTTTCAGCTACTTGTACATGAAGAATGTCGACACAAAATAGAGGAAGCGAACCAGAAAATTGACGGGTAAATACTTGGAAAATGGCAGGACGCCAAACCAAAAAGAACTAACGGTTAAGAAGAAGGAAACAGAGACCGACATGTGGAGAATTGGCATGATTTAAAACGGGCCAAATACGAAAGGGTAGACACGGTAATGAGTGCATGCGGAGAGGTGGAGGGAACTGCCGAACACTTGATAATGTTCTGTAAAGGGCTTCACCCTATAGTTCAGGATAATGGCGCAGAGTTCTTCAAAGCACTGAGGTTTAAGGACAGCGAGAGCAAACTATAGACTTTAAGCGGGTAAAAACTAAAAGAAGGTTATCTGATTGGTGGCTAAAAACAAGGCACGAGTGAAAATTAAATTCTTCACTGCAAAGTACCGGTCCTCAACTTCACTATTAAAAAAAAAAAAATCTAGTTGTTGGTCCACTATAGAGAGGCTGGAACTTTTTAGTTCACTAAGTATTACGGATAGGTGGCGTTAGCCGCCGCCCGATATAAAGGGTACAGACCACGACCTACTGTACTCCTGACCTGCCCAGCTGGCGGCGGTCTACGGAGCTGCCTGAGCCGGCTCGGATTCCGAACTTCGCCTCCTAAGGGGCGCTCGAGTTACCCCAGCTGAGCGCTGGGGGATGCATAGAAACGCATGGGTTGTCGCCGGTTAGAGAAGAGTTTCTTCACGCATTGAGTAAATATGGCGGCTATATTGAATCATTTTATTTCATGTGACTTTTAGAATCTTTTTTTTTCATTTTAGTTGTCATTTCAATTCATTGTTTTTCAAATAGAATCGCAAATCAGGTACAAACCCATGTATCAGCGTGCAAAACAAGAAAGAATGACGACGGAGACAGGTTGTAAAAAGCGCTGGCCACCAAATGTTTATTTAACTCATGATACCAGCTATAGGTGTATACAATGGTAGAATTGTTGTCGTTGGAGTACACTCAGTTGGCTTCCATTTACTGTCTGGGCAGGAAAGGGCAAGGAGTATGACATCTGACAGTGTCCGCGGCATCCGGCGCGCATAGAAAACAATTCAATACAGATAATTTTGCGCATAAATACCTTCGTCTCAAATGGCAAATTTAGATCGCAGGTACATGAATAACCAATGAAAGACACTGCGCAACTGTTCTGAAACGAAACAGCACTTAAAATCACTTATTCAACACTAATTCTTCACACGGGTGTGTTTAAAAACCTAGTCGCATAAACACATGTGGTGACATGGTTTCCATATGTGCACTCTTGTCATTTTTTTTTTTTTGCACTAATATGCGTTTCAGTCTGTCAAGCACCATCAACCAGCCCAGCAACTCACTCTTTTAGAGACACGTAGTTTTTTACAATACAGAAATCACCTTGATCGATTTTTCATGGACCTCGGTCACTGGAAACTCATGAAAAGTCACATCAGGAGTTTTCCCTTGCCTTAATTTGCAGAAAGGCACGCAGCACACCACCATCGTGATGGTTAATTTGCACCAAGAAACCTCGCTTCGCTGGTGTACAAAATGCACCGACCTGCACGCTTCTGTCGCAGCTCGGCACGATCAGACCAAGGAGGAACCAAGGAGGGACCAAGGAGGATATTGGATCAGACGGTGGCAAAAGATCGTCATTATACTTTTAGGTTTATTCAAAAAGAGGATTTTATTCATTTTAATCGTCCAGAGTGTGTGCACGCGTAAACATTGCTGTTTTTCTCCCAGCGTCGAGCGAGCAGACGACAAAAAAAAAAAAAAAAAAGGCGCGGCGACCCATGTTTTGGCCGCCAGCAACCAGTGCGGATGGGGTAAGTTGCAGCGTCACAGGGCGCATAGCGGCAGGCGCCAATACCAGAAAGGGCGTGCTGGCGCTTAGCTTGCTGGGCAGGACAGTAAAATACAGTAGGTCGTGGTACATACATATCAATCCATCCATCCATTCTGTTTGCGCAGGGGGGCTGGCTTTGCCGTGCGACATGGAGGCCGTGCGATAATGGGGTGGTTGCGGTCTTGTTGACGCGTACGAGGTCGTCGCACCGACGACCATGGTGACCTAGGAAACAACGTCGGCCAAAAAGGCTCACAGCGTGAGAGAGAAGCGGCCGCCGTATGGCGAAGGCGGCTCATCAGCCGTTCGCCCCGGCGGTTGCCTGCGCGCCGGTCACTAAAGTGGAAATCAGCGTCTCTTGCAGGTAAGTGGGCGCGGTGCCGCGTCGCACCAATGGGCGTGCCGATGGCTCTGTTTTCCTGGAGTACGGTTCCGCCGAGTGCGCGAGCAGAGATCTCGGGCATGTCCAACAAGTCGACGTGCCTCGATTCTTAGGCGGATGCTGCGCGGCTCGCGGTCGATGGCACGCCGCCATCTCCGTCATTGATCCGAGCTCCACAGATGATTGCTCCCTTGCTGAAGGCAGCGCGCAGGCGCGCCCGTCTCTCTGGTGATAAATAGCCACAGTGTTCTCTGTCTGTGGTTCGCCGAGGATGCGTCTTGACGTGATGCCAGGCGCTGGTGAAAATCTGACGCGCTTTTCGGTTGGATGCGTCTGAACTATCGGCAGCGGACGAGGTCAGCTTTGAATTCAGTGTAGAGATCAACAATTAAGCCGAGGTGTATAGTAATAATAAGTGTTAGAAAAACTAGCCACCCTGTTCACGAGGTGTCTCCTGACGGGAAGAGTACCAGAGTTTTAGAAGAACGCTAACATCATCTTAATACATAAGAAAGGAGATGACAAGGACTTGAAGAATTACAGGCCAATCAGCTTGCTCTCTGTAGTATACAAGTTATTTACAAAGGTAATTGCTAACGGAGTAAAGAAAACATTAGAATTCAATCAACCAAAGGAACAAGCAGGATTTTGAACAGGCTACTCAACAATCGACCACATTCATACTATTAATCAGGTAATAGAGAAATGCTCGGAATATAACCAACCACTATACATAGCTTTCACAGATTACAAGAAGGCGTTTGATTCAGTAGAAATATCGGCCGTCATGCAGACATTGCAAAATCAGGGCTTCGATGAAGTATATATAAGCATCCTGGAAGAAATCTACAGGGGATCAACTGCTACCATCATCATCATCAGCCTAACTACGTCCACTGCAGGACAAAGGCCTCTACCATGTTCCCCCAGTTAACCCGGTCCTGTGCTTGCTGCTGCCAATTTATACCCGCAAACTTCTTAATCTCATCTGTCCACCTAACCTTCTGTCTCCCCCTAACCCGCTTGTATTCTCTGGGAATCCAGTTAGTTACCCTTAATGACCAGCAGTTATCCTGTCTACGCGCTACATGCCCGGCCTATGTCCATTTCCTCTTCTTTGTTTCAACTATGATATCCTTAACCCCCGTTTGTTCCCTAATCCACTCTGCTCTCTTCTTGTCTCTTAAGGTTACACCTACCATTTTTATTTCTATTGCTCGCTGCGTCGTCCTCAATTTAAGCTGAACCCTCTTTGTAAGTCTCCAGGTTTCTGCTCCGTAGCTAAGTACCGGCAAGATACAGCTGTTATATACCTTCCTCTTGAGGGATAGTGGCAATCTACCTGTCATAATTTGAGAGTGCTTGCCGAACGTGCTCCACCCCATTCTTATTCTTCTAGTTACTTCAATCTCGTGGTTCGGCTCCGCGGTTATTACCTGCCCTAAGTAGACATAGTCTTTTACAACGTTCTACGTAACTGCCCTATAAAAATAAAGAAAATGTAATCTGTGGGTGCCATAGACATAGCATGCGAAGTTTCAGAAAATTTTGATCCAGCCAATCACACAGAAATACCGAAAATACATTAGAAGTTTCTTAACGTCACGCGTGGAGATTTTGGTGCGAAATTTAAAAATGAACTTTCGAGCTCGATTTACTCGGCTGATAATGAAGTTGTGATAGTGAAACATACGGCATTACAGTTCTCATAGTGCCATTTGTAAATGTAAACAAAGTTAATGTTCCTCACTAGTGTCCCTTTAAAGCGTAGGCGTACCCACGTAGTGGGGTGGGGCAAATGGGTAGCCGCTTCACGTAGTCACCTAAGAGGGAGAGGGGAGCAGCAGCAAGCACAGGACCGGGTTAACTGGCGGAACATGGGAGATGCCTTTCTTTTGCAGTGGACGTAGTCAGGCTGGTGGTGATGATGAAAATAATATGGCTAGTGAAATTATGCTGCGGGAAGGTGTCATTAATCCAAAGATTTTATCGCCAGATAGCTCCGTGTCCTCCCTAACCTGAGAATGCACACGACACATACATGCATTCGATACAGCGGTGGTCATCCACATGACTGCTGCTCTGTTTGTAGATCATGGGACGCTTTATTCGATGTTCGCAGGCTCGGTTCCTGCCAGCGGCAAGTTACCTTTGCGTCCACTTTTTTCTTTGCAATCACATTAATATTACTAATAAAATCCCATACAATATCCTTGGCATAATTGTGTATTTGTTCTCATTAATAAATTTCCCAAAGTTTTCGCATGTTTACTGTTGTAATAGTTGCAGCATCATTGCTGTGTTTGAACCCTACGGGTGAAATGTGCCCATTTTTGTTTTAGGTACCTATTGTGGCATTTAGAGATAATATGTGTCTTCCTTACATTTTCCTTGTTGCCCGTCATTCTGCCTTAATTATTTGTCAGCGGAGTGCCACCTAGTGCACTCCCACTCCTATGAACATTTGTTACGCCATTCCTGTTGTAGAATCATTACTAAATTAGCTTGCTGCAGCAACTTGGACCAGCATTTCAAATCAGCATTTTAGCATTTGCACAGTTACAAATTATAAATCTTTGTTTAAGCACACAGGAAATGGTTAAGGGAGAAGTATTTACTATCATTATTTTTCAGGCAACTCAAAGACATGGACTTTTTCTCCAAGTCTGATCCTATGTGCGTTCTGTTCATGAGAGAATGTGATAGTGACAATTGGCGTGAGGTAAGTTAACCCAATCTTATTGGATGTCCTGTTTATCTTAGGATGGAGGAGCGCATACAGGACGATGACAAAGAATTGAAAACCGCAGGACAGACGCTGATTCTTTGTCCTCGTCTTGCGTGGGCTGCATCAAGCAAAGATGAACGCATACTATCTAGCTCGAGTTTGCATTGCGTGTTTGTGTGTGCTTTATTCTATTGCTTTCTCTCTTCAGGTGGGACGCACAGAGACAGTAGAAAATTGCCTCAATCCTGATTTTGTGACCAAGTTTCTTGTGGACTACTACTTTGAGGAGCGACAGCAACTTCTATTCAAACTGTAAGACCTGCTCACAGAGAAGTGAATTCGCCTGCTCATGATCATTTCTGTTTGCAGGTATGACATTGATAGCCCCAGTGTGGACCTTCAGAATCATGTAAGTAGGGCATTGAGAACTTGCAGTGCACTATATGTGCTCACATGCATTGCAGGACTTTCTCGGTCAGGCTAGCTGTACTTTGGGAGAGCTCGTTGCCTACCAGGGCACGCAAGTCAAGTTCCAACTGTCGTAAGTGCCATTGTGCAGTGCTTTCTTTTCTTCCCGATGGCTGTTGTAATTCTGCAATGAAATGCACATATTGCAGTAGGAGACAAGAACAGTTTAAGGTAAACATATTTGACAGAAATCTGTCTGGCTGGGTAAAAGTTAAAAAATAAACACACTCTCTAGCCACATGTAGTTTTGAGTTTTTACTTTTAAATAACTGGCCCTACATTTCGATACTCGTTCTTGAGGGGGTGACTGTCTGGCCTAGAGTCTCTCACCACCATTATTCTTGTTGCTGCATTGTTTTCTCTATTAGTTCCGGAGTTTGTGTACATGCTCGGCAGGGTTACTGGTGTCATTTGGATACGTTTAGTGCGGCTACCTTCAGTTTTGATAGCATCGTCGAAGTTGGTGCAACGGTTATGCTTCTCAGTGTTTTGTGCTGCATTGAAGAACAGTTTGCTGTTCTGGCTGCCATTCTGGAGCTCGCCTTCACAAATTGCCACAGATTATGCAGTGTTGAGCTATGTGCTTGGAAGTGTTTTTTCTCCAAGTGCCTTATTCTGAATAGAGGCTTCAAGCAGCAATCTTTTGGTTTTAAAATTTATTTCATGCAATAAAAACTTGCGGTGTACTTGTTTGCCCCCCCAATGAGTGATATGCGGGGCTCAGTTTGAGCATGAAGAATTGTTGGAACCGTGAAGAACACTGACAACAGACTTCTTCACTCATGCTCAAACTGAGCTGTGCCAACTTGCCCAATCTGCAGTACTTGTTGCCACAGAGTGGTTTATTTTCTTGAGCTTAGCTTGTTTCTTCTTCCTCTCTTCACAGGGGACTCCCAGGCAACTGTGGCACCATTTTGTGTGGGTATTTTCTCTTAATTAGCCTTTTTATGGTTACCACGAATGTTCCCTATTCTTGCTCTTTTTTTTTTCAGTGACCGTTGAAGAGGTGCTTGACTGCAAGGTAAAATATCTGTGTGTGAGAAATCAGAAACACTGAAAGCTAAGGATCGTACAGGAAATTAATGCTAAGAAGCATGCACTTTTGAGGAAAGTATAAGTAGAAAATAGCTAGCAATATAAGTGCACTACCCTATTCTGTTATTAAAGAAAAGAAGCAGCTCATTGACCAATGTCAAAACAAAGTGGCATTTCAAGATTCATATAGACGGCGCAAATGTTGTTTCGCTCTTCTTTTGTGTTTGTATGCCTTACTTTGGCTGGCACACTGGCCCCAGTGGTCAGCTATTGACCCAAGAGACTCTGGTTCGATTCAGACTGTGGTGATCGCATTTTTAGTGAAAGTGAAAGGCTAAAGGCCTGTGTACTGTGCGATTTTATTGCACATTAGGGAGCCCCAGGTGATCAAAATAACTATACGGCATCTCTCTTAGCCTGAGTCACTGTGAGACATAAAACCCCACATATCAGTGAGCCAAGCTTTCATGACTTTGCGATGTTTCAGTAAGACATGCATCCCTGATTCACTAGCTCTGGTTCACAAAGATCATGTGTACGTGACCTGTCTTTTATAGATTTTGTGCAGGGTACATTTGTAACTTAACTGCAGTCAGTCCCAGTGTTAGAGACATTCTCCTTTTTGTGTGGCGTACTGTGTGAAATGGGGGTGCTCTCAGTGCGCAATTGTTTTTTTTTTTTCAGCGGGTCATTGACATGCAGTGGTATGCTCAGAAGCTGGACAAGAAAGACTGGTTTGGCAAGTCAGACCCTTTCCTCGAGTTCTACCGCATCAGTGAAGACAACACGTACACGGCGGTGTTCCGTACTGAAGTGGTCAAGAAGAGCTTGAACCCGACATGGCGGCCCTTTGCTATCCAGATGCGTCAGCTGAGCGGAGGTGACGAGGATCGCACCATCCGCGTCGTCTGCTATGACTGGGATTTTGATGGAGGGTAAGTGGCCGCCGCGCCTAGGTAGTCTGAGGTTGAGCCTTCCTCCACGCTGCGTTGCATACCAGCGTGTCTCGCAGCCACGATCTCATTGGAGAGTTCTACACCAACGTGCGCACGCTTGCCGAGGGACCTGGGCCAGCAAACGAGTACGAGGTGAGTGCTGTCATATTTGCCAACATTATAGTATTGGAAAAGGTGTTGGGGTTTCCCAAGAATGCGACATTGCTTGACACTGTCTAGAAAAAAAAAAAAAAGGGGGCTACCTATTGTGACCAAAATGCAAGCTGAAAGAGTATAGATGAAATAAAATTGACCAGTTGTTTGACTGTGCTTGTCACCACCTTCTTTATATAAAAGTGGATATTGAAGGACTTGTTTTTTCTGAGATGGAAGTGGCAGTTTATGATATGGCATGCTACGCCAACAGGCAGAAAAGAGTGTTTCACCCTCGCTGTCATGGCTACTAGGGATGCTGACTGACATTCCTGCGTGTAAATGCACACAATACACCCCACAAAGTAGAGAGGGGTATGCTGTAGCTCAGAGCATCGGACACATTATTTGATGGTTCGGTCCCTTCCACTTTTCTTTCTTCACGTTTGTATTATAATTGCCACAAATAACTTCCCTTATACTTTCCTAAACATGATTGTCTGTTAGTATAGTAGACGCTTGTGACATCTATGTTCGTAGGACTAGGATAACCCTATGATTTCACTGCCAGCATCATCACAGTCGTGCCCGCTGAGAGCTCATTGTGTGCATAGGGAGCGCGCACTATCCGCTTGCATTCCATAAAAGGGAAGGAGTCGTGCATACTTGCTTGTAGATAGCTCACTTAGTGTCTCTCATTGCAGCTCATCAACAAAAAGAAACAGGCTAAGAAAAAGAAGTACAAAAACTCGGGTGTGGTAAGTATCCTATATTGCAAGTACTAGCGCTCTCTTGACTGTGTTGACACTGCTTGTCTGCAGGTGAAGTTGATGTCTTTTGGAATCCGCGAAGAGGCCACATTTCTTGACTACATTCGTGGCGGGTGAGAGACTTATATCTAGCAAGTGTCCTTTGCCTAGAACAATTCGTAATAAAAAGGAGTACCTTGTGATCAGGAGGTTTTATCAGAAGCTTTGAATTTGTGCTTTGCGGTGTTAACACAAGCCACGGTCTAGGTTTGTGCGAATATTCGAGTGTTCAAATAGATATTACAGTATTTGAATTCACTTGAAAATGAATTGAATTTATACTTAACTTTCAAGTAATCAAAATGAACATATAAAACCCATCTCAAACGGAACAATTGGGCGAGTTGGTGTGCTTCCATCTTGAACAAGGACAAACTGTGGCGCTCAAGTTATTTGTTCAAGTTGCGACTCTTGTAAAGGTGGTGTCACTGCATGTAATGAGAGTTATACAGTGAATACATCTTTCCAAGGGAGCTGCTACAAAGCCCCAGTTCAAGGTTAAACGAACATATACTATCCTGACATCAATTGATCAGTTTTTAAGTTTAAAAGCTTGTTATAGCGGCTTATATGCTATGCGTATAGCAGAATTTAAAATGAAACATTTCACAGGTTGTCACTGGCATTTTACCTTAACTCCTATCCTGCTTATTATTCAGCGTTTCTCCCACTTCACTTTGAATGAAATGTAATGAAATTTTCACATGCCTTGTTTCAATTTTAAAAAGTATTGTGCACGTTGGTTGGTTCATGACAAATATGCTAATTTCTTTTTATAATATATGATTCTCACTTTTGAAATTCGATTAGGAATTATTTTACCGAATCACTATCCACTAGACTGCACAAATATTGGAGAATAACGAATCATATAGGATGCTATTAGATTCGCTACTCCAGTTGAATGGCACATAATTGGCATACCGAATATTTTTGTAGTACTTTACAAATAATCGGCACTCGCTGAAAAGACGCAAATCAACTACACATTCTAGCATCGAGTGAGCACTTTCTTTGTTTTAATAATTAGATTACCAAGATGCATGAAGCCTAGTCTTTTACAGGACTATCTGCACTGTACTAATCATCTTTTTACGATCTGGTGCTTCTATTTAACACACTGTTGTTGCCAAAGTGGAAGGATTTTCAATATTCCCACGAAGTTCATCATGTTGATTCACCAAAAATGAATCAATATTTGTGCCTCAGTTTTATTCAAAGGGTTGTGAGAAGGTATCACCTTGAATGCTGAAGTAATTACTGTATTTCAACTTACTGTAGCAAAACATCTCGTAGGTGGTCACTGCTTATACGAGCTTACCTCAGTTTATATAACTGTGTTGTTTTACAGCGAAAGTTGTTATAAGATATAACAACTCGGGTCTCGCACAGCGCCGTAGTTGTCTGCTGCCGCCGGTGTCCGTAACCACATCGCGCAATATTAAAAAAAAAAAACAGTACCAAAGGCACATTGGGGCTCGAACGCGAGTTCGCTGGGTGCCAGCCCAGTATTATACCACTGAGCCACACTGGTTTTTTTTGCTTGGGACTTGTTGGCAAAAATTTGCCTTAGGCAGGCTTGATGTCGGGAAAGACATCGTGTTAATACGACTTCTAAAGCGTAAAAATAGCGAAAAAACAACCAGTCGCACAATGCGAATAGCGTAACGAGTGGGTCGTCCCATGCTCTAACCCATTGCAAAAGCTTGTTTTTGTTCAGATATTAACTGTAGCGCATACCCACTTCAGGCATCAATTCCTCATCGCCATCAGCCACTGCATGAGCAATCATCACAGAATTCCTGGCAATAGTTTAGCGGATACCACGCTTCTCAGAAGAACTACAAAAAATATCATAGCGAATACCGCCCTATTACCCTAAAATTTTTATTATTAATGCCATAGTGGGTACCCAGCAAGTGTGCTTGCAGCAGTTACCCAATGAGTGTTTAGAAAAGTCTCTGAAAGGCCACTATTCTAGCTTTCGCTGTGACTGTGCTGCGCCTTCTGCGCAGGCCTGGCATTTTTTTCTCAGTTAAAGTTAATTGTAATGCTCTTTTGTTAATGTCTGTGACTATTTATTTCAATTAAAATGTTGCACAATTCTAGAAATGTGTAAAAAAGTTATTTCTATACTATTCAAAAACTATTCAGTTTGTATTCCGATTCATTGTCATTGCTATTTGATTTGGGTTTGATTCAGTTATTTTTATTATGCGTACACCCCTATTAATCACTTTGAGCCTAAAATTCGCACAAGCCTAGCACAGTCAGAAAAAAAAAAAGGAAATACAACGTAGCAGCTAGAACGTGTGCATTAATTAGTGCACGTGCTGTTCTAGAGTTTGCGATATTCTGATCTCTATTGGCATTAATCTTATTAGTTCAGTGCATTCTCTACTTCTCATTTCTTAAGCAATCCTGTATTTAATGTCTGTGCCTGAAGGCCTAATAACGTACTTGCTGTAGGGGCTTTCTTTTAAGATGCCTCATTGAGTGCTGTGTAAAAATTTAACTCTCTCCTATGTTTTAGATTTACTTCGACATATTTTTTAACCTTCAGGAAGCTCTGAATACTTCAAATGAAAACAGGTTTGCCCTCTAAAGCAGCAACTTGTTCAGTCTCTGCAGCACCGTACAGAGCGTTCAGGTTTATGTGCTGCTACTAAGAATGTTTGCAGCTATCACTATTGTGTGCTAATTCAAATGGGATACTGCAGTGTGCCAAATCTGCGCTAGTGGTCTGCTTAACTCGGTGCTCTTTTGTAATTCCTTGTGGTTGCAGCCCAAGTTTCATGGCTAGGCAGGGAACAGTTATCACAAGTCACCAGTAATGTAAGGGTGTGGCCATCATAGTTATGAACATTAGCATGACCTTATAGGGGTATTACAAGCCTTGATTGCACTAACTAGAAAGTAGAATCTAATGTGAGGCACCTATCAACAGCTTTACTGGTGCATGGCTTGATCTTCTTTTCAGTGCACCTTGCAGTCACACAATGTCGCCCCCTGCAGGCCAGTGCAGGTGTGAATCATGGTCGTATTTTCCCACTCACGAATGTTCGTGTCGCCATAGCCTCCTGTATATTTACGCAACCTGCCTCGTTGCTCCAAGGTGCATGGGAGTCGGTGGCGCCGGTGCAGTGATGCCCCTCAAGCAGCTGCAGCATGGACACCTTAGGCTTTATGCTGCCACCAAATGGTTGCTTTTGCATGCGACTCTATGAGCACTGGCGACATGTGCTGAAGGTCACATTGGCCTAAAGGAGTACTGGCACGCACCCCAAACAGGACATCCACGGTGTGCCCTGTCAACGCTTTTAAAGTTTTCATCACCCGCTGCAGTGGACAACACAGTTCACTGGATTTGCGAGATTTGCATGCAGCTTAATTTATTGCACAGTCTCTGGACAACAATTCACTCATCATTTATGTGAACCACTTGCGAACTCGCAGCTGCTGCTAATGACATGAGAGTTGTACTGACATGTCACGGCAAAGCCACCTTCGCAATACCAAAATTGTCGTTTGAAGGGAGGGGTATTAAAAGTATATTCAGTGCATTCTAAAGCACTATGACACCTTTTTTAAGGTTCTTGACATAGGTGTCTTTATTTGGAGCAACAACCTGAAAATATTTAACATTTGTGTCAGTGCTCCTTAGGCCTGAGGCTTCATTCACACCGGTGACTGATAGAAGCTCCTGGCTGGCGACTGGGCAGCTAGTCATAGCGTCACATGGGTAAATTGCCAATTGCCTTTTGTCACACAAACAGTCACTAATGTTTCCCTCTGTTTCACTTCTCTGGACACATAAAATAACATTAAAGGTATTCCAACTTCGTGCTGTTGTATCATTTATGTTGTTAAGCAGCTTTGCAGCTCTATTTGTGTAGCTAGTGAATTGGTCAGTGAGTGAGTTCATCAACTTTATGACCAAAGTGACATTTGAGACTCGTCGGTCGCACAAGCCCTGTCGGTCACTGGTGTGGACACGCCCCAGCTATGGTCACTGTGTCAGAGACAAGCATGTTGAGAGTGCCCCTCCATCCTGCTCCTTAGTTTCGGCACCACTGGGTAGGCATAGTAAAGATACAGGAGGGTCGTTTTGTAGGCTAGGAGCCACAGTGAGTGTGAGAAATATGGGCGCAACCTTTCTCATTGGGCAGCCTGCAGATGCACTTCACTGTGGCTGTGGATTTCACTGCATCGAATGGGGACCCCCGAGATCCTGCTTCTCTGCACTTCTTGGACCCATCACAGCCAAATGCGTATATGATGGCCATACAGGCAGTTGGTGAAGTGATTCAGGATTATGACTATGACAAGATGTTCCCTGCACTGGGCTTTGGTGCAAGGCTGCCACCTGACGGAACTGTGTCGCACGAGTTCTTCCTAAATGGTCACCCGACAGACCCGTACTGTGTGGGCATCGAGGGTGTCCTGGAGGCCTACCGGAGGACCCTGCGGTCTGTGCAGCTGTACGGGCCCACGAACTTTGCACCGGTCATCAACCATGTGGCAAAGTGAGGCCCTGCTATGCAGCAACTTTGGTTGTATTGCTGTTGCACACACATGAACATTGCATATTGCCCGCTTGCAGCCATGTCATTTCTGTGGTAGTCTCCTTGTAAAAAGCAGAAAGCAAGCTTGTTGTCACATTCCACGCGAGGTGAATGAAAAAAGGGAATTTTGATGGCTTGTTTCTTTGTTTGACACAACTTTAAATGAAAACCAGCATATATTGGAGCCAAGGAAGAGATGGGGGGCATTAATTGAGCTGTTTTAAGTGTCATCTCATTCTCTCTATGGGCAGGATGACGACTGCTGCATTTATGAATGCCGACGGTATGGACACCCACTTTATGAATTTTAAAGAGATACTGAACGAAAATTGGAAAAACTAATGAAACTTGTAAATTTTACTCTAAATGTGTGACTGTTCCAATAAACAGAGTTAATTTCGGGTATTTTTTAGCATTTGGCTGTATTTTTAATGGATTGTCGGCGAGCAGCGACTGAGTGCAAACGCGAGCTGTGACGTCACAATCGCTGAGGCGCATGCAAGACGCCATATTCCTGTCCTCTTCCTTTTCTCTGCCTCTCCTTTCATCCCACTCTCCCTCTTCCACAAATGGATTGATGCTGTACCCCAGGCGCCAGTAGCATTGTTCGCTACCAGTGCTGTTCATACTGATTATGGGAACCGAAGGGGGAGATGAGCGTGTTGAGGTCGTGTCGACGGATGAGCATGTAGATGGCTGGCATTTTTGGCCTGCTCACTTCAAAAGCTAGACGCGGCAGTTTGTGAAAAACATATTAAATTCATTTTTTTCCCTGTAGTTTCTGCCTAAAATGAACGTTGCCTGTTTTGATTTCAGGACCCAATCTTTCGATTTGGTTAAAAATCTTGGTGGCAGAAATTTTGTTCAGTATTTCTTCAAGGTGTAGGAGAGGACAACTGCCGCCACATTGGTAGAATTGGACATATCGTCCATGGGCTGCATGTTCGGTTCCTGCTGGTTTCTTTTGAGAGAACCCTGTGCACGTCTGTATGTGTAATGTTTTTTTTTTTTAGCATAAACAAAGTACTTCAAGTTCAGTAGTTGACTTCGCTATAACGTCACTAATTTATTGTGCTAAAAATTCACATCTTATGTTTCCTTCACGTAAGAAAAAAGCCATTGAAGATGGACTCGTAATGAGCATCATTCATGCGTATTGTTGACAGCCAAGCATTGCGTATTTGTCACTACTGAGCAGGTTTGCGAGGACGTACCGTGACGGAACAAGTTACTTCGTGCTGCTCATCATCACGGACGGGGTCATCAGCGACATGCCACAGACTCTTGAGGCCATTGTGCAGGCCTCCACCCTTCCAATGTCCATCATCATTGTGGGTGTAGGCAATGCAGACTTCTCAGGTGAGCCTATAGCTACATGCACACATTCTGTAGTGCACTTTCGTGCAAAGTTTGTCATAGGTAAATGCAGCAGGTTATAACAGTGATCTTGCTTATGGCCATACTTTTATTTTATATCTCTGTCAAAGATAGTGGTTGCAGCGAAAGTTCGAACCAATGCTCATCAATCACGTGACCTTTGAAATTTCCCATAACCCCACATATTGAAATCCAAACGTGCCAGTGGCCGAAATAGTGGAGGTGTGCTGAGTGTGCCACCACCTGTGTGCAAAAGGCAAATTAATAAATGGCATTCATGGTGTATTTTTCATTGCAAAAAATTGCATACTTCACGTTTCAAGCAGTATTTTAATCTTTGTAGTTTGCTTTCTGCAAATGACATCGTGGCCACAGAACTTCTCCACTTTTCTTGAAAGTATATAGGCTAAATCCTGCTGCGGTTACCTGTCAAATGACAGTTCATTGTTATCGCTTCAAGGTGGCATGCAGGTTTGCTATCCTCCTCAATTATGTTCTTGGGCGTGTCTAAGCTTTAAAATAGAGCTTTGCTACTGGTATGATTGAAGAACTCTAGTTCAAACCATGTTTGCATGCTCTGCAGACACTCTAGTGAATCAATACTCATTTCACAGTAAAAACAGAAAGTAACAGTTTCGCCACAAGGGCTAAGCAATAAATTGGAATGTCACCCGAAGAGCGACTAGCAACTTCATACTTGCAGTACACCACTCAGGCACAAGAAAGGGCGCTCAAAAAGATTGCATAGATATATATACACAGGAAAAGCCTGAACTAGCAACTGACCAGTTTTTACATCTTTGTGTTTGAGCAACATGTTGCATGTGTCGACAATGAAGAACCCGATGCACTTATATATTTCTTTTTCTTTTAAACTTTGGCACGTGGAGAGACCCTTTGTCGCACCGTACATGCGAGCTCATTACACCAGCGCTCATGCATGTGGCGTGGTTGAGTTGTCGATCGAGGAGGGGTTGCTAGATTTAATCCCCGGTTGGCAGCTTGGGAATTTTTTTCTTATTTCTATTTGTGCCTTTTATGTATGTCTATATATTCTGAACATGTGGGTGACAGTGAAAATTCACTGTCCATATCAGTGCCAGACTTCACAGTCGCCTGTGTGGTATCATTGCAGCCATGGAGGTACTGGACGGGGACGTGGTGCGAGTTAGCTCGCGGGGTCGTGCGGCCGAGCGGGACATTGTGCAGTTTGTGCCCTTCCGCAAGTTCCTCCTGGGCGGGCCCTGGCAGAGTAACCAGATGCGGCTCGCTAAGGAGGTGCTGGCCGAGATCCCCGACCAGGTCACCAGCTACATGCTCAAGAACCACGTCAAGCCCGGGCTGGGCTCCCAAGGTGGCACGTCCTGAGTGCCAAAAGCTGCACACGGTAGACAAGTAGCCAGCACAGTCTTTCACGTAGAAGCTGTCAAAATGCTAGAGCAGAGGCCCCCTCCCGTTCACTAGGCTGGCTGCTCTGGGTCACGGGACTGGTCTCGTTGCGACTGCACACACAATACACATTGCTGTCGCTTGTGTGGAGGCACAGGTACGCAATGCTCTCCTGCAAGGCCATCTGGACCACTGCCAGACAAGCAGAAGCTTTTGCAGGCACTTGTGGTTGCCCACGCTGCTATGTATTGGGGAGGGATAATGCGTGAGAAAACAAGGCTGTCGACTCAGTGCTCCATGCATTAACCTTGCTCGTGAGGGGAAACCTGCATGCAAGACCTGAAATTCTACTGCAGTCGCATAAAGTGCATATGCAAGCATTACGACAAATTCATTGTTTTCGATAACAAGAGCGCGTCTCTGCCCTTTGGCAGCAGTCCAAAAGTCTTGGAAGGGTGTGCAGCTTTGGCCAGTGTTTCCATGACTTGGCCGTCATCAAAGCTCAATCTCGCATTTTTGTGCCTTTGCCTTCAGTCACAAGCAACTAGCGACAAGCTGTGTTGACTATGCTCAGTTGGTTAGACAAAGGGAATAGAGGCGTGCCACTCCTGTAGACAGCAGGCTGTACATGTGCAGTCTACCCCAGTGACAGAGAGATCCATTAGACTAGGAGGCAGAAACAGGTTCTACATCGTGCCAACATTAGACTCATCAGATATGTAAAATCATGGTAGAGACTACGTTCTCACTGTATATATGGTTTATGCGTATCATTGGATCATTAGTCACAGTTTAGCACAGCCCCTCCATACAGATGAGCAGAATCCGTTATACGATGAAAACGTGACTGATTTTCAGGGGCATTTTCCCTTAGCCGTTCGCTGCGTGTCATTCTCTTGTGTGTTCCATTCTATCATAGGATACATATACATTCAAGATTGTTCGCAGAATATACACCCGAAGGAAAGCTTATCTGTTGTCTGAAACGTGGCACCACTACTTCTTCATGGCAGTTGCCCTGCAAGCTGAGCTGACCGCGGCAGTAAATGGGAGATGGTTGGTCATTGAGACAACCTTTTGAACATGTTCAGTGAATGCTGAATTTAGAACTAAGTTTCAAAGTTGGCTAGAATTTGCTTGCTCTTCCCTCGACAAATTATGTCGTAAGCTCAATTTTCACTGCTTCACAAGCACACAGACATTCGTTGATATGAGCATTGTCAGCTGCATAGTTGCCACAGGGTGCCTGCGGCGTGCTTTGTAGTGCTAGGATTGCACACAATATAGCATCAAACCAGTGCTCTTTGATCTTACTGAAAGTGAGCCACATGTTGAAAGAAAAAGAACAAAAAAAGAATGCTCAAATTCATGATGTGCACTGGCATACAGACAGCCTCTTGCTGTTATGACATCTTCCCTGGTACAGTTTTCAATGAATTTGCTGGGACACGGAGCGCTTAAAGGTATGTGGCCAGTCTCAGCAATGCCGCCCGTATTTATGGATTCTAAAAATTTTCATGAAGGTAATAAACTCAGATACTGAGGTCATTCAATGATTTCTTGGAAAAGTATTACTGGGCCCCTTTAAAGAGACACTGAACAGAAAACTGGGAAAACTGACAAGAGCATGGAAATTCTACTCGGAAGACCCAACAGTTCCGATAAACAGAGTATTATTTCACATGCTATTTTGAACAGTTGGCGACAGCTGCACGGAAGCATGAGCCACAATGTTGCATTCACTGAGACATCCTTTATTTCATTCCACTCTCCACAATCGTGCTAATGCTTCAGCCCAGCCGGGAGCATTGTTTGCTGCCGGTGCCATTTGTGGTGGGAGCCGAGCGACGTCGGTTTCCGTGTTTACTAGTGAATGTAATGTCGCTAAACATCGCCATCTCTAGTTCACAGCATGGCCACCAGATGCGGCAGTTCGTAAAAAATGCATTAAACTCGTTGTTTCACTCTTGTTTTTGTCTATCAGTTTCAGCACCCACTCTTTCAGTTGAAAATTCTGGTGCCAAAAATTTGTTCAGTATCCCTTTAAAGGGTTGCGAACCATTGTTTTTCAAAGTTTGACAGAATTCACAGAAATTCATAACTGGCAAGGTTTCTGGAACGGGCACACTATTTGCGTTCTGCACCTGCCCCTCAATGTCAACCACTATTCTAAAGGAGCGGTGTGGTGTCTCACCTATGCATTGTGCCTAACAAGTTGTCAGCAGATGGCTGTGCGTTTTCAGTGTGCAGTTCTTATAAAAATGTGCATTTTCAACTAGCGGTACAGCCATTCAACTGTGATGGCTAGTGTACACAATGTGAGGATGTACAAAGATCCAGACGTCCTGCCCGCTTCATGTTAACTATTGGCCAGTGGCAGCTTTCTGCAGGCGTATACATATTGTTGTAGGGAGATCGGCCAACTTGGTGCTTCGCTTCTGAACCTATTATGTTAAAAAATTCTGCAGCTTAGAAGCTCCATGATCTCTGTGCAGAGCAAGTTTTCTCATTAAGCTCATTTAGTGAAGCTATAATGTAATGTAACTGGATCTCTCCAGCAGCTCGATGAAGGTCCATCTCCAAAGTGGTGTTTGTGATGCAACCCGCCTTATTGGTAAGCTAATGCAGGTACTGTTTGCACCCAAATTCTTCAATCGTACAAGTTGCGAGAAATGAATCTGGGGCATGCCCATGGACGAATTTGCGGTGAACAGCTAACAGATGCGCCAACTGGAGGGAACGATAGAAAACACAATGCATCACAAGGATTGCAGCCTGTCACTGCAAGTTGCCCCAGTTAGGATTGGGAGAAGTGTTCTTTCAAAAAAGCAAACGAGTTCTGTGACCACAGTGTCATTTTCAAAGTGCAAGCTGAAAGCACTCTGCTTGCTTCACCAATGTGGCATAGTTTGGGGTCTTTGAACGCAGTTGGCACCACAATCGGCAGACCTCTCCAATTTTGCCCCCAACTGAGGTGCAGTACCTTCTACATTGTGGACTATCCACTTGAGCCTCTACTGATTTGCTAGAGCTCGGCTAGCAGTGCACCCGTTTCTGGTCATTTTAACGGTGTCGACACAAATGAGAGGGACGGAATGCGTTTCACCACAATGAATGCCGACCCCGCCTGATGCACATGGAAGGTCAATACGCATTCACTCCATTGTTCTTAAACATTAGAACATGTTCATACGCAAGTTCAGGCTTGTCAAGTTTGCTGTTACTGTACATTTTGTTCACTTTCCCTTTATGCGGGGAATGGGCGGGCAGGTTCGGTGTGTCGACGTGGTCGCGAGAGCCTTGACGTCACGGCTCACCACTTTTTTGAGTAGCGGAATGCACTCTGCTGAAGTGGATACATCGAGAGTACGTAGCTCCCCTGGATTTTGATACATAGAACTTGTGGGTAGTTGTGCAACTAGTACGATTGAAAACGTTTGGTTTGCACAAGCTGGGTGTGTGCCAAGCCCCTTTAGTTTGGCTTGTTAGGTGTACATCCGTAACCATAGTCGCAGCCACTGCACTGGGGCAGACACAGGTCTTTTCGTTCATATGCAAAGGCTAGCTCTCTCCTCCCCGCCTGGCAAAGCCATCACGTGTGATATTTTTGTGTCGGCTGCATGCAGTGGGGCACTTACAAACAACGAACAAAACTCCCACATGGAAGCTCTTTGCTCAGAGGCCGCCCTGTGCGGTTGTTGCCGGAAGGAATGCCCTCGATTTGACCTGCCTGTGGTGGGTCTGTGTTGTTGTTGTTGGCCTTGTGTTCCTCCATGCTGTTTTAACGTATGGGGCTTTATACTGACTATGTTGAAAGCTTCGCTGTTATTTTTCTATTGTGCGGCTGAATCCACCAAGGGCACTGAATGGGAAATAAAAACTCAAATGTTTTTGTTGTTTGGCAAAACTTGTCTTGTTTATTTGTCACTACTGGTGTGTGGAGTGGCATGTGTTGTTTTTAAAACAACACATGCCCTCGCAGTAGAGCTACGGGCTGCTGCAATGAAGCTGGGTGAAGATGCCTTGCCATTGTATCACGGCAAAAACACAGGGATGTTAAGTGCATAGAAACACGATACTGCCATCATACAAGACTGTGTGAGATTGTTATTGCTATAAAGTACTTTGATGCAACAGTGGTTATGTTGCTTGAATGCTGACCTGCAATGTAATGGCCACATCTTTTGGCGAAACCGAAAATGATTGTACTTGAATTTAGGAGCACGTTAAAGAATTCTCAGGTGGTCAAAATTTCCAGAGCACTCTATTACGGTATCACAGCATCAAGTATAGAGGCTGCTTCAAGTTTGCAGTTTTTTCATTCTTTTAGCAACCTCTACTGCACCCCTTTCAATCCAAATTACCTCCGTTGTAAAGCTAGATTTTCAATTTTTTTTTTCATGGTTGCAACCACACATCACAGTGCCGTTCTTGGACAGTCTGCGAGGTGTAAACACCGAACACAAGAGAACACAAAACAGACCATCTCTCTCATGTTGTGATAATGTACAATACACTGTTGCTAAGCCAACAAACAACTTCGTTGATCATTCTGAAACCAACAACACTTGCATCAGATCACTGTGCATTCACTGCACAATCCGTACGATTTAATGCTGTTTCATTCCACTTATAAATGGAGTTGGCATTATGTCTTAGTAGATGTGTAGTGCTTTTCTTGCCTGCTTTCTTTCTTATACTCAATTGGAGGCATGAATTTTATTTTAAAAATTTTCATCGGTTATTACTTCTTCATTTAGTATAGACATAGGTTACGGTATAAACATATAGGCAAACTAGAAAGCTTGTGGCACATGCAGCTGGTCTGTCTCAAAGATGATCTCGTGTCATTAATATTAATAGCCTGTTTGCGACATGTACACACATGATGGCTTGGGTGGCATCAAGAGATGCACGACAAGTGATCTGTTTTATAACGACATTACTGGTACGATATTTGGCCTCTGAGCATGAATAATGCAAAAATAGCATGTGATTTGCTGACAGCACTAACGTGACATAACAAAGTGTGCATTTCGCTATGTTGGTGCTCCGACATGACTGCTTCCGCAACGTCAAAGCGAGCCATCTACAATCATTGTGCTTATAACTTCCAAGTGGTGAAGGTTCACAACAACCAGGTTTTCTTAACAAGCCAGCCTCAGATGACAAGTGAACTGCAGTGCTCATGTCGCTGCTGACAGAGAAACAATGAAAAGGCAGCCTGTGCATTTTGTGTTGCCGTTTGTTTCTTGTCTTATGTGTCCAGGTTAAACAGCTGAGTTCATAAATAACTTTTGCAAGTTCTGTCATCTCAAGGAGGAACCCTGTGAATTAAATGAATCATGGAGGGTGGTTGCATGCACCGTGCTTTCACCAAAAGCCCGGTACTGTTTAGAAAACCAGTGTGTTTTATCGCTGTGTCTAAAGGTACGTGGGATGTACTAGAATACTAAAAGCTGAAGGTACATCAGACATATGTGAAACCGGGAGTCTAAAGATACGTCGGGTGTACGCGAATCCTAAAAGCTGAAAGTACTGTACACCAGACGCACCCGGAACCGCGAGCCTTAAGATACATTGGCCGTCGTGATGTAGTGGGACGCATCAGTCATAGGGTGGGTCGAGGCTACCACGTACCAGCTTGCAAAAAACCGACAAGGAACAAGCCGGGTGAGCACTGCCGATAACATAATAAACGGCATCGCGGTCGGTAGTGCCAGTGGTAGACTTCTGTTAGTTGCCGGTGTGAATGCTTCCTTAAAGGACTACTGACAGGAAACTGAAAGCGTGATAACTTGTCTATTTGTCTAGGCCTTAACATCACTGATGTTGAATAGCATGTCATGTCACCTCCCCACCGCACGCAAAACGTGTCTTCAGTTTTCATGCAAACGACGAACCGCCATCTGCATCACAAGTTTGTGCTAGTCGCCACGATCCCCTTTTGAACAGAAAGAAGGGGCAAACTCTCATGGAAGTTTTCCTCGGCAGTGCTTTTTTTTTGGGGGGGGGGGGGGGGGGTCACGCCTAGTTGCATCTCTGATAGGGGATCATAGCAGCATCTAGGGCCTTTGCTGCAAAAAAGTGTCTGTGCAGTGCTCATGTGAATGTGGTTTCTTATGTCCATGTAGGCAGTTGAGTTTGCATGGAAACCATTCTGGGCATAAAGTTGTTTCTACTAGATTCTTGGTGCCGCGTCACTCGATACTCTTTGAAACCGCAACCGCCTAACAAAACCAAACCAGCGCGCGTGAGTACGCTTTTTCTTGTTTTTTTAATCAAGTGCTCTAACCAAGCTTGAGTAGGCGAGAAAGTAGAACGTCCGACGTATCCCCCTGATCTGCGCTTCCGGGGGTGCACGAGGTCAATCGTGCGAACAAACGCCGGACCGGCGGGTCGAATTCGGAGTGCAAGTTCGCGAAAAAGCGCGACGTCCGACGTAGCTTTAGGCTCCCGGTTTCGGTTACGCCCGACGCACGTACCTATAGACACAGCGGTATTTTATGTACACTTAGTAGTCGCATGGCAGGCGCTCATGTATCCTTGGGCCCGGCCTGACCAAAGAAGTCATGGTCCACGACATGGTGCACACACTGCAATATCACGTTGCGTTCGCGTCGCATTTCTGAAGCCAGCAGTCGCTGCAAGAGCGTCAGCTTTCGCCGGTGAGGCCAACCTGCGCTACCCGCAGCCAGCGACGTCGCCTTAGGTCGCACTGCTGGCTTCACTTTGGCTGGTAAGGCTTTGCTCGGAGCAGGTGGCGGCGCCTCTTCTGACGCTTCCTGCTTATTTGTTTGAACTTGTCTGCTTGAATCCTCGACCGCTGTTTCGTCATCGTCGCTTCCGTAGCACGCCATGAGAGAAGCCAGGACGCCGCTGACCGAGGACTCTGGGGGCTTCGCACCATTCGCGTTGGGCTGCTCGCCGTCAGAATCGGTAATCTGGTCCGGCTCGTCTTCACATGGCGCGGCCTTTTCTTCCTCGATAGGCGAAGGTTCCGGCTGAGCTGCACGTTGTGGTTGCCAAGGAGGCTGATGAACGCGATTGACCGGCGACGCACGTCGGTGTGCGCGCTGCCGGCGCTTGTTGTGACGCTTGCGACGGCGGCCGCCGCGCACATCTTCGTTGATGACTTCACGACGCGCCTGGCGCTCCACCTCAGCCGCCTTCTTGGCCTCGATGTTCTGCAGGGTCGGATAGCGTAGCCTGCGTTGGCGACGCCACTCTTCCACATCTTCGTCGGCGCCGACAGCTGCGGTGCGTCGAATGAATGGGCTATTGTGCTGCAACTTCTGGTGCAGCGCTACGACCGCTGGGCTGGCCTCGAAGCCGCAGTCGTCTCTCGGACACACAACGTGCTCCGCACGGTGGGCGGATAGATCAGCCTGGCTCGCAAACCCTTGATCACAGCTGTCGCAGCCGAAGTCCCACGCCGGTAAGCGACGCTTGGGTACACGTTGACCACTCGCGCCAGGGCCACGCTGTTGCTCAGATGTTTCCCTCGCGAAGCCGTCGTCGCGGATAACGCAAGGGCCCGGCGGTGCATCTTTCCCCAAAGCGGATGACGGACGGAATGGGTTGTCCAGCACGAATTTCTCAACCGCAGCCATTGCAGGATGAACACCTAACTTGAACCAAAACACGTGCACGCATAACGCACGTGCCGCCGCAGGTTTCTAAGGTTCCAATAATCGCTACAGGGGGCGAAAAAATCAATAGCGGCGCGTCCCGCCCGGAAGCAAAGTCAGTAGATCTACGCAACGCCTCCTCTAGGAAGATGCCTGCCGCATGAGAAAAAAAAACAGCTGCCACACTGTTTCTCTCCTTCATTTAAAAATGGTCTTGGTCGCTAGCGTCACCTGTGGCGGACGGTGCAACAACGCAAGACTTTGCATAGCCTCTGAAACGGTAGTGCACAGTTGCAGGTCTCGAACAACTCTCGATTGACGCGCCCCTATGGGCCGCAGATGAAAAACGCTAAGCTGGAACCGTCCGCTGCCGTGATAATAGTCTCGGTCGCGAGCGCCACTGCGCGGCCCTTGCTCAAAACTGAAGGCAGGCCAACTCCGCTGGGAGCGCGAGCCATTCCCCAGGCATTGTATAGAGGAGGCGTTGATCTACGCTTATTTCTTCCTCTTGCGCTTCATCCATGCCTATATTTATTCAGTGCCAGACATAGACGTAAGAGTTCTATTGTTACATCATAGCCTCCTAGATTTCCCTTTCGTGGCGCCACTTGATCCTACTACCAACGCCTACTAGTTTTTTGTGCCTGCCGAATGAGCGCGAAACACCGGTCATCTATGGCGGCGCTGCCTACGTATGAACACTGTCGAAATTTGGGCTTGTTGGTGCATTGTGACGACGCTCTGTGCTTAGCGCCTGTGCCGTGTGTCCTCGTCTTGTGTCCCCGTTTCTTTGCGCTATTTTCTTTCGTGCCTATGTATGAGTGTCTTTGTACTCGGCCTTTGAGATTGGTAGTTTTAGCGTTTGCCACTAAATTCAAAGGATGCCTTGTATTTAAAAAGTTGCTTGTTGAATGACAGCGTCACTTAAATAAGGTTAATTATAATTGCGTTTACGCCTTTATTCGTACTTTGCAGTGAAGGGTTTAATTTTCACTTGTGCCTTGACTTTAAGCACCAATCAGATAACCTCCTTCTAGTAAATTCTATCCGCTTAAAGTATATATTTTGCCCTCCCTGTCCCTAAACCCCAGCGCTTTGAAAAACTCTGCGCCATCATCCTGAACTATAAGGGGAAGCCCATTACAGAACATTATCACGAGTTCGGCAGTTTCCTCCTCCTCTCCACACGCACTGCATACCGTGTCTACGGTCTACCCCTTCGTATTTGGCCCGGTATGTCTTGGTTCGCAATACTCCTGTCCTGGCCTCAAACAGTAGAGAACTACCCCGAGTATTATCATAGACCCTTTCCTTAGCAATTTCCTGCTTAAAAGTTCGATAGATCTCTAGTGCGGACTTCTTAATCATGCCAATTCTCCACATGTTAGTCTCCGTTTCCTTCACTTTCTTCTTAACCGCTAGTTCTTTTTGGTTTGGCCCCCTGCTGTTTTCCAAGTATTTACCAGTCAATTTACTGGTTTGCTTCATCCATTTTGTATCGACATTCTTCATGTACAAGTAGCTGAATACCTTCCTAGCCCAACGCTCCTCCCCCGTTTCTCTCAATCGCTTCTCAAATTTTATCTTGCTGCTAGCTTCCCTGCCCTCAAATGATGTCCATCCCATATCACCTTGTATTATTCTACTATTCGACTGCAGCGCCGCCGCTGCGGGCAACACGGAAGGGATTAGGCAGCGAGGCGCGGTCACGCCACTCAACACATTTAGTACACAGGTAGGAGAGGGTACCAGTACCACAGAATACCTACCATAGATGGCATGCCCAGCCGACGCAGGGCGTAAAAAAATGTGGCGAAAATTACGTCACAGCGGCCATATTCACTGGGCACAATGGCGGCGTTTTGTTATTATTGATGTAGTGCGGTGCGGCACCGTTCAGGCGCTCCAGCGGCGGTGTGTGCGTTTTCATGGACCTCGCACCTAACCGTGGCGTACTGCAGGTGTTCGACAGCATCCACTCTTTGTGCCGCATTGTTAGCTACGCGATTTTCCTCCGGTGGTTGTTGTAACCAGGTGTCTGAACTAGAAACCACGGAACGAGCGCGAGCAACTCTTCCTATATTACACATTGCTTGTAAACAACTGCAAAAAGTTGTCGATGCTTTAAGTATAGCTTTCCAAACTCAGCTTCAACTATCGCCAAGAAGAGTGCGTGTATACGTACTCCGAATTTGCAGCGTCCGTCAAAATCATTCTGAAAAGCCACCATAGAGGATAATGACTGTGCTCAAGAATTCGTTCACTGAATGCCTTGCAGGTTAGTGACAGTTATGCGGTGTTGCTTCTTCTGTCAACGAACGATGCATTTGCGGTCCGCAGGCCCTTATTAAGACTGTAATCTAATCTTGCTTTTCATGTTCCTGTACAGTTAGCACGTGCTTCTGCGCATTAAAGTTCCTGTTCTGCTTCGCTTATAAGATGCTCGCTTTTTATCGTTGTGTCTAGACCACAGCCTGACCGAAAATTTCATAAAGCCTAAAAAGAAGCGCAAAAGGGAGAAAAAGTTATCTGAAAGAAGCTGTACAAATTTCGGTGCCTGGTTCGTCGCGCGGCAATGTCCGAAATATCATCTTTATTTTGACAAAGAACACATCAAATAAAAAAAAAACTTAGCGTGCAACTTGCCGTGTTTATCGTAAATGCCGGCAATGCAAGAGTACAGCACCCATACGCAGAGATTTCGTCAACCGTATCACGGCAAGACGGCGTGTTGAAATCCGTTCTGTTGGTTTCGGATAGCACCGGCGCACAGGCCACGTGCTTTTTGAGACAGAGTGGGAGTCGTGCCTTCTGCTTCGCATTCATATGTAAACAAGAGAGGAGAATTTGCCCAAGTGACGTCATGGTCTCTCCTACTATGGTGGCTAAAAGGAGAGGTGTCAGCATCGACGCGAGAGAAATCATCCGGATGCTGCGGCGTTACGGTCGTTTTCAAGATGCCCCTCCTCCACGGAGGAAGGAAAAAGGTCTTTTCCTTCCTCCGTGCCCCTCCTCGCACGTATCATTCGTTTTTGGATGGATGGATGGATGGATGGATGGATGTGGCTGTACCCTTTATATCGGGCGGCGGCTAACGCCACCTAGCCGTAATACTCAGTGAACTAATCATTACATTTATCTTTTTTTTTTCCTTTAAATAATGAAGTTGAGGATTCGTACTTCGCAGTGAAGGGTTTAATTTTCACTCGTGCCTTGACTTTAGCCACCAATCAGATAACCTCCTTCTAGTTAAGTCTACCCGCTTAAAGTCTATTTTGCCCTCGCTGTCCCTAAATCCCAGTGCTTTGAAAAACTCGGCGCCATCATCCTGAACTATAGGGTGAAGCCCTTTACAGAACATTATCAAGTGTTCGGCAGTTTCTTCTTCCTCTCCACACGCACTGCATACTGTGTCGACCCCTTCGTATTTGGCCCGATATGTCTTGGTTCGCAGTACTCCCGTCCTGGCCTCAAACAGTAGAGAACTACCCCGAGTATTATCATAGATCCTTTCCTTGGCAATTTCCTGCTTAAAAGTTCGATAGATCTCTAGTGCGGACTTCTTAATCATGCCCATTCTCCACATGTCAGTCTCCGTTTCCTTCACTTTTTTCTTAACCGATAGTTCTTTTTGGTTTGGCCACCTGCTGTTTTCTAAGTATTTACCAGTCAACTTCCTGGTTCGCTTCCTCCATTTTGTATCGACATTCTTCATGTACAAGTAGCTGAAAACCTTCCTAGCCCAACGTTCTTCCCCCATTTCTCTCAATCGCTTCTCAAATTTTATCTTGCTGCTAGCTTCCCTGCCCTCAAATGATGTTCATCCCATATCACCTTAATTTGTACTCCCTGATTTGGTGTATTCCCGTGAGCTCCTAAAGCAAGCCTACCTATTCCACGTTGCTTAATTTCTAATCTTGCTTGAACTTCCGATCTCATGCACAAGACCGCATTGCTGAACGTCAGTCCAGGAACAATGACCCCTTTCCATATTCCTCTCACAACATCATACCTATTGTAATTCCACAGTGCCCTATTTTTCATGACTGCTGCATTCCTGTTACCTTTAGTCGTCACGTATATTTCGTGTTCTCTCAGATATTCGGTCCCATTGCTTATCCATACGCCCAGATATTTGTATTTATCTGTTATCTCTAGCGTGACCTCCTGTATTCTAAGCTCACTACCTTTGTTGTCATTGAAAATCATGACTGCTGATTTTTCCCTACTGAATCTAAAATCTAACCTATCTCCCTCATTACCGCAGATGTTCATCAATCTCTGCAAATCTTCCTTGTTGTTGGCCATTAGCACTATATCATCTGCGTACATTAATGCTGGTAGTGCCTGATCAATAAGTTTTCCTTGTTTGACTAAAGAGAGGTTGAAGCCCAGTCCACTTCCCTCTAATTTTGCCTCTAATCCTTGTAGGTACATCATGAATAATAAGGGTGACAGGGGGCACCCCTGCCTAAGCCCCCGTTTTACCTCTGCAGGCTTGGATACCTGTTTTTCCCACTTTATAACTACCTTGTTACCTTTATAGACACCCTTTAAAAGATTAGTGACTACATGTTCCACGCCTAGTGTGTCCAGTATTCCCCACAATTCCTCTTGAACCACGCTATCGTACGCTCCCTTGATATCCAAAAATGCTAGCCACAGGGGCCTGTGTTCTTTTTCTGCTATTTCGATGCACTGTGTCAGTGAGAACAGATTGTCTTCCAACCTCCTGTGTTTCCGAAACCCATTCTGCAGTTCCCCCAGCACCCCCTCATCCTCTATCCACGCCTGCAGTCTTTCCTTTATAATCTGCATCGCCAGCCTGTAGACCACTGATGTCACTGTTTCGTTGCAAATATTTCACGCTACCTTGCGGATTGTAACAGAGTCTACCTGTCACAATTCCGACGGCTCGCTGCAAAGTGTGTATTGGCACTGAAAACTAGTGTTTTCAATTCCCGTCGTAGTATATCAGCTACGATGCTTAGAATGTAGAGAATCAAGTGACTTGCCGTGAGCTTGACACTAAAACAAAGTCCGTGCAGTTTTCAAATTTGATGCCGCAGTGTTCTCCGTGAAGTCTTAATGCACGTAAAGTTATCGGCAACCATTATTTTTATGACTCGCGCAATCAAGGTCTAATTTTATTAGCAAGATTCTCGAAAGCGAGAAACAACATGAAAATAAACACAACATATGCATTAGGGTGAAGAAAACTGCAAGTTATATGAAACTCAGCTAAAGCAAGCGAATAAGGCTACTAAAGAACGGTAAATATAAGATGATACAATGGGCATACATACACACATAACATTAAGATTTTATTGGCAAACATAGATACAGTCGCAAACCAGTTCACAAAAAAAATTGATTTCTGCATATGTGAGCACAGCCAGATAGTGATATCACAGTTGTTGGGGATTTATAACAATGTGAACAAGACAGTAGTAAAATCCCAAGAAGCAATAGAGTGTGAGTAATACACAATAACATAAAATAAAACCTTGTTCGCTGAGTTAATACTGTGACAGGTAAGTCAGACGTCTCAACTTCAAGAACTTCATTTTTTTCTCTCTTTTTTTTTTGATTGGACGCATTTTCTCCAGCAAGAGAAAATGCATTCTGGTCAGTGTAAACAATCTAATTATCTGATTTGTCACTTTCAGTTTGTGGTGTTCGCAGCCGACCATATTTAACCTCTTCACAGGCAGGCAAGAGATAAGGTCTGTTATGCTGTCACTTTCCAACTTGTTGAAACTGAAGCAATAGGTGAGTGCATCTTCCATAGCTTTCACTAGGTCTGATAAGGACTAGGACGGGTACAAAAAGCATGATTCTGCCAGAAGCAAGCTGGAATTCTGAGTGAAGCAGCAACCTGCTACATTCGTTGCACTCCGTCTTTTTCACCATGTTCCAGTCCACATAGCCATTGACGTAATACGTGACCCGGGAGTCTCTTTTGCGTCCAGTGAGATCAGTGTAGTCAGGAAGGGCTTCATAAGCAACAATAATTTCATGAACCTCATTGAGGCGCCCCACATCTAGCAGCTCATCCAGATTATTCTGCAATTTTATTGAATTATTGTAGATGCCCGGACATAGAAGGCTGCTCGGAACTCCAGAATATATGTTTCCACAGGGGATGACTGTGCCAAACTGTAAAAAATGAGGCAAGTCACAGAGATCAAAAATTGTGTCGGCGAAGGGTGATCATTCGAGCCAGACATTTGCTTCAGAATTTCCAAAAGATTTCAAGTGCGTCTTGGCAGAGGCGAGACGTCATCAAGTGTTTATAGCACAAGGTTTTCGTGACATAGTGTCGGATGGAAAAGGTGCTGGTTAGAGTGACGCGTAGTCCTTCGGCAGTTGATCCACTCAGGAACTCACCCTCCTCAGGTACAGCTTTTTCCCAAGTTGCTAAGAACCCGTTGATAAAATGTTAATAGCTACGGACGATGAATATTTCGTCGAAATGAGCTTCGCACACAACGCAGTTATTTGCCAGTGATTTGTCAGCGCGAGGAATCGTACGCTCCCAGGCCTTGCTCTGTTAATTGTCGGCGGCAGCAAAGAAGAGAAACGCTTTCTTCCCTTGTTTGCGGGCCGAAGCATATCCCGCATTGAACCCAGGTGCAAAGCAGTGTTTTTGCTGTTTACTCATCACTGTTGCATCGTCACATTGACACGCATTGATCCCGAACAACTCCAAATAGGCAAAGCGCAGACGTTGCGACTTGCGAGCGCACGAGCAAGCGACTAATAGTGCCGCCATAGCGGCTGGCAAGCGCTCTCGACCAATCGCGGTGGCGACTTGCGCGCCGCTTCGCGGCGAAATGAAATGCCAGCACGCTTTTTTTCCCAAGGCACGGCCGAGACGATGCTGACACCTCTGACCTCTCCTTCTAGACACCATACTCTAGCGCCACTAGACACTAACGCCATGACTACGTCCAGCGGCGCTTAAAAGCAAAAAAAAAAAACCAAAACTAATATTACAGATCTATGTGAGCGTCACGCTCACATCGGTCGTAGGTGGTAACGGTTACCACAGAACACCTATATACTACCGTTGAAAAAAAAAGAAAAAAAAAGATTGAGAACAAACAAAGCACTTGGTTTCACAGCAATCTTGTCATTGGTGCTGCGATTCCATGACCGCGTGGCAATTTTGTTAAAATTTATTCAATGCCTAGCTAGAAAATCTAGCTAGAAAATAAAAGAAAATTGCCTTGGTACCTTCACAAATGGGAAATGTTTTTATAGTGAATGTTTTTTGTTTACCCCGCCAGAGAACGCGACAGTCGTGTTTTCGCTTTATATATGTATCAAGTCCGCGATTATGTTGATGCGTCCGCTGTAGCTAGCTGTAGGGGCAGCTGGTGACGCGATAGTTTCTGAAATTCCCCGCAAATGTAAGTACCGCGCTTGACAGCTGGAGGTCACTTAGAAAAATTGTTTCCTCTACGGGTTTCTCCCATTGGTAGCATAGCGCAATTGGCGTCGAGGTATTTCTTTTTCGTTCGATAACGGCAGCGATCGACGGCGGCGCTCAAAATTGCAATCTCCTGTCACCCCGGAGCAGCGGACCTGCGGGTGACAAGTGCGGCCCGTCAAATTCGTTTCATGCCCTTGTGACCGACGAAGGACAGGTGACCTTGACCACCTCGACGGTGACCAGCAATGATGGAGGTGCGCGAACGTCGCGGCGCGTCCGCCTCGGCGGCGGCCGCTGTTTCGGGCAGCGGCGGAGTTGTGGTCGTCCGTCGCGGCGCGACCACCGCTTCGGAGCTCGAGGGCTTCCTGGACGAAGACGAGTCGTCGCTCGCGCCGCCCGGCACCCCGGCCGAAGTGGACGACGACGAGGAGGAACGCGTGGACGAGGAGCTGTCGCTGCCTGCGCGCGCCGCCGAGCAGGCCGAGCACCTAGTGCGCAAGGTGCTCGAGGAAGCCGAGCAGGCCGAGCAGCTAGTGCGCAAGGTGTGGGAGGAAGCGTGGAAGGTGTGCCACTTCAGCTCGCTGCCGCAGTGGCTGCAGGACAATGACTTCCTGCACCGAGGTCACCGGCCGCCGCTGCCGTCGTTCTCGGCCTGCTTCCGTTCAATCTTCCGAGTGCACACCGAGACGGGCAACATCTGGACGCACCTGCTGGGCTGCCTGGCGTTCGTCGGCATGGCCGCCTACTGCCTGACCCGGCCTTCGGCCGAGATCCAGTGGCAGGAGAAGGTGGTGTTCGCCAGCTTCTTCGCGGGCGCCATCATGTGCATGGGCATGTCGTTCACCTTCCACACCGTCAGCTGCCACTCGGAGAAAGTGGGCAAGTTGTTCAGCAAGCTCGACTATTGCGGAATCGCGCTGCTCATCATCGGATCATTCGTGCCGTGGCTCTACTACGGCTTCTACTGCGACACGCAGCCCAAACTCATCTACCTGACCGTCGTCGTGGTGCTGGGCATCGCGGCCGTGGTGGTCTCCCTCTGGGACAAGTTCGGCGAGCCGCGCTATCGGCCCCTGCGCGCGGGTGTCTTCATGGGCTTCGGGCTGAGCGGTGTGGTGCCCGCGCTGCACTACCTGTTTGCCCAGGGCTTCCTCAGCGCCGTCTACGAGGCCTCCTTCGGCTGGCTGTGCCTCATGGGCGCACTGTACATCGCCGGCGCTCTTTTCTACGCGCTGCGCGTGCCCGAGCGCTGGTTCCCGGGCAAGTGTGATATCCTGGTGAGTGCTGCTCTTTTCAAATGTTTCAGACTGTACGTGGGTTAATGCCTTCGCTGGCCAACGTTTATGACGTGACGGACCTACTAGGGCTCGCAACATGTTGTCTGTGATTATGACAACGCCAACGTTGGGCAAGGCAGCGTCATCAGGTTGCCGTTAGCGATAACGACGCGACCGGAACGCTATCGGCCTCTGTACACGAATGATGGTGGTGGTAGTGGTTACAAGAGGAAGCAGGCACCTAATTTCTGCAGCCCGGTCGGAAGCACGGCGCAGTGCCTTGAATGATGAAAGCACATGCATGTACAGATAGCGCTAGCGTACGGCATAGAGCACGCCCGGGCTAGACTGCACCTGCGCGCGCTTCTTTCCTTACGGCCTTCCAAGTTCTCACCTGTCGGGAAAACAATGGGAGTTTTCGAGCATGTTTCGCCACCCGACGGTGGTAGAGGTGCACTGACCCTGACCTTGACACTTCTGTGCCGCGCACACGGCATAAGAGTTTGTCGGTATAAACCGTGCAGTGGGGGCTCTCGACGAAGAGAGGGAGGGTAATTATTGAATAAATCGGGGATAGAAAAAGGATCATCTACTTAAAAAAAAAAAACTAATCTTACCAGATGGCTTGCCACTTCAGCTAGCATGTATGTGCTGATGAATAATACAAGCTGAAGCTCGGTAAAAATGTGGCAGCATCATCTAATGAGAGGCAAATATTCAGGAGGCATAAAGCACTGGCAACGATCGGAGAGAAAGATAAACAATGCTGCACCTTTTTTACAAGCAGAGAGCACCTTAATACGTTTGGCTCTTGATCTCGTTTGACAAAAATGTCACAATTAGGAGAGGTCGCTCACAGAATGACTAGCGCGCGTTCCCTTTGCTAGCCATTTTCTAATTCTTTATTTTTCCAAATACATTTGGAGTGGTTTTCAGGGCTAAAAGCTGCGGTCTGCAGCCTGACCACTCTGAAACACGTGTTTCATATCTAATTGCTAAAAAAACTGTGTATAAGGAGAAAGTAAAAAAAAAAGGGGGGGGATCCTTGCTGCTGAACAACCACTCCAAATGGCATCCACAGAAAGTGGTTATGTGCGTTGTCAAAGTGTTAACATTACCTCGAAATACTGATTCGGGAGACCCCAAGCCCTTTTGCATTCCTTTGTATTGCAAGCCACGTCCATGAAGAATGCGAAGTACTCGACAGCTTACGCTCGCAAGCCACTTGCCCCAGAACTAAAACTCTAGTGCTCAGTTCTGCACTGTCCTTTGGGTTCGTAGTAAAGCATTTTAAAAATAGGAACTGACAACATCATAACTTTTCTGCAAATAAGCAGCTTTTTTTCTAAAAAGTTTGTATGAATTCTCTTGGGGCTTAGTGCTGGTTGTTGTCGATTTCCTTTTATCTAGTGTGGCTTGCTTTATTCTGGGATTAAACCATCTCGGCTGCATTTCATTCGGGGCTTTGTCAGTGTTCAGTCTTCAGTGATTTCTTGAGCCGAGAAGGCACTCGCACAACCTTCAGTACGCGCATTACGCACATGGATATATATTAGCTGCGTTAGGTTTTATTCCTGTGCTCCGTCACGGGCGCTCAATCATCGTGGTTCCGTTTCGCAAGTCCCGTTTGGTAAAAACGCCCAGTGTTTCTTCTCGCCAATCAATACTGAGCTGTGCGCCAAGTGTCAAAAGAATAAATATTGCGAGAAACAACCTCATCATCAACGATAAGTCTGCATCGACAGTCGTATAGAGCACACTTGCGCGATGACGACTACATACCTGCATTCCGCATCGGAAAACTTATTTTTCACTCCGCGCCTACTCTTTTCGAGGACTATCCTTCCTACATGATTTGAAGTGCATAGAAGCCTCGAAAATGACCTGGTTCAAGAGCTTCACCCCTACGTCAAACATCAAGGAAGCGAAAACCGGAGACCACCGAAAGAGATCTGGATGTTGAAACTTCACAAGACACTTTCACTGATCAAAGAAGCAGCAAGTGTTTGCACGCAAACAATAAACAGCAATGCTCATTGCGTGGGTCGATACCCGACTATGATAAGATGATTGCACTCCCAAGTGTCACACCATCGTTCAAAATGCAAAAAGGTGCAGCAATTGCTGAAAAATAAGAAAAAGTGTCCCAATATTATCGCAAAAGCAAGCACCACGCATGTGTTAAGAAAGTTGCAACAGATTCACAGAAAGGAGAGAAAAAGGCAGTGTTTCTTTTGCATTAAATAGAATGTGACGGATGAAAGCATTCAGCGTACCCAGATAAGCTTGTATGGTGTGTGTGTGGTATGGGGCATCCTGTCACAAAGAGGCTACGATCATGCGCCCACTTTGGGGCTTGTGACACTGCCAGCAAAGTGAACTCTTCAGAGATATATATGTCCAAGCCCAGCATCATCGGGTATGAGCAGTGCCATAAACCATTTGTGCATCTTCAGCGATTAAGCAACCTGTTCTTCAACGTGCGGTGAGTGAAGTGCGCCCGAATTTATAAAGCGGCGTTGCACGGAGCGGCGGAGCAAGGTCAGGGTCGCAGCGCCCCCTCTTAAAGCAGGGTGACAGGCATGTACTACACCCGATGCGAAGACTCTAAAATGCGAGCGCTCAGGTGCAGTCTAGCCCGGCCGTGCATAGAGCATAGTTTCATACAATAAAACACAGAGGGGAATCTCGCACTAGTGTCTATGTGAGCTCCTTCAGCGGCACTTGTACCCGCGTGGGAATTATGGGAAATACAGGCTTCGCATGAAATGCGTTCTTGAGATTCGCGTGCTTTTGTTTTGAGTGGAAAACAAAGTGATATGGCCTTGTATTTATTTGAAACTTGCTTCATTTATTTGTATGCAAATCTTATTGCAAAAATTTATCGTGACGAGGTGGCAAAAGTGAAACCTGGGCAAATTTAACCATCAGGGTTATACACTGCGCTACCAATGTGTTCTCAATTTTGGAATCAAAATTTGAGCGGATCTTGTCTAAACATGAACTGGATGCAATATCCTGCACTGGCATGATATGCTACATCTATGCGCAGCGGTGAGTGGACGACGCTTCGTTTAAACTGTCAAAACACGACTCGTAAAGCTCCAACGTCGCAGAAAGTCGGGAGATCTAGTGGTCTTCGGCCTCTTCGAACACAACAAAGGCATTGCTTCAGCTCTTTTCACCGCACTTCAATACCCGCGCTGCACGACGAACGAAACTGAAACTGTAGAAAAAAGTTTGTGGACAGTTTGATAGCTAACCCTATCCAATCCAAAGCCTGCGTTTCCCATAATTTCCATGGGGGTACACGGTTGCGACGCCAGATTCCTCTCTAGGTATTTTTATATGAAACTCTGATAGGTGGCTTGGTCACGGGACCACACATGGCTGGGACGCACATTGTGCAGAGTTTCGTCTGCTCTCTCGTACACATGTGCCACACAAGTGCCAGCAAAACAAACTCACTGACAGTCACCATGGCCAGCTGTAGTAGCATGCAGGCAGCGGCAATGCAAAAGGCAGCTAAAAGGAAACAAAGCATTTATATTTACAACGTATGTACATAACGTGGACGAGAAAGGCGCCCGACCCTTGTTGCACCGGCCTTTCATAGGCGCCGAGACGCTGAAGGAGAAGGAAGCAGCCTCGAGGTTGGATGTGCACAGAGTCTCTGACGGATGCTTCCGTTGTCCGCGAAGGACGCTTTCGAGTGTCTTTTTGAAAGCACCCAGTGTCCTTGACGGGCGCACACAGTGTCTCTGCAAGGGACGCCAGTACACTTGTAACATTTGGCTCGTTTCGGAGGAGGTGGAGGTCACTCGCGTCACTAGAATTCATGTGTGACGTCGCCACAACTGCCGTTGCTTCTATTCTGAAACATTGCGAGAGTTAGCATCCAGCTACACTTCTAGAAGTGAATTAAAATATATTCTATCTGTTTGCCCGTTCCTTCATGTAGAGTCCTTCTATACAGAGGAAACCCACAACAGGCTTGGGATAGCCCTGTTGTGGGTCCTGTTTGAGTGCTGGGAATGACGGTATCTTTATCTGCGAGGTTTGTGTTGGCTGGTGTTGAGCGAGGCTTCGGCTCAGAAGTGAATATGACTGCGTAAATAAAGCTTCTTCAAAACAAAACGTTAATAAGCGGATCTCATTCATGCGTATTATATTCTAAAATAAAAGTTCCTACAATACACAAGGTGAGCTTCGCTGCATTGCTCTGAATACTCGATGAAAATATGTTGTAAAATCGAAAAAGAAAATAGAACATCCGAATGAATGCACTTACTAAGCAATCGTTCAGATCTTTGAGTTTTACATATAAAGCATTTAGTAATTTAGCTACTGGTGTTTGTCATACATGCACGTGAACATTTTTGCAGCACTCTTTTGGATTCTCTACATTTACCTTAAGCCAAATGTTTTTTTTTTTTAAATGGCCGAATTTTACTGTTTAGCTCTATCGTTGTTATACTTGTGGTATGAGCCGGGTACTTTTATATACTTTTTTTTTGGCCCCACAGTAAAAGAAATCTGTAGCTCTACTTCCCTGGAGGGTGGCAAACTTCCAAACTGCAAACCTGTCAGCATGGTGGTGCACGAATAAGCGACACCTTTGCCGTGCAGGTTTTGTACCCAGAACCGCAGCGCCATACATGAAGCACGGTCCTTCAGTTTTCTCAATTTCGTAGATAGCATTTCCCTGCACTCTAACACAAAATACTCTTACATTGGCATGGATCGCCCACGAAGCTGACAAGCTCCCGTCGCAGTGGCCTACACTACCCTCTCCCTCATATTAGCTGGCAGCGCCTCCGACTGCGACACCATGTTTTGGCCTAGCAGAGATATCGCGCAAGGCGGTGCCTTTGAGCAAGGGAAATGGGGCTCACTTTTCACACCTCCCCATTCTAGCCACCCTAACCATACGGTGCACCGACATGGCGGTTTTGCGGACGTTGGTGCCACCCATCTAAAGGGACTGACAACAGGTCAGAGCGTGCGATTAGATCGTAGTAGAAATGAGAAAAGCATGAAATATAGTGACATATTCCAGCATTCTCTTTGCATTGTGACTAGGGTTTATAGTTTTAAATCGTGCTTAAAATGATGAAAAACTGTTCTGTTGTGCAGCCTAGAGGCTTGAAGCTGGAATAAAGAATATGGAGTTGATCACATTGCTGAACGTGGTCGCGTAGTCTGATGCTGTCGTGCATGCCAGTTCTCAAAATTGGAGTATGTATATTATCCAGCCTCGCTCAATTCTGTACTACTTGCGACGTAAAAGGAGTAGCACGGTAAAAAGCGGCGCTGCCGTAGCGGCCACCACTGGACCAAGTTGAGCCGTGGCGCATGCGCAGCAAACCACCTCGCTTGAACCTGAACCACCCGCGCGCCCACTGTTCGCAGCATGTGAGCATACGGCCTCATATTCTCTGCAGATAGAAAAACTCTCATTAACAATGTTTCGCAGTGTTTTTCATTTTACCATTGCGGGATCAGACTCGCTGACGGGTAAGATTTCCTTCCCGCTAAGAAAAAAAAATGACGGCATATCCAGGAGGTGAATGATGAAGAGTGGGGTGAAGCTCTTGATATTGAAGATACCTCGCCCCGCACCTCAAATGAAACTCTGAGTAAAATGTCATTAAACAACGTTTACTAAACAATATAGTTTATTACTTGCAGTTTTCGTTTTGCCTTCATTATGACCGCCTTATGGTTGGTGAAGTGCACCGAAAGTGGTTCTTGCACTGGTTGTACATGAAAGTTTGCAAATACGACGTCGATGCACGTTCCCCTGATGGTCGTCTTGTAATCGGGGCAATCGAAGTAGATGCACCCAGTCTGTACCTGCTCGTCATGTATTGCATCAACGAATGTTTGTTCGGGTTCGATACGTCGACGTTGAAGTCGCTGGGAAGCAGGAACGGTCTCGACCTGTCGACATACATATCTTGGTCGATGAACACTTTGATGGCTTCGATTCGAAGATTGGGTGCCATGTACAGCTTCTCGTGTAGCCTGGGGCTGATGCCGCGCCACTTTGGCCTCCTGCGCTTGTACATCCGGTTTCCTTGTTTGAGCGGGTGCTGTCGCCGCAGCCCTGCGCGCAACCGCTCAGCAGCCTTGTCCATCTGCAGACCCTCTGAACGCGCGCGCGCGTCGGAACACCGTTTTTATTTTCATATAGAGGGCCATCTGGCATATGGCGCCGTCGAAGAACACGCGATCATTGTCGTGCGATTGTCTCTTTCCTTTTGTACGTGTGATGTCATTCCTGTTTTCATAAAATACGCCTTTTAATATTTATTATACTACAAGTAACGCCCTATAGTGTCGTACCATTTGCATTTTTGAGTGTATATGCATTTTGTTAAATGTACAAGTATGCCCTCTACGGCCGGTTCAAGAACCAACAAGAGGTGGCTACATACAATCGGACCATAACATACATAGGCATCATAACAAATGGTTGTTGGTCCTTTTAACTTTTGGTGCTGGGTTTGCATGCACACTTTGTGACACGGCACATGAAGAAATGCAGTTCGTGAGCGAAATCTTGTGTGCAGGATCCAAGTGAGCTGTTTGCACGACGTTACCGATCGGGGTGGTGTAGCGCAAATCGGGGCAAAGTCCCTTGTCGCCCGCTTCGCTCGGCACTACGTCTGCTACGGTATTAGCTCAAACCACTGAATCTTCTTGGAAGACGTGGCGCCAGGTTCCTGGTCAAACAATGCACAAAAGATAACAAAAAGGGCTAAGGCTACGTGGTGGCCCAGTCACTGTGGCCTAGTGGCTAAGGCACTCTGCTGCTGACCCGCGGGTTGTGGGATCGAATTCTGGCTGCGGCCGCTGCATTTTGGATGGAGGCGAAAATGCTGTAGGCCCGTGTGCTCAGATTTGGGTGCCCGTTAAAGAACCTCAGGTGGTCAAAATTTCCGGAGCCCTCCACTACGGCGTCTCATAATCATATGGTGGTTTTGGGACGTTAAACCCCACTTATCAAGGCTACGTGGTGTTCCTTAGCTTTTGTAGTGTGCTTTGTTACATACACATCACAGAGAAAATAAAATACAGGGCAGACCACGTCCAGCTTAATTCAACGTTGTGTGTCCTGCATTTTAATTCGTTCTATACTTTCGAAAATGAATGCACAAAATGTATAACTTCAGAGTTCTAATGCTTGCTTGCGATATCCCTGAACCAGTACTTCTTGTACTTTAAAGTTCTGTCATTTTCAGTAGCGCCGTGTCTAGGGCAGATAAAGGATGCCATCAATTTCTGAAAAAAAAGAAAATTCGGCAGATCTCACGTACCTGGGAACAGACATTATGTAAAGCATGCGGAGGAAAGGTGACCGTGTTGCAATTTTTTTATTGAGCGACACTTAATGAAATTACGTTAAATATATGTACAAATGTTACACGCACAGATATATGTTGAAGAGCTGTAGACGTTTATATAACCAGTTGTTCGTACTTGTGCAACGATGTCAACTGGAACATGCGTATTAGCAACACCAGAATCTGATGTGAAGCGCTGATGCTCGTGAAGGTGCTGGCCCTTAAGACTGCTACATAAATCAACACCACAATTGATGTTAACTCGACATGACGGCTGTATCAAAGGAGTGCGTATGTAATGTTTATAAAACTGGGTAGGCAGCGCTGCAACCACTATTCACGTTTAACGAAGATTAGCATCTATTTGAATTATAGTTCAGAAACTTGGCCTAGCTCTATGGTAGAATGCTCGACTGCCATGCAGAATGCTTGGCTTCAATTCCTGCTTGGACCCTGAAATTTATTATTTGCACTCGTCGAGGGGTCAATGCTGCCCATGTAAGGTTTTTCTTAACACTGACATTTATTCTATGCCTTCATTGGGTCGACGCTGCCAATGTCGGGTATTGCTTAACCGTTGAAATATCTCGCCGTTCCTGGGTAGATACTATCAATCATCTATGGCACATACCCGCATACCAGCGGCCCATGCCCGCCCGTGGGTATGTGCGACTGTCTGGAGGGAAGGGTTTGACGACGTACGCGACGGGACTGTGACAGTATTCGTTTATTGACCAGCGCGTCATATTCTTCAAACCACCTTGCCCTCCCATGCTGATTTTGGTTCACGCCAAGTCAACGGGGTGGCCACGAGAGCAACCAAACGTATAACCAAACGTATGCGGCTAGATAGGTATAGATATAGGTATAGGTATAGGTATAGGTATAGGTATAGATAGGTACAGGTATAGATAGGTATAGATAGGTACAGGTATAGATACATATATAGGTGTAGATAGATACAGGTATAGATAAGCACGCTGAAAGTCGCCGAAATTCGCTAAGAAATGCTTCTCATTTAAAAGAAAATGTAGCGATAAGCAGCACAGGATAGACAAGGAACAAGAGACTGGCATTAACTTCTGACCGCTTTTGAAGAACCTTATGGAAATATATACACAATATATATTTCTATAAGTTGTCAATGCAATTCTTCGTCTGTTCTGTGTTGCCTTGAGCTACATCTTTTGTTTGTCGTTGTTAAGTCGTGAAACAACTATAGCTCAAGAATATGCTCCGTCTGCACCATAGGCGACGACATGTTTCAAATGCGAAGCATTGCTTTGCAAATTGCAGGCTCTTTTAGCATGTCTATCTAGCTGCATAAGTGTGGGTGCTCTCGAGATTCTCCGCTTAACTTGGATCTTCTCCATGAAGCGCATGTCACATATGCCATATGGCGGCTGCTGGCGATAAGCGGGATTTAGCCAGGTATTTCCAGGGCTCATTTTGCAATGATTTTTTTACTGCAAATTTTCCATACATGTGCAAGCACTGTAGATCCTTTACTTCTATACTCAGCTGAAACTTCAGTTTAGTGGGTAACCATGTCGCGGCCCCTTTAACTCGGTGGATCTTTTTTTCTTTCGACCTGTCTTCGCAGTTTCACAGCCACCAGATCTTCCACATCCTGGTGATTGCTGCTGCCTTCGTTCACTACCACGGCATCACCGAGATGGCCATGAAGAGGCTCACCATGGGCGAGTGTCAGGACTGAGAGAGCAATAAAGGGAGCTAAGCCTTTTTTGGTTTTATGCACTCGTTGCTGGTGACTCGTTGAACCGTTGCGCTGCAGCGTGGAGAGATTCACTCCTTGACTACAATTTCTCTGAAGTGGTTATATCCAATGCCGCGATGATTTTACTGTCGATTGTTGTGTATGCTGTGCAACCTCCTCTACATACATGTGTTAGCGTATGCAAAGCCTTTCGTTAGCGTACCTTTAGCGGGCCCCCGTTAAGTGACTTAAATGGCGGGCGACTGCAACGAACGCTAAGATAGCGTATTCTATTGCAAAAAATATACTAGGCACTACAACGTATGGCAGCATGTTTGGGTACAGCGAGAGGACAACGAAGACTGAACAACAGAAAGACGGAATGCTGTTCGATGCTCATGATAGAGATCTGGAAAAAAAAAAAAAGCCCCGAAAACCTTTGCGAGCCATCCAGGCACCATTTGCATGGCTAAAAAAAGATTATATAGGCGAGCGCGTCATCACGTCAAGTGCACTTGTTGCTCCAGGACAGGATGCCTCTTGTACTCTATCGTCTAGAGGGTCCATGGTCTGATGATAAATTTATCTCTATCTGCCGATCCGTGGCTTCTGCACGACATCCCCGTCATGATGAGAAAACAGCCGTCGAGTGGTCGACTGTCCGACGTTTTCAAGTGCATGGGCGTTGGCCAGGGGGTTGCAAAATGGGTACTTGACCCCTTCAAGCTGAGAGGGCGAAAACGTCGCTACGCAAATGCACGATCGTGCCGAGTAGCAGTACGGGTCATTTTTGAGACGAAGTGTTGACAGCAAAACTACGGCGCTCCAAAGTCTTGGCGACCTGGAAACTGCCGCAAGTGTTCTGAGCACGCAGGAAAGTTGCTCAAGACTCTCTGACGAGCAAGGGATCATTACGTCACGCAAAGGCAGCACCGCTTTAATGCATAATGCTAATGCAATCTTTGTGTACATTTTTTTGGGATATTATCCTCTATATAAAGAAAACATTTCAATACTAACAAGCAATCGTCGACCCTGTACAGGAATTAAGTCGGATGGCCAGGTACATTGGACCGTTCAAGTTTTTGACGCCAAGGACTCCACAGGTCATTTTTTGTCACTTTCAATGAAGAGTTAAATCATATGAATTCACCTCTTGCGAAAAAAAGACCGAGATAATTTGAGTCAATTGCGATGGAAAATCTTTTCATTAGTAGTAATTTTATTTCATGTTCTTGGCCGTTTAACATGGAGAAAAAAGTTAGCACGGATGCGCTAGCATTTTATAATAGGGTTGCCTCCTTTCTTCGAACAAAAAGCACCAGGCCTGCACAGAACGCGCAGCACAGTCACAGCAAAAGCTGGAAGAGCCGCCTTTTTAAGCATTTTTTGGGTAACTGCTTGCAAGCAAGCTTGCAGGGTGCCCATTATGCCATAAATTATAATTTTTGTGCAGTAGGGAAGCATCTGCCATTCCATTCTTCGTCGTTCTTCGGATAAGTGTGGTGCTCGCTACTCGCATATTGGCTACTACAAGCTTTCATGGCCAATCCCCCAGAGTGGGTATGTGCCAGTGCTTACAGGCAACAATCAAACAAACGAAGCAGGCCGGGTGGAAAAAGAACACAAGAAGAGGTTAAGGGAAGTACACGAGAGGAGTAGAAAGAAAGGCTTGGAACAGCAAGGGGAAGACGTGTGGTGACAGCAGCACGGCGTTCAACGGAAGTCCGCCAGCACAGCTCATAGCCAGGTGCCCCTGCCTTCTCGGCAACGCCACGTGATCTGTGGGTGCGACCAGGAGAGGAGCTTGGCCGAGTGACGCCATCCTTGTGAGGACGCGAAAGATGTCCTGCGGTTTTACTCTGTAGAGTGCACATCACAAGACGAGTGGTACAGCCGCTAAGGGGACTCGACGCTGCAGTCATGTGATACTGCAGGGACCCAACAATGTAGGCGACAGCCGTGCCCCTGTAAACTTCATAGATGCGACGAGCCTGAACGACTTGACTCCGGAGCTGCCACCACATTGGGCCTTTCACCTGTACTGTAAATATTTTTCTAGGTTGTGTACATAGTGTTTACAAGACCATTATTTCTTGCTTACCTTCAATGTTTTCTGCTACTTGGTTTTTTTTTCATAATTGTTTGTTTCGTACTCCTTTCGTCCTTGTGGAGTGCTTAACATCTAGACCATCACACATGTGCAATGAATTTTGTGCAATTTTTTTTTATGCTGTGGCAGACGACGAATTCAGGCTTTTATAATGGGTTGGATTATTTGATGACCCATTCATTACCTAATCCGTATTGTATGATGTCTCACTGTTTCTTTGCCACGTGCTAAAATGCTTATTTGCTTAACGAGACTTTCTTTTCTGACGAAAAGCCTGCCTAGGGTCAGTTCGTGACAGTATCAAGCACAGGCGTGGCTCAGTGGTAGAATACTGGGCTTGCACGCAGAGGAATCGGGTTCGAATCCCATTATGTAGTTTATTTACGGGCAACGGTGATGGCGGTGGACTACTAGGACGCACAAGACCCTTGTTGTGATCTCTTAACAGGTTTCGCTTTAAAACCTGTCCTTCAACGGGGAGGGGGGTTTGGATGAGCTATACCAGGAGATTAAATTGGTATTGAAAAATAGACGCCATGTGAGGTCTTCGGCACGCGATGCCATTTAATGTAACATTGCTTTGCTTGAGCCAAATAAACCTGATGTAAAAACAAAAAAGGCACACTGAGTTAACCAACTGGTCTAATTTCTGGCTCAAAAATACCAGCGATTTGAACGACGCTTAATTTACTGCTCTGAAATTAGCCGGCCATTGATGGCGGGGGCGGACCTGCAACTGGCTCGCTGTTTAAGAAACCGGCCGAGCCTGTCTGAAACGGGACAACTTCAGTGATGGGACACGGCATTGAACTTCGAAAACGCGCTCAGAAATGCCAAAACCGAACGTGAATTACAAACTGCACAAGAACACGAGACGAGACGCAAACAAAGATTGCATGACGATGGTTCTCGCCTATTCTTTCGCAAGAACACGAGATGAGGACGTACGCTGTCCTCTCTGTACCAACACGCTCGCCTCAACAGTCAAGTGTTACGACATGCATTCTTTCTTTCTGTCTAGTGTTCTTGTGCCGTTTTTGATCATGAACCCACCCCAACTTCTTAGCTATCTGTGCATGAATTACCTGCCTATATTCATGGCCAAGTGTCGTATGGAATTGCAGTCATTCGGGTGCAGAGATTTAACCCTTCGACATGGGATGTGCAAAATTTTCTACACCTCTTGTTTTTGCTATTTGTATCTACTAGGGACTAAGAAAGTTCAAGATATTGAGCTTTGAATAAATGTTTTCCGTAATTGAATTAAATTTCATTTGAAATACAAGTGATACATTGCATGTGTTGTATACAAACACAGGAGGAGGTCTCTGTCGCAAAACTGAGAGTGAGACCTAAAAAAATAGTTCATCAGAAATACAACCCACTAAAAACACTCGTAAGGATTGGAAAAATTAGGATATTTTATATGTACAGATAAGTAAAAAAAAATGGCACAAAAATGCAGAACATTCACTCAGTATAATATCAACAATGTGATGGTAAGGGAAAAAAATTGCGGTATACAAAATTTAGATAAGCACCAGATAGAAACTATAAGTTATACATAATATGGGGATAAGTAAAAAGACACAAAAATGTAATAACACACTTAATGTTCAGCACTATGAATTTAATGAGTGCAAATGTGAGCATTTTTTAAACATATCGAGGGATCTGTTTTTGATCTCCAAAGGTAAAGGATTCCACAAAGACGAAAATTTTGTGATAAATTTGCCATAATTAGTCCTGGGTTTGGGTAAAAGTTATTAGCCTTTGCAAAATGAGTAGATGACTCAGTAAAGTAAAAAGTTGGGCGAGTTGGTGCTGGTTCATGATGATACGGGGCGCGAACAAAACGACACACAACGCGTCGTCCCGTGTACTTCTTCTCTGTTGTGTGTCGTTTTGTTCGCGCCCCGTATCATCATGAGTAGATGACACCTGAGGAAACTGACTTGAGTTTTGTAAAGGATTGCGCAGTTTTCCATTCACATATTTGTAGTAAAGAGTGCCCATAAAATATTTTACCAGCTTCTGAGCTGACAAAATTCCATGTGAACAGTGTAAAGATGATGCATTAAACATAAAGCTATTGAATAATAGTCTCTGTGCTAGGTTTTGAAGATGTTGGATGGTTGATAAATGAGTGGCATACGTTTTCCCCATGATGAAATGCAATAGATTGTGTTGCTGTGAAAGAAAGTGTAGTAAAGTCACAATATTTCAAAACGAAAGGGCAAACTTTTAGCACTATTCGAATGGTATATGTGGCCTTCCACCTAAGCTGTGATATATGTGAATTAAATTTTGAATGCTCATTAAGTTTGACCCCGAAAAACATTGTACTAGAGGTAGAGTGAATTTGAGTGTCTCTTACGTAGACAGAGGGGTTCCCAGGTATAATTCGATTAGATGATGAAAATACCACAAAGTTTGACTTTTTAGCATTTATATTTAATTTATCCTGATTGAACCATTTGATAACATTTTTCAGGTGTTTTGTTTAAACTGCATCTCGTCAACCTCTATCTTTAATTATTATAGTGGTATCATCCACATAGAGTATGCAGGACGAATCAGCTAGACTCTGAGGAAGATTGATGATGAAAATTAAAATAAAAGCGGGCCATATGTTGTCATGTAACCTCTTTTATTTCAGCACACTGTTGTGTATGATAACTTTAGTGAGAACACTACCATATTCGAGAGTCGTATTACATGACACTTCCCGCGAACCACGTCAAAAATATCTTTCTTTGTTCAGTGTGTACATAATGATGAATGAAAAAGAATTTGCACTGTATCTGTAGCTGGAGATTTCAAATATTTATTCAAAATACAGCACTAATAGCTTCATAATGTTCGGGGGTTAACGTCCCAAAACCACGATACCAAAGATGCCGTTGTGGAGGACTTCGGAAATTTCGACCATATGGTGTTCCTTAACGTGCACCAACATTTCACAGTACACGGGCCTCTACCCTCCAAGGAAATGCGACCTCCGTGGCAGAGATCGGACATGATTGGCTTCAGAATACATATATATTCAATTATGATGTAATCTGCAGGATGACTACTATAACACTTATATTGACAGCGCTGAGCTATTCATTGTAAGAGAGATGGGGTGTGCAATTACACGGACGCGAAAAGGAAGTCTGGCAAAGTTTGTGGAGTCTTGTGTTCGCCTTTGCATGCCCTGTATTTTAGAATGAATAACGCATCTAATGTGACAACAATAATGGGAGCTAAGGGACATTGATGCCAGGTAAAGTATAGAGAGTGTTATATTAGAAGTAATTGTAATCTACGTAAACGAGAAGAAGGCAAAGAGGACAAAAAGATAACTGACCACGGCTGGATCCGAACCTGCGAACTTTGAGAAATGCCTACGATGCTGTACCAACAAGTTATGAGGGCGGTCATCCCGCCCTCCACTCCGTCCATTTTACCTACTCTTAATGTAACGTGTTACATTATTTTCATTGCAATATAATATTGAATATCTTGAAATAACATTTTACAGCGAAAACTGCTATGAGATCTGAACACGGGTCATGTGCGGCGCCCTAGTTAAGACTAAATAAAAAAAAAGCCAAACAATGAAATTCGAACCCCGGTCCACTGTGTGCCAACCCAGTATTCTACCACAGAGCTACACCGGCACTTGAAACTCATTTAAAAATTGGCCTTAGTCAGGCGTGATGTTGGGAAAGAAATCGCATTAATATGAATAATAAAGGGTTTAAAAACATTAAAGGAACAACGAGGCATCGCACAATGCAAATTGTGTAAAGAGTGGGTCGTCCAATGATCCAACCCATTACAAAAGCTTGTTTTTGTTCACTTGTTAACTGTGATGCATATCCACTTCAGACATAATTCTTCATTGTCGTCAGCCACTGCATAAAAATATTGCACAATATTCCTAGCAAGTGTGGCAAATACCACTCTTCTCCAAAGATTGATGAAAGATAGCATAGTGAATGCCAGCCTACTACGCAAAAAATTTGATTATTTATGGCTTAGTGGGTACATAGGAAGTGTGCTTGCTTGTAGCAGTTACTCGGTGTTAAGAAAAGGCTCTGAAAGGCCGCTATTCGAGCTTTCGCTGTGACACTGCTGCGCGTTCCGGACACGCCTGGCATTTTTATTGATTTGAAAGGGCTTAAGAAATGGTGCCGGAAATGTGCCCTTCTCGAACGGTGCCCATTTTGGGATCAAGTGGTTTTGCTGTGAACCCTAGGTTAATTATAGAATAAGATATCCTTGTTTCTGATGAAAGTAACGAGTACGGATTAATTGATTTCTCATAAAATTTGCCATCGCTTGCCACGGACGTGGGAGTCGACCGCATCGCACTTACGTGTACCTTGCCGACAGCAAGAAGATCGGGACTTGCCACCGAGTTTAGTGACGTACGAAGGGGATATGTAGACATCAGCGCAGATAGCTCTGCGCAAAAAAAGAGGAAAAAAGGAAAAATCCTGAGCGTAGCTGCATGGTGAGGCAAGGCCGACTGTGTTTGTAGTTTTCGCAAGGTATTGAGCGACGCCACAAATTATCATTCATCTTCGTCGTAGGTTCACATTGGACCTGAACACAGATATTGCATATATTGTACATAGAGCATTCATATATAGTGCGCATACGGTTTAAAAATGGACCGTATTCTGAATCACGTCCTCCGCAAATGCATGCCACACGCAATAGAGAGACAGTCTATGAAGGCGGCCTTGAATCTCCAACAGGACTCGAACTTCGAATTGACACATATTCTGGGCCCATGTCAAAGCAGCTCTAGTGCGTTACACGCCACAAAAACGCTACAAACTTTCATGCAGGTCACAAACCTAAATGAAACTTTGTGTCTACATGTGTGGCTGTATGTGTTGTGTGTTCCTCACTGTATACATATCGTAACCATCACCCAGCCCCTGGAGTAGCATTTCAGGCGAAAAGCCAGGCAAAAATCTCCAGCTCTCCATTGAAATATTTCTCTCTCGTACTCTGTCTGTCTTTTATACTAGTTGGCGACTTTAACGTTGACGTTATAGACTAGCTTCGCTCCATCATTAGAACTCACACTGTGAACCGGCTGCCAATTTTTGTGCATTAGGAAAGCACCCACTTCATCATTATTCATCCACATTTGAAGTGTGGGACAAGGCAAGCAGGCTTACCTTCCCTGACTGCCTGTTTTTTACGCGGAAGGAGGCCAGGCAGATCTTCGAGTTCTTGGCACCGACTTGGATGCGCACCGACCGACACACTGCTTTGAGATGAAATTCACGGCACCCATGCAGGCTGACGCAATGCAGTTTTAGGCTGATCGCAAACTTGTTTGCGTTCAAGCATTATCCCGAATAAAGCCGTAAATATGAAATGCCGAATAGAGGGAGCCATCTGGTGGGGCCGAGAAACCTGATGCATTCTTCTTCGCTGGAGGTGTTAACTTTATCAACTTTTTTTTCGTCAAAAAGACTAGGCGAAATAAAGGGTGTGTGTAATTGTGGTTGCACAATACCGGTAACCAGGTATTGTGAACCAGACAAGCTAAAAACCTTTAATATGGCCAAAAAGTGCTTGACCGCACCCCTGGAGAAGGACACGGTTGCGTTTTAGTTTTTGGAAGCGTTTGATGTCGCATTGTTTGACAATACCGGCAGTCATGCTGACAAATGCATAGAAGGATTTGTTACTTATCGATATGTTACTAATTCCATGTCGGTGTTTTTACTGCCTTTTCATAGCATACAAATTGGAAAGAAAAAAATAATGGCAATTTCCTAGCTCAATTAACTTGCTTAGAAAGGAGGATACAGGCATATTCAGTTAGCCATCCAGAGATCTGGAAAGTACCAGATCAGATTTCCAGAGATCTGGAAAGTACCACAATGTCGCACCAATCACACAGTTAAGCAGAAAGTTTCCTGAAACAACTTGAAAGGCTGAAGGTGGTGGCTACCCTGATACGTAAATCTTGAGGGACTGTCAAAATAATCAAGTGGGTCAAAGGTGTAAATGATTCGCGTTAGAGAACAGAGTGCGTGCGCAACGAAAAGAGACCGGTAGTGGTCCCCTACATGCATAAGTTTTCTCGTAGCTTGAAGACCGCGGCCAGTAGGTATGGCGTACGTGTTGTGATCTCGGCTCCCAAAAAGTCGTCGTCCATTTGCTCCCGCTTGCATAAAGTTCGGTCTCAAAAGACCTTCTCGCTCTGTCTGGAAAAAAGATAGAATAGATATGTTGAATGCAAGTCATGTGTTGTGCATATGCTGCCCTTATCATGCCAGGGGGGGGGGGGGGGGGGGTGTTATATAGGACAAACCGGGAGCACTTAACCTCATTGACGGCTTCTGGTGGTTTGCACTTGCCAGCTCATTGAAGGGAGTGTGGCTGCCAGCCGCTGGTGGGCAAAAGCACTTGTTTGTTAGGCCATCGGGACAAATGTACTAGATAGGCGACGCAGGCTTTGTACATGGAGAGGGGTAAAGGTACGTGAGCAAACAGTCCCTGGCACTTGGTGAAAATGAGGTTAAATACCTGGATTTTTGTGCTGTCCGGTTAAAGCGATTGCATGTATCGACTGTCCTGCATGTTTCTGCAAGAATGTGCGATTTTTTTCCCTTTTTCTTGGGTGTTTACTCATGAGCCGATTTTCTTCGTGATTAGATTCTTCTTTTTACCCTGTTTGCTTTGCTGCACTGTGGTGTGCCATGTGACTAGGTCCTCTTCATGATATATGTGTGCGTTCCTTCTAATAAAACTTAGTTGCGAGTTCAGCGCCTTGTTGTCTCTTTTTCCATCTTTATATTTATGCGCTTATTTTAAATCATTGTGCTATATATCATTGTGCTTTCACAATATATCATTGTGCTTTCACGCTGCGTGCCCTGTCGGATTAAACAGCCGGCAAAGGAAGCCCGCGTAATCGAAGTCGCTCCTCTGTGGTGCTCATGGACGTGTCACGTGTTGTGTGTAGGTATGACAGTAATGAATGTAGCCGAGGGGAGTGCCAAGTGTGTTGTGTATGGGGAGCCTGCATGAACGGCCGGTCATGTAGGCGCCCTGTTGTGGGGCGGCAAACATAATAAGGAACATGTTTGCCGGCATTCGCTGATACGGTTGTTAACGCCATACACTTTGCATCAAAGGAATCTACTGAAGTCTTCAGCTGTACAGCCTGAAGTCTTCCCAATGGCCATTCGGTTGCTTCGCGGCGTTACACAGTAGACGCTTCTTAAGTAACTATGGTGAGCAGTCGGCAACTACAAGGGCCAAGAAACTTTTCTATAATGACATAATGGCACGCTCCAGCTCTCTCTGGCGCCATGTTTGTTGACAGTCCACACTTAAGCATTTAACCTTGATGGCTTTGCATATATGCGAGGATTTGGTTGTTTCAAAATAGTGGCAATCGGAAAACGTCAGTGCAGTCTAGAGCATGCCTTTTTGGTGTTTTAGGCAAATGTGCTGACCAGTGACCTGTGCTTCGTGTGTTGCCGTGCTGTAATACGTTACGCACGGCAACACACGACTCGCCAGTGAGACGAGCACTCACTCTGGTCCCTTGCCTAGGTTATCCAAAGGTCGCGGGGTGGCATATGGGGTGGCAGCATTTTCGATGGAAGCAATTATGTTCGAGACCCGTGTGCTGAGATTCAGGTGCACAGTAAAGAACCCCACATGGTCGAAATTACCGCAGCCCTCTGCTACGGTGTCCTTAATAATATGATCTGCTTTTGTGATTTCAAGCTCTCACAAATATTACTCTTCGGCCGAGTTGCGACGTGGTGTGCATTGGTGGAACGCAGAAGAAAACGGGGTACCACAGCGCAGTGGAGTAAACATTAATTCTAGCTGTCAGTTTAACGAACTACACAGCGTGGATGACGACCACAAGAATGTAAGATAAGTTGAAACAGTTCAAGCAAATCCTAATGTAAACAAACCTCGTTCTTCTTTCTTTTTTTTCTTGTCACGTGGTCTCAAACTTCTTTGACAAGATGTAGCCAGTTGCAGTGCCATTTGAAGCCCATCGCTCTATACCAATGACATTATATGTGACATTTACCTTGGGTCACGTGACCACGAGCTGTTTAGGTGCTAACAGACTCTCCCGCGTTCCCCCGATGCTCTGTGCTCCTATTCGCCGAACGCCATCACGTGCTTCCTCGCGCGCCTTTTCTCTTTCTCGTTTTTTTTTCTTCGTTTCTCTTGAGCTCGAGCTCTATGATGGTACCCAACACGATGAGCTTCGCATGTGTGCAGTATGTTTCGCGTCTCTTTTTCGGACTTCTGCTGCGTGGTTTCTGTTTGCGATTCCCCTTTGGTGCGCTTGCGGTTGCTGCATACGTTAAACTGACAGCAAGATACTTTTGGCTTGCGAAGTGAGACGCGCTATGGTAGGATGCATAGAATCTGCTGGGATGACGGTGTCGACTCTGTAAGGTATACGGGAGTCTCTTCGCATTTGACTAAAATTGTTAGGTTTTAGTCCATCTAAGGGCTGCATATTCATTTTTGTGTTTGTTAATAGTGTTCGCCCCTGGCTTCCTTGAAATAGTTTTCAAATGCGTTTCTGTTAGCCACAGTGAAGGATTCGTGCTTTTCAGCTGGAGACGCTTCTCAACTTGCGCGCAAGGAGCGTTCCATGGCTACGCCGACGTCCCCCGAATGAGGCATTTTTTGTGTGTGGAAAACGTGGCGTGCATTTTCAACTTTAGGCGCTGGTGTGAAATTGCCACGTTCTTTGACTAATAATTCAGATGTTCTTCGCAGTGCCAGTTGCTTCGAGAAAGCGTTTTTTCTCGGCACGTCAACCCGCCGATAGATATTCACAGCAGTTCGATAAAGGCTGCCGTGGCGCATGGTTGTTTCTCACCGCCACCCAAGCGCAACAGCATTTTCATGTCTTCACTCGGCATTGCAGCTTGCTGTGATGACTCGGGCTGCCGATGTCATCGCCGCGAAAGGCATGCATGGCCGTGTAGACGGGGCGTTGGACCGCGCGCGGGTCCAAGGACCTGAGAGGGTCCAAAGACACTTACCAATAAATTATTTCTGCCTGTTCATCTGTCGGTGCCCTTTGATTGTGTTTCGGCAGTCAGTTCACATGAAAAAATGTCACCGAAATACCAGCTGACGAGCACGAGCGGCAACAGCATTGGACACGGATAGCGTCTGCTAGCTATGCCCCGCGTAGGTGGAGCGATGCTCAAAAGAAGAGAGAGCAAACACAGTGCAGGAGGAGTGGTTATTATACCTTTATTCATAGGTTTTAGGCGTGAAGTACCAAAGAGGCGCGGTGCGGTGGCTAAGAAATGATGATGCATGTCGATGGCGCTACGACCATATATTTTGCGCTCACTGCAGGACCTCTTCCAATGATCTTCCATTATGATTTAGGAGCAGATTCCATTTTATCCCCACGATCTTCTTGCAGATCTCATCTTTTGCTGACCATTCCGGTGATATATAGTTTTATTCCATGTAAACAGTGGTAGATGACGTCGACATGGCGATGCGCTTGTAGCGACGTCGCGGCCCCTCAGCTCTGCCCAGCCCAAAGCTCGCCACCCGCGCGGAAGGCTCCTCGACGCACTGTGTTAGGTTGTTCGGTGACAGCTTTGCAGTTGCTTTGTGAAGTTGTCGCGTGATCGTAGAGAATGGTGGTGAGCTTTGGGCTGGGCGTAGCGTACGCGCAACGACGTTGCTAGAAGCACCTCAGTATGTCGACAGTGCCTACCACTGTTTACCAGCATTGAATAGGTCGCCACTGACGCTCATTGCGCGGGCGGCATCTCTCGCTCGACGTCGGGTAGCGTATTGACTCTCTGACCCATTTTGCTGTCCTTTTATCTTCTAGGGTCACGCCTATCGTGCGCCATTTCTTCGCACTTTGCGTGGTTCTTTTTTTCTTCTTCTTCTTGAGTTTGTCTGCTTTCCTCCAAGCGTCAGCACCATCTGTTAGTACAGGCTGTCCGCAATGATTGCATAGTTTCAAGTGCGGAGGACTACTATAGGGGGCCTGGTTATCGTAGACTGTCTTCGTCACTTGACATAACGCAGCCAGCTGTAGCATATTGACTGCGCGCTCGCACCGATATGCTACAACAAACAAATATAATAATTGAAAAAGATGATGCCATCAAGAGAGAAAAGAAGGAAGAAAAATAGAAATGTATAGAAATAGACAGAGGAAAAGACGGGTGGAAAGAAAGAGAAACAAGGGGCTGCCCAACTATAAGCTTTGGCAGTACTGCAAAAAGCTGCTTTTTTTTTTTTTTTTTTAAGGGGAGAAGCTTCTTAGCACGCATAGCCTTGTCTTTCATTGAGGTCATGGTATAGAACAGTTTCTATAATCGAAACATGTGAGACAAAAAAAAGTTTCTACAACAGACTTGAACGTAGACTATAGGCTAATGAAAATGTAATTGATTGCTATTCCCGGCGAAAATAACCTATTGAGAAGAGTGTTGATGAGTTGATCTATACTAAAATGTGCCTACATGTAGTAGCTTCTTATGGAAATCTTTAACAATATTAGAATGGTATCTTGCCACCGGTAAGATAGCAGGCTCTTGGATTCACTTTCGAGGCATATGCTCCACTCCAGCAATTTTCTAAGTCCTTCTTGAATTGCCTAAGACGACTGCAAGACGAAATGAATTTACATTTCTCTTTGTCACTCAATTTACATTACATGGTGCAACACTGGGGTAACTCACGGTTACTCACTAATGCAATACCCATTGCTTCGCCCACTCGTCACTTCGCGGAGATGTTTAGAAACGGCGGCCGATCATGATTTGGGCACATGCACTCCAGCCCATTCTTGGACGAGGCTCCCCTGCATGTGTGTGCATATTCGTGTGTCCTATGACATACTCGTGGTGTCCGCGGTCTCCACATCTTTAGCTTTAACTTCAATCTGCGCTTCATTTTTGCTCCCGAACACAGAACAGTGCAGGCGCCTGTTTAGTGCTGCTTTGGTGTGCTTGTGGTCACATATTCCAACAGGTGTGTCTGTCAAGGAATAAATCGCAGAAAATGTTAGTGAATCTACTTATGCGTATATACATCGGTTGCCCTCAACTGTAGTTGCTGTGTCAACAAAACAGTCATCAGGTGAACAAAGGAGACAAACAGCTAATTAACATTTACGCTTAATGAGTGTTTAAGAAGGCTTAATAAATTTGGCAACATGGTGCATAGCTAACGAAAATTTTGAGTGCAAAAACATTCACGAGAAATCTGTCCTGTCCCCTTTTATTGTGAATGTCTTGTTTTTTGCACTCAAAATTTGCGTTAGGTACTTAAGAACTATGGACCTGGGATTTTGCCTGCAACAACCTGTTTCAGGCACTGCTTTGATTTATTTCGTAATCGGATAGTGTAACCAAGTTTTGAAGGTCATTCTACTACGTCATACAAATATTCTGTAGATGACATTTACCAGGTGTGAAGCTGAGAAGAACGAGAATGTTGGGAACAAGAAAGTTTGTTCTTATGCCGTTGCAGAGCATGTGGTGTCTTCGGGACACGATTTCAACTAAAACAACGTTTGTATCATTGCAACTGAAAGTCGTTCCCGCGATTGCGCATAGAATCTTTGGATAATCAAATTGTTGCGCACATGTTAAAAACAGAAGTCCAGACAGGATTTTGTCGTAATCTCGACTATCTAAGCTGAGGAGATGCCGATAAGGTTTTTCCCTTAATGTGAAAGCGTTAAAGAGCTCGTTTCGCAGAAATTCTGCCGTCGGTGTTGACGTCGGCGTCGTTAGTTGCGAGTGAAAAGTTGTCATCTTATGTGTCACCGAAAAATCGGGAACGATGTCAATGGAATAAATAATAAAAGAATCCTGGGTCAGAGTGGGCAGGGTCATTTGGGTTCGAGTGTTGATTGAACACAGGTTGATAGCGTGGCAAGCGGTTGTTCTACCACACAGCCACGCCTCTGCTTGTGAATACAGTGAAAATAAGTTCCTCTGTTTCGAAATACAGTGAATGTAACTTTCATGCCCACACGCTTCCTGTATACATGCTTCAAAATACACCTTGAAATGTTTTAGCGATAATTCATGGTACAAGCGGACATTGCAATCGGGCTTCAGAACATGTGACTATAATACGTTGATGACTTCATGCTTTAAAGCCGGTCACCCCTCTGCAGAAGTTGAACATGTTACTGCACCTATTCCCATAAGGCCACGTGATGGGTGCATGGAAAGTTTGAAAAGATTTCCGCACTAAGTGTCTGAAATACATAAGGACAGGATATCGCTATCGCATTCAATTCCTACAGGCGAAGCTTAAGAGACCCGACATTTTTTTTGTGCGGCATCAATGAAGCGTTTCTTTCTTTTTCCATACCTTTCCCTTAAAATCAATTTTTGCATGGTTCACTTTCTGACGTCGACACTACAGCCAGACGTCAGACTAAATATCAGTTCTGGTGGTGTCACGCACCAATAATGGCTGGTTGTGCCTGGTCTATACCGAACCTTTGGCCGCTTGTGACGTGTCACCGACGGAGCCTCGCAGCCCGCGGAACTTACCTGAGGAGAGGCTCATATCGTGTTGCGACGTCAGCGTGCAGCAGGAATCGAAACAAGCTTTTAGAAAGACTCCGTAATTAAAATTTTGGAACTCATACCGGTGTACTCTATAGGCTTTTGTGGGCTTGGCATTTGATTCGACGACGAATTAAAAAAGTACTGAAAGCACTACGCTGTGAAGTGTTTCGACTCGTTAAATGTGAACTGGTACGTTTAAAAACGAGTATCCGTGATCTTTGTAGCATGATTGTAGCACAAGAGATGATTGATTATTCGAAATAATTTGTTTTGTCTTTTGCGGTTCGTACAGATTGTGTGCAGATATCAGTCGCGGCTAGCTGTTCAATCCTCAAACACCCCTGCTGATTGGCCGCATGAAGCTACTGGTAATTCATGCGAACGTCTCAAAATGAAATCTTAACACTTGAAAGATTATCGAGGGACGTATTCCAAAGGCCGTCGAATTTCGGTATATTTCTGTCAAATTTTGTAATGGGGTATCTTCAGCCGATTAGAGTTTACATGATGTCAAGTTGCGCAAGGCGACGGAATATGATAGTCCAGAGCAGCACTCTTGCTCCTGGATCCCGCCCAACTTTTATTGACCGCCCAAATGTTTAATTTTGAGTAAGCCGATGAATTTACTTGTAGCTCCGTGCAGATATACGATAATGTTTCTGGTTTTTCCTCTAACGTGTGGGCCACAGAACAGATTTGTCAAACGGGGATACGCTTCTTCTGCACGTTGAAAAGCTGGCGCCGGACATTGTTTATTTCTTGCATGTTCACTGCACCACGATAGTGACACCGCCAGGTGGTGTCCGCTGTCGCACAGTTTTCTTGACCACAGCTCGATCATGTTGACTTGTGTTTCCATGCGCGGTGCACCATGGGTCCAGCTGCCGCCGTCTGCTCGGTTGTGTGTGCTCGACTAAAGTGTGGGTGGCCGGAGGTGGGTGCTGGCCCTGGGAGCTGGAGATGCAAGCGCGCTGCTTTAAGTAATACTTCAAACACACACTTACACAAATAAACTGAAAAAAAAAAGGTTACCATCAGCATCCTAACTTTGCTCACTGCAGGGCAAAAGCCTCTCCCATAATCCGCCAATCAACCTTGTGTTTTCTGCTGACACGCTAATAACTGCTAACTTGTTGATTTCACATGCCCACCTAATTTTCTGTCTCTCTCTCACGCGTTTGCCTTCTCTGGGAATCCAGTTAGTTACCCTTAATGATCAGTGCTTATTCTCCCTACGCGCTACGTGCCCAGTCCATGTCCGTTTCTTCTCCTTAATTTCAACTATGACATCCTTAAGACCGGTTTGTTCTCCGACTCACTCTGCTCTCTTCTTCTCTCTTAAGTTTATAACACCTATCATTTTCCTTTCCATCGCTCGCAGCGTCGTCCTCAATTTAAGTTGAACCCTCATTGTAGGCATCCAAGTCTCTGCTCTGCAGTCAAGTACCGGTAAGATAATATACCTTCCTCTTGAGGGACACGACCGTTCGTAATTTGAGAATGCCTGCCGAATGTGTTCCACTCCATTCTTATCCTTCTTGTTGTTTCGCTCTCATGGTTGGGCTCCACGGTTACAACCTATCCTAAGTAGACATGTTCCTTTACAACTTCCGGTGTCTTGCCACCTATAGCAAAACGCTCTTATCCGCGGAGGCTGCTGTACATTACTTTAGTTTTGTGCATAATAAATTTTACACTTACTCTTCTGCTTTCCGTGTCCCATTCAGTAATCATGAGCTGTATGTAATTTGTCCCCTGAGTTACTCATCAATAAATCGCAGGTTACTAAGATACTCTCCATTAACTTTTGTCCACAGCTCTTAATTCCCAATCTAAGGCCGTGAAAACCTCCTGTAAACACGCGGTAAATGGCAATGAAGAAATCATTCCCATCTGTCTTGCACCCTGATTTATCGGGATTTTACCCTTTCCTTCATGGAGAACTAGAGTGGCTGTAGATTTATTCCAGTGTATGTATGTATATTTATATATATATATATATATATATATATATATATATATATATATATATATACACACGCGCACACACACACATATGCTTTGTTGATGCCCATGCAGTGTCTGTATGAGTGCTGATATCTCGACTGAATCAAATGTCTTCTAGTAATCTATGAAGGCTATGTATGGGGCTTGGTCCTATTCTGTGCATATGTCTATCGCTTGATTGACAGTATGAATATGGTCTATACATTATTTTGTAGCGTGTACGAAATCCTACTTGGTCCTTTGGTTGATTGAGCTGCAATGTCATAATTAGCTATTTTTGTGAATAGCTTGTAGACAACAGACAGGAAGCTGACCATGGCCTTCATTTCTCAAGTGCTTGACATTCCCTTTCTTAAGGATTAAATTATATTGCCATTCTTCCAAGATTCTAGTATGATCTGTTCATCATCTTTCAACAGGTCTGACTTTACCTTATCCTCAACAGCGGCTCTGACTTTTTTGTGTTCCATCTACCCAATGGGCCACAAAAATTCAGTGTAGATTCAAATTAAAACCGAACATCCACGTCTGGAACCCGATGCCGCCTCTACCGAGGCCACACGCGGAAAAGTGTGGGAGTGGGAGCAACTTATGACTAGCTACAGTGAGATTGCGCAGCACTACAAGCTCGGTAGGCGTAAATACCCACCACCACATTGCAAATTAGCCGGAGACAACTCCAAACAGACACTTTTCCAAATCCAGTGATCTTTCGCCCCTGTTACCCTGACCTGTATTCGACAGATAAATGCAAAGCAAGCGATTCCGGGGCAACCCTGGGGCATATGTTATGGGAGGGCTCGAGTCTCAATGACACATTCAGCAGTACGAATGAGGAGGCAGTCTCGAACCGCAGGGCGCGCTGGGAGGCGGCTCTGCTCAGCTCCGCATTAGAACGACGACTATGGGTCGTCCAGCGAGCCGAGGAAGCCGCCCTAGCCTAAGGGCTCGCGGCCGATGCCTAGGCCAGGGTTCAAGCCCGCCCCGATTTATTATCGCCGGACTCTTAATAAATGTTGTTTCTCTCTCTACACGTCTGGAGCTGGTTATATGAGGGACAACCTAGGGCTGTTGCATTTCGATTGTACCTTACACCTGTTTTGTTTCTTGTCTGGAACATCCGTAGGATATCTACAAAGGATTTCATATGGACTCAATAATTTGGGCAGCAGATGGACATCCACACCCCGAGAAACAAAACCTTAAAGAATTTCCGGAACTGCTACAAACGGTTATATACGTCTTGGTCTAAGAAAAGACCGTAAAGCAGACATTTTCAAAAGGGAAGAATAGCGCCTCAAATGTACTTATAAATTTTTCAACAACTCCAAAATAGCTTTGTCTGCCAAACAACCTCATAACGTGTACCTCAAGACATTGTTTAGGCAACATAGAGAGCCAGCATTCAACGTCCACCGCAATGATTCTGAGAAGGTTGTGTCAAGAAAGTGCCAAAAATGCCCAAACGTCATGTAAAAAGAGTGGTGGCCGCTGGTTTATACTAACTAGTGACGCTAACAACCTCCCCAAAATAATTGACTTGACCCCGCAAGCCCGAGTGTACAGCTGCCCATTTTTTTGAACGTGTGAGCACCGACCGTTGAGTCATTAATTCCCTAATCTCGGTCTCCCGATATCCGGATCACAGAACAGCCCAAGAGACGACAGCTGGAGACTCTTAATAGCGTACATGCACGTATTGTCGTAGTATAATTTCGCCGCCGAATAAGGCTCTCATGGACTGGGCGGTCAACACAAGCGCGTTCAGGTTAGAAAAAAAAAATTGTCGGCTGCACGTGCCTGTGGCGTATTCTTTTCAAGCCAAGGCGCAACCAGCTCGCGCGACTGCGACCGATACAATAACGGGTGCGACACGTGAGCAACACGCAGGCGCTCATTGGCGCGCACGCCAGCTGGCGTCAGCTTGGCTTCAGGTAAGTGGTGACGCAGTACAATGTCACGCATGTTGGAACTTTCACGACCGTGTTTTTTAATCCAGCGGCTGTCAAACCTGTCCTCCCCCCCCCCCCCCCCCCCCCCCGCAACGATGCGCGGTGGCTCGATCGGCAGACCGGCGGTCATCGCTTAGCGTGTTGAGCTTTCCTGTACGGATTACAGCAGCTGTTATCCACAGTCAAGTAAAAGTCCGCATTCTGTTTTCCGCATATTTTGCACCAGTGTTTCGTGAAACAAGGTCTACTGCGTGTTCTCGTCGACGGTTCATTTCAATTCAATGGCCGGATCTGCTTACCACCTTCGTTGCCGATATAGGATTGATTGATATGTGCACGGTTCAACGTCCCAAAACCACCATATGATTATGAGGGGCGCCATAGTGGAGGGCTCCGGAAATTTTGACCATCTGGGGTTGTTCAACGTGCGCCCAAATCTGAACACACGGGCCTACACCATTTCCGCCTCCATCGGAAATGCAGCTGCCGCAGCCTGGATTCCATCCCGCGATCCGCATGCGGGTCAGCAGCCGAGTTCTTGCCCACTAGACCACCGCGGCGGAGCCGTTGCCGATATAGGATGCAGCTAAACGTCACCCGATCGGATAATGTACTTCTTTCGATAAGTCCAATTAAGTGCCCCGGACTTTTTGGCACTTCGTTACTGGAACATTTTAAAATTGTGATTAAAACGGTATGACAATTGTTTGCTGGCGTTTGAATCTTGGTCGAACGTGTAGCTATAGAAAACACGCCGGTGTGAATCGTAACTGACTCGACCTTTTTTGGATAATTTTGTTCTTCTGCGGGTCACGTTTGTGAGCTTGAGAGCGACAAGCCGGTGTACTTGTAGGCAAGCATGCTTACAACGCCGACGAAGCGCAACGTTTCTACCGAATACGCGGCTCGCCTGAGTGCAGTTATGATAGATTGTTATTTACAAATAGCATTTTGTCAGATTTGTAATTAGAAATCTGTCTTATGTTTTCCAATTCATACGTAGCTTACTTGTATGCATCTTTTCTTCACTGCTGTTCGTGCAAGACACTGGGCCTGGGAACGCGCCTGCTAACGCGACCACCAGTTCACTTTCTTTGAAGGGACCCGGAGTGCATCATATGATCGTCATTGTTCATTAAATTTTACGTGAAAGCTTATATTGTTTTCGAAAGGCATCTGAAGTTTTTAGAATAAAAATATATTGCCGCACCCCGTACTATGTGCCACGTCCTTATTTGCTTGATATCTTAGTTGCAGCATGCTATGCTGTAAGAAAAGCCAGTCAAGTTTGTTCCTGGCAGGTTTAATGCTTCTGTACCAAATAGATAGATAGATAGAATAAGGATGAAAGAAATGTGGGAAGGTTAACCATGGCTGAGCCAGGTGTTCATTATGGGTGCGATCTTATTTGCGGGCTAAAATGGAACGTTAGTTCTTGTCATGTGCTATAGGTCGACGCCCGCGTAAACGCCGTAGTGCGTACGCGTGACCAGTCGCGTATGGTGAAGGCGAACGTTGTATTGTGCGGCATAAAGCAATGCATGTCCAACGTACGTCCGGTAATTTCAGCAATATTCCCAGGTACGCACTGAAAGGGCTAACTGCAGATCTGTCCTGTGGTTGAACGTACGGTTTTTGTCACCCATCGAACGTTCGACAGATCGACATTTTTTTTGTGTGTGCATAACGGCTCCACAGACAGCCGTAGTGCAGCTGGTGGATTGCTGAGGATCCCTGTCGGACATACGTATGTCCAAAACTGGCACACCGGTGGATGTCCTCCGGAAGCGGGGTCCCTGGCTGTCTTTTTCATGATGTCACTCTGGAATGCGCACCCGTTGGTGCAAGCTTGTATGCATCTGCCTTTGAATTGAAATGCCGCGCACTTCTGCAATTGTATCCGACTATAGTGCGCTCGTGGCAGAAAGCTATACAAAGTACGTAAAGATTCCCAATTAACAGGGTAAGAGAAGGACACAGACAGTACACACTTATACCTTCTGTCCAGTAGAGATCCACAAGTGTGCCAGAAACACGGGGAACCACTTTTCGTCCTTCACATTACCATTCGATGCTGTGCATTATACTCTATAAGAAAAAAAAAACATTTCTCATTAAATGTCACTTCATCCAGAGACGTTCAATGGTATATTGAGATCTGGTTTTCAAACACGATTCATTATTAGCGTTTTTAGAAGATGTACATAATTTTCACGTGATATACCAAAGTAATCCGCAGCACGACTTCCGAGCAGGGGTAGCTGCTGCAGTAGATAGAAAGCACCGGTCTCGTGGTCCTTGGACATTGACGGGGCGTTCGTGCTCAAACCGTACATCTATAGTTTCATCATCACGATCATTTGCCATCTCTTCTCGTTTCAACATTTCATGTCACTCCGTTGATTTAATACTTCTACATTTCACGCACCTTCAGTGCCCAGAATTTTAAGGTCCTTATGTAGCTGCTTAACATATAATCGTTGCCCACATTTTTTTGTTTTATGAAATGGTGCTTTTTGGCCATCAAATGGCCCTTGCGCCATAAAACATCTGGTCTAATCGTCATCATTCACAACTGACGAATAAATCACTCGAAATTCAAACTCTATACCATTTAATAGACCTTATGCAATATTGCTGCCACCTGTCGTGTGCATACCGCCATGTTAGAGGCTCGAGCGTGGCGCAATACGCACACAGTCAAGTGTGTTAACTAATACGTTGTGGGGGTGCAAACACCCCCAGTAAAGTCGTTTGCGCCTTGTGGCGCATGTGTTTCACGCATAGGCCGCATTTCGGGATCACAACTACCCAACGGTTGGTAGCGTTGTGCTCGCGAGCGTCGACCACCACCATCATCATCTTGGTTAGATCGGTAGCGCAGGTGGTGACGCCTGGCGGCAGGCCTTGGTGACAGCCCCAGAGAGTTGAGCGAGTCTCTTTGGTGGTTGGCGCGAATGGTTGTCTCTCGCGCGGGTCCCCGCTGTGCGGCTCCGCGGGTTGCGCGCCGGGGGCCCTCGTGGCAAGTCAAGCGTTGGCGAAGCCGCCTTATGTGTATTCTTGTTAATGTTATGCTGTTGAGTGTTGTGTAATTTTGTGTAAGCATGTTCTAGCGTGTTGATCACAATAGATGATGTTATAATAATTCGGCTGGCGATATCGTCAATCTATAAGTAGCTAAATAAATGCGTGTTAATTGGTTTGGTCCTACCGCGTCTGCTGTGTCCGTTCACTCCAAGAGCGGTGCGTTCGTCACAGAAGAGACACCACAACGTACACGTAAGGCGTATCGACGTGAGGCGTATATTGGCCGATAATCGCAACGCCGACGTATTGCTGCGTCCCTTGCTGCACACAAAGAGGAACTCGGAATGCTGAAGGAAGAAAGATATTTAACTGTAGTAGAACTGAAAGCCGGGTGAGTTGGAACTTATCCATAATCCACACAAAAGAAGGAAAGACAGTCATGTTTCCTTCTTTTGTGTGTGTCCCTTTGTGCGCTGCCCAATTATGGAAGAAAGATGAGCCACAAACTTTGCTTCCTGTTTTTTTTTTTTCAATATGATGACGTTTTTAGCATGTGCTCCGGCTATTGCTTTCGAAACACATTCATTTGGGCTAGTTGGTAACGCTTCATTTTAAATGCCAGAAGTAGGGCTCAGTAAAGAGAAAAAAATTTGTGTCGTCTTTCAGTCCCTGTTATGTGCTGCGCCCCACTTAAAATGAACTGTTTCTGTTTGGACATCGTGATATGAGAGCCATGAAATTAAAAGTTGATAAGCGAATTCTTCTCCTAATCTAAGAAAGCTATGTATAGGCGTTGGTTGTATTCAGCGCATTTCGCTATTACCTGATTGATAGTATAAATATGGTCTATTGAGAAGTAGCCCGGGTACAGAATCCTGCTTGGTGCTTTGGTTGATTGAACTCTAATATCGCATTAATTGTATTGGCTATTATTTTTGTGAATAGTTTGTAGAGAACTGACAGTAAGCTGATCGGCCTGTAATTGTTCTTCAAGTACTTGACGCCTTTTTTCTTGTGGACGAAGATGATGCTGGTGTTTTTCCCAAGATTCTGGTACCCTTCCCGAAGTGTCAAGAGACACTTCGTATATAAGGTGGATAATTTTTCTAATACCATTTCTCCGCCATCTTTCAGGAGGTCTGTTGTTACCTTATCCTCTTCAGGGGCTTTGCCTATTTTTATTCCTTCTAGGGTGTTCCTTACTTCCCCTGTCATTACTGGTAGGATGTAGAATTCCTCTGGTCCATTATTGTTTCTCATAATATCATCCTGGTTCTTTTGACATCTGTACAGCTCTATGTAGAACTTCTACGCCATCTCGCCTATCCTATCCATATTGGTTATAACATTGCCTTCCTTGTTCCTCAATGCATACAGCCGATTTTAGGCTTCTGCCGCTTTTTACAGCCTCTTGAATTACTTCCATGTTATAGCTCCTGATGTCGGCTACCTCACGCCTATTAACTTCGAAAGCTCCACTAGCGCTATTTTGTCAGTTGCATTTGAGGCTTTTATCGTTTGTAGTCTCTTAATAAGATTTTTCGTCTCTTGAAACAGTTTACCAGTTTCCTGTCCAGTGACTGTAACTCCAACTTCAACTGCACACTCTTTGGCGATATTAGTAAGATTATCGTTCATTGTGTCAATGCTAACGTCGGTTATCTAATTTAGAGTCTCAAATCAATTCTTAAGCGAAACTCTGAATTCCTGTATTTTCCCTCTCACCGCCAGTTCATTAATTGGCTTCTTGCGTATCAGTTTTTGTCTTTGCTTTTTAAAATCTAGGTGAATACGAGCTTTTACCATTCTATGATCACTGCATCTGATCTTGCCAACTACTTTTACATCCTGTAAACTACCTGGGTGTGCACGCAGAATGAAGTCTATTTCATTTTTAGTTTTGCCATTGAAACTTCGCCACATCCACTTGGCCTTTGGCTCAGTCGAGACATCAGCAGTAATGCAGGCACTAAGAAATCAAGGCATCGACAAACCCTACATAAACATACTGGAAGAAATGTACAGAACATTAACAGCCACTATAATTATCTATAAAGAAAGCGACATAATACCAGCAAAGAAGGGTGTAAGGCAGAGAGACATAATCTCTCCAATGCTATTCACGGAATTTTCACAGGAGGTATTCAGAGCCCTATAGATTGGGAAGAGTTAGGGATAAGAGTTAATGGAGAGTATCTTAGTAACCTGCGATTTGCTGATGACATTGCCTTGACGAGTAACTCATGGGACGAATTACAGCTCAAAATTACTGTACTGGACACGGAAAGCACAAAAGTAGGTCTAAAAATAAATATGCACAAAACTAAAGTAATGTGCAACAGTATCGGCAAGAAACAGCACTTCGCAATAGGTGGAGAGACGCTGGAAGTTGTAAAGGAATATGTCTACTTGGGACAGGTAGTAACCACGGAGCCGAACCATGAGAGTGAAATAACTAGGAGAATAAGGATGGGGTGGATCACATTTGGCATGCATTCTCAAATCATGAATGGTAATCTGCAACTAAACCTCGAAAGGAAGGTATATAACAGCTGCATCTTGCCAGTGCTTACCTACGTAGCAGAAACCTGAAGGCTTACAAAGAGGGTTCAGATTAAATTGAGGACGACGCAACGAGCGATGGAAAGGAAAATGATAGGCGTAACCTTAAGAGACAAGAAGAGGGCAGGGTGGGTCAGAGAACAAACCGGGGTTAAGGATATCATAGTTGAAATCGAGAAAAGGAAATGGGCCGGGCATGTAGGGCGTAGATAGGATAACCGCTGGTCATTAAGGGTAACCTACTGGATTCCCAGAGAAAGCAAACACACGAAGGGGAGACAGAAAGTTAGGTGGGCTCATGAGATTAAAAAGTTTGCGGGTATAACGTGGCAACGTAAAGCACAAGACTGGGTTGATTGACGGATCAAGAGAGAGACCTTTGCCCTGCAGTGGGCATAGTCAGGCTGATGACGATGAAGCGAATTATTCATCCATGAATTTTGGTTTCAAATGCTGCTTTATATAATCATACTGAATGAGTATATATATATATATGCCATTGGTGATCTTTGAGCATTGTGTCCTTGGTACAGTAAAGCAAATGTCATGCATGTGTGTGCGCCGTTTATGTAGCACTCGGGGACAGCTGTTGTGTCCGTCAGACGCACGTTGCATTTGCGGTGCTGAAGCCAAGCGGCAATGAAGAAGGTTTGTGCTAATTCCTATCGTTAAACTACCTAGGAATAATAGCGTGGAAATAATGAGCATGCCGCTTACGTAGCTGACGCACTATAGTTCACTGTATACTTTAATCCTTCACATACAAAAGACTAACCGATATTCTGTGGAGCAGCCACGGGCGAAACACGCTGGCCCAAAGTATACGAAAGTTCAACCCCGGTTTAAATAAATAATTAATTAATTAAGAAGTACTGCCCATATCAAGTGAGATCAAGGCAGGAAAAGGGGGGCTACAGCAGAATACATAAAAACAGTAAACATATTATAACTAAGCTGTACAACAATGCATTAAATATACATACATGCAAACAAAAGGTAACTAAAGGTTATGCAATGTAAACACCATTCCACTAGAAAGAAGAGTAACAGAAAAAATACCATACATAAAAATAGATATGCACGCAAATATATCAGGTAATTACACAACTTAACCGTGCTGTGTCAGCAAAGCTCCGCCTGCGGGATTCCCCACAGCCTGACTTCCCATAAGATTAACCAAACGGCGTCCAAATACGACGGCACTTACTGCTGTAGAAACACTGATATTCGTACTAACAAATAGACCCAAATTGTTCTAGAATGTTCTAGAATGCGAGTTATACGACAAAATCTGATAGGTTGTTAGTTTTATTGTACATACGCAGTTTTCGCGCAGCTGCCTGTATGTTTTGATGTGTCTCAACTCCTTTGTCCGCATTAATATTTTGATGTTTTGTACACAGTCGTCTTGGTCGTGCCCCACTGTATCTCTGACGCAATTTCTTTCGTTTCATGTATACATATGTCAACCTAAAACGAAAGAAATTCGTCTCAAAGACCACGTTATGCTACACAGTGTCCGAAACGTATAGCTTTTCTTCTGAATAGAAGCTGTTTTCGCACATCTGCCACTACTATGAAAACTTCAGTAGAAGTGAAAGGGATTGATTGATTGATTGATTGATATGCGGGGTTTAACGTCCCAAAACCACTATATGATTATGAGAGACGCCGTAGTGGAGGGCTCCGGAAATTTCGACCACCTGGGGTTCTTTAACGTGCACCCAAATCTGAGCTCACGGGCCTACAACATTTCCGCCTCCATCGGAAATGCAACCGCCGCAGTCGGAATTCGAACCCGCGACCTGCGGGTCAGCAGCCGAGTACCTTAGCCACTAGACCACCGCAGGGAAACCACCGCAGGGTGAAAGGGAGCGATTCGATGAGAATATAGACGAAAATACGTCGACGTTCGGCCAAGCTGGCTGCTTTACCCGAGATTGTGTTCATGTGGCTGACAGCACAGCCCTGTTCTTGGTATGCTGTTGAATTTAGGGAGAACCTTGTTTATGTGCGATAGACAGATTGTGTGATATCCATCATAGAATACCCCCCCCCCCCTCCCCGAAACATTGAGGAGGACACAGATTGATTAAAAGAAATAGCAAAGTATGAAGAACGGTTAAAGGGGATCGTAAAAGCGCCAGTTCATTGGGGAAGGAGGGGGGGAGGGGGAGGTCTATCCGCTCGCCTTTGTAATCTCGCATCACGTCGGCGAGTGGTCTTCGAGGCGATAGAACAGTCGAGTGTGAAATGTTCAGAGCGTCACTCCCTGAAGGGGGCATAAAATGAATACAATTGGATGTTGTAGTGTAGGCACCAAAAGCTTCACTGATTGACATGTCATGAAGAAGAGCTTTTGCGTCGGTTGCTGCCGGAGGCCGAGTGCGCGTCGCTCATGACACAGTTATAGCTGCTGTATCGGCAATATATGCCTGACGCCGATGCTGAGCGTTATCCGACAAGTTTCGCCGTGATTCCAGCATTTTTTTTTCTAAAAATAGGATGGGAGCGGTCGAACACTAACGCCGATCACAGACGCAGAAGTGCATCCTATGAAACCAGCAATCGTACGTTTGTAAGAGTGGTTCGGACTTGCGCAAAATCGGATGCCCAAGAACGAGGCGATCACAAATGGGAGCGAACCTTTGAGGAGAAGGCACAGCGTCAGAAAGAGTCCGGGGTCAAAGCGGGAGGCCAACACGTTGGTCCTGTCTAGACGACCGCGCAGCAGGCTGGCAACAAGCTCCACGGCGGCGCCGCAGACGTCCTCTGATGCCTGCGCGACGACGACGTCTCCGCCGCCTTGGCCGCGTCTGGTTCGCTCGGGGAAGCCTGCGGAGGTCCGATGGCTGCGGTCAGGGCGGCGGCCACCAGACGCGCCGCGAGGTGGGCCTCGGCCCTGAGTTGCTTGCGTGCGCTGGCCAGGGCGTCGCGCACCAGGCGGCCGGCCAACGGATCAAGTCGCTGCTCGTCCGGCGGCATCGCGTCCATCGATCCGCGCCGACCGTTGCTGTGGCGGCGCTGCCGTCGCGCCATTTCCTCAACCGTCCGCATCATACGAGTTTCATACTTCCAGAGCTGACAAGCACTATCGACCGCCGGCCGATGGAAACCGTACCCGGCATGCTGATGTAGTCACAACTGTAGACTACGACGGACGTCAAGGCGTCGTGAGTGCAGCGGCGGATCCAGAGTTCGGGGTGGCCCCTTTCTCCCGAGACCTCCCATCATTAATTAAGGCAAACGAGTGAGCAGGTGGGAACAGTATATCTGTTATGATGTGTGCTTTTGTGCTTCTAAAAACAAAGCTAGGGGCTCCCTCCCGCCTATCCGGTTTCACTTAAAGCGAACCCCCTCGCTTTAAAATGAGTGTCTGGATCCTGCGTGGGTGCCGCAGAAGTCCACCCGAGGAATATCATCCCTTGCTGAAATATGCAGACATGGGATGAACGTGTGGACTCAGCAGTGAGGTTCTCATAGGCTGGCCCGCACCACTCTGGGGATGAAAAGAGGCTCATCTGAACACACATATTTAAACGCTCGGTGGCGACGGTGGCGGATAATCCGGCTGTCATTGCAGGCTCGCTGCTATCAAGGGCACTTCACAGTGACGGTCGGCAAGTAATCTCGGCAATTCACCAATGTGTATAATGCGCGCGTGGCATAAGACAAAGCGAACAACGCGAGGAGAATGTCCAATGCGTCCATGGTGACATGTTGTTCAGTGTACACGTGTCCAGTTTTGTTTCAATGTGAGATTTTCAATGTGAGAATCCGCGTTCGGGGGCTTGTGTATGCAGTGGCCGTTAAACATGTCGGGCTTACAACCACTGATCGGCCAACCGATCAATAGTTGTGAAAGCCCCCGACTAAGTATCGAACGCGCATTCTCAGAATAAAATAGTATTCACTTTAAACGCCCATTGCTTTCTTTTGACGACACTGCCTGGTACACCATCAAAGCGAGACAGCTTCTTAATTAAGAAACCCCCTTTTCTGCCCGCGCCGACTCGCCGGGGCCTCGGGACACTGTCTCACGCGGTAAAAGAAAGAGGCCAATTGACAGTCCCACAGAGCCCAGGCGATGGACGTTTGATTAGTGACGGTCTGTCAAAAAAGAAAGGGCTTCCGCGACACGCGAGTCCCTACCTTAGCCGGGCACCGTCTACAATAAAGGGACCGCCACCGAAATACACTGAATGCAATGCTTCCAAGAAAATAAGCACTCACGACGCGACTTGCATAGCGCAATGGCTCCGCCGCGGTGGTTTAATGGCTAAAGCACTCGGCTGATGACCCGCAGGTCGCGGGATCGAATCCATCCATCCATGCGGTGGCTGCATTTTCGATGGAGGCGAAAATGCCCGGGTGCTCATATTTGGGTGCACGCTAAGAACCCCAGGCAGTCTAAATTTCCGGAGCCCTCCACTACGGCGTCTCATAATGAAATGGTAGTTTTGGGACGTTAAACCCTACGTATCAATTAATGCATAGCGCAGGGATTCCTGGAAATTTTTTTTCCTTTTCTTTTCCAATTCGCATCTTTTTTTTCTTTTCTTACCTGTTTTTTAGACTTTTTTGTGTCTGCCGTTTTTTTTCCCCCTCATTTTCGCGCGCAAAATATTTTAAATGTGAGCGCGAGCAGTACGTACTCTTACCAGCTTAGAACGCTACACACAAGTTATCGAAGGTTTTTTCAGACGTGATAAGAGTTGAAAAAAGTAACAGTGTTACCACAAGGACGACGCAATTAATGCGTGGAGCATTCATTGTTTGCCAAGCAGTGCCTGTGCCTTGACGAGAGACAATCGTTGGAGCGACAAGTGATTTGCATGGCCCGTTAACGTTGCACATCATATCAGGTCCGATGACCAGCCCTTCAAAACAGACAGGAATTTTACAGTAAATGTTCGATTTACTGTTAAAAAGTGGTGTGGTCGGAAGGCTTTGATGATTGGCTATTTCATAAAGAAAGATTTCAACTTACCCCTTTTTTAATTAAGTACGTGTCAGGTTATCTTTCACATTTCATATATATTCTTTCTTCGCGTTATTATTTTCTCTCCTACTTTCCGTAATCTTTTAATCCCATTTTCATTCAGAGGAGCAGGATATGTCAGTGATTGTACCCGCGCCTGCAGAAATATGTTTTCCCAGTAAAGTCTCTCTCTAAATGACTGCTTGTTTCACCCGATTCAATAAAAGGTTATCTGTGACTATGGCGTTCGTGTTATTGATTTCGTGTCCCTTAGCGCATGAGTGTTTAAGAATTCAGGTCGACGTGGCTGTTGCTGTACCACTAGTGGAGTTATCCTGCATAGTAAATGACGGCAGTGGTAGCTTTGCGGCCGGCGAATTCGTTCGAGCCAAGCAGTCACGTATCAGAGGTCGACAGCCGTTGTCGCTCGGATATGTAGTCTAATCTTGACTACCGCTCTCTTCAAACAGATAGCGAAGGCGCGAATGACTTTGCTCTTATCGCACTTTTCGAGGGACGAAAACTCAGAGGCAAACGGAATAACTGGAATGGCAGAATAAGCGAATATATCTGGTTGTTTGAAGCCTCGTATCTGAGGCGAAGGTGCGTACCGATTGGGACACGAGCACGCGAGATCCATGAGGCGTTTTGCATTCACAAAGAAGGTGACACGTGCGTGAGCTCCTTCATTGGCGCCCCTCACCAGGGAAGTTGCGTATTTGTCAAGTGGATGAATGCTTCCCGGTCACAGTTTTTTTTTTCAGGCGCATACAAATATTTCGTTAACAAAGGTTCCACGTCACTGTTCTCTCCCTCTGTTCATGTTGCGTATATACAGCCCCATGTGTGGAATTAAAGCTTGGTAGACAGCGCTTCGTCCGTCTCTTTCACTGTCTTGTGTTTCGCGCTGTTTTTCGTACATTGATCCATTCGGACATTTTACGGCCCGAAGTCACGTTCTGTTTGTGAACGGGCATGGAGGAGCAACAGCTCATTTCCTAGTTAGACATAATTAGGCCAACGAAACCAACTGTTGTAAAGTGCCAAGGAAGGGACATTACTTGTAGCCTTCTACCGTAGTGTAGTAACGGTGATGTAAAAAAATTGTATACGGAATCGAATGAAAATAACATTTCCGCTGATAGGTCAATGCCAACCTACAAAATTTGGATAGGTCCCTACCAGTGGCGGTGTTGTTTCAAACACTTTCAATCGAGAATAAGAAAAACAAAAACGGCAGATCCGGCATGTGACCCGGACCCGACTGTCTGGCTACGTCGAAGGTCAAAGAAACAACTGCCCGCCGCCCCTTCTTCCTTCTTTATTTGCAACACGGTACGTTGAGAATCGATATCATGCGAAGCATGCGCATGAAGGTGACTGTGTAGTAATTTTTTTATTGAGCGAAGTGTTATGAAGTGGTGCTAAAGAAATGTGTAAATACGCGCACAGACATACGTTGAATAGCCGCATCTGTTTTATATGACCAGTTGCTTACAGTTGCGTAAAGATGGCAACAGTAAGATGCATATCAGCCACAGAAGCGGTGAGCTGATATGAAGCACTGCAACCAGAATTTACGTGTCACAAACATATGGTCTGTTTGAAAAGCAGTTCCGATTCCGACGTCCCTGGAGCTGGCGATCAGCGCGCCGCCTGTTTCCGGTATTTCTTCCGCAACGTCATTTTGACGCCACGCAGCTAGCTTTCACAACTGTCGACACAAATTAGAAAAGTGGAATGCGGTTCGCCACAACGAATGCTGCCCCCAGAGATCCGCTTTTGGACGCAGAAATCTGAAGACGTGCATGAACATTAATCACGTTAGCCCTTAAATTAGGTTTAACGCGGCCGCCCACCTGCCGCCGCTGGACACATTCCGTGTATCGCTTTTCAAAGATCTAAACACGTTCATACGCACGTTCACACCTGTCAAGCTCGTTTTAAGAGTCCTGTTACTGTATACTCCGTCCACTTAGTTTCCTTTTCACGCTGGGAATGTGCTGGCGGGTTCGGTGCATCGACGTAAAGTGCCTTAATATAAAGTACCGACACTCTCCTCCTTATCCTCTCCAAAGTGACCAACCCTTCTCTCCCAACTGTCCGAACTATATCCTCCCCCGAACAAGGAAGCCAAAGCAACGCATCGTGGCGCTGCGGCTCCGGACAAGCTAAAGCCCATATAGGCGGTTTCAAGATTGCAATCGTTGAGCCCCCCCAAAACTTCTGGCAACCTCATTTACCAGCTCGTAACGTTGAAACTGAAAGGACATTTTCACTTTTTTTTTCAATGGTAAGGAAAGTCTCTTAATAGTTTTTCAGATAAAAAAAAACATCAGTAATGTTCAAGGCAGTCTCTTGTAGTATTTATGTAGCTCAAAAGAACATTTATTTGAATGCATTTTCCCAAATCCGAAAGAAAAGTGTAGAAAATTAGTGGGCTATTTTCTAACGCTCTTCTTGCACACCTATGCTATTCAGGCACATCGGTAGATGATACCGGAAGTCATCAAGGGTCTGTGTTTGTAAACAGTGAAATGGTCTATACTCGGCGACAACTTTTGCGGCAGCACAGCCAAGGCTACGAAGCCCTAGCACGCCCTTTTTTGCTACGCTTCTGCATGTAGTCCACGAACGCTAACACAGGATCACCTGTGTAGGTTTTTCGTTCTTTGGTGTTTCTAGTTTTCTGGCTTCCTAGCACCATTTCACCTTTTCCCTGCCCCGGTAAACAGCAATGGCGTCGCTCGGTGGCAGAAAGTTCACATCGAGCCTTGTGATCGACATAGGCTGTGTTCCAATTTTTAGACAACAGGTAGACAGTCTACGCAGACTGCTTAGAAGACAGCACCGAGCCCATGCTGTCCGAGAATGGGAACACTTTTGAACGGCTTTTACGCGACGATGCGCCACCTCATGTCGAGAAGAAAAAGCTAAAATAAACAAACGTAACAGTTGTATTTTCTGGCTTATTTCGTGTTGAAATAAAAAACAAATAAACGTTACTCACTCACATTGAGCGTCTGGGAAAGCATCTGCTTGTGTGCAGACGACCATTCCGGCGAGATTTGATATATCTGAGTGATTCGCTGAGCGGCCATCTTGTTTAGACAGCAAAGTAGCCTGCATCGTATTTGTCTACGATGCGGTCTTCTCGGAGCTGTCTATTTTGGCGGCTGCGTGAGAATTGGAATGGGACTTAAGGTGGCCGCCGTCCATTTGGTTGTCTATTTAGCTGTCTGAGTGCGTGTTCATTAGGTGATCTGTATTCATCGAGTAGGGAGGAACGAAGACAGTGGTGCGTCGTGAAATATTTTGTTTTCCACATATGCGATCGCCGAGAATTTTTGTGCGAGTGGTATCATCAGCGAAAGTGGGACTGATCGCTATAGCCACCTCGAAAGTGACACCGGCGACCTGCCAGTCTTCAAGAACACCAACGCTGCTTGGAAGAAAAAATGCGATTGGACACTGTACGTAAAACCAATGACTCTTTTCCAAAATTGCGTTGGGTACGGGGTTGGTGTTTCGGCTTCCTAACATTGTTGATAAGACAACGTTGAAGATTGCGTACCGTAACACCGCTCCCGTCGGCGTCTACGGAGGGAGTCGTTCCTTGCGCGTTGCCTGGGCAACAGACGCGCTCATGTATATTAACCTGTTGAGTGTGCAAAAACAGCGTTCTTGGTCGAGTAAATATTGCGTTTCACCCACTTTGGATTTACGAAGGTCAGACGCCCGCACATGACCGATTGGTGCCAAGATTTCTGTTCCCCATCGCTGCCTTCGCATCCCACCCCCCAAATAACGTGGGCGTTTCCAGAAAGTGTTTGCGTCTCTAAAAGAAGGAAAACAATAATGCCGACCAAGTATGCACTCAAATTTAGGAAATGGTTTCTTGGCGCTGGGTTGTTCCAATCGCCTTGTATCTGCTCGGCCGTACCACCCCCCCCCCCCTTTTTTTTTCTGAAATAAATCTCAACGCTTCAAAGAAGCTTCGCGTCCTTGAACATTTTATTTATTTTTTATCATATAAATGTAAGATTTATTGCATGGTGGTCATGCGAAAAGCACTTGTTGGATGTGCTTGCATAACCAAAACGAAAATTCATAAAAACGGACAACTTGGCGTAGTAACTAACACGTGTACAGAAGCTCCACCCCCGTAGCTTTGGTTGTGATGCCACAGAAAGTTGTCGCCGATTATAAAACCTCGTAAAGTAGCGACTACAGTGTACTAGAATGGGGCAGTGTGCTCACTGAGGGGCTAAGAGTGACGCACTTCATGTCGTCGCCGACAGGCGGCGCGGCTCGCAGCATCAACCTCTCTTTAGTCAAACAAGGAAAACTTATTGATCAGGCACTACCAGCATTAATGTACGCAGATGATATAGTGCTAATGGCCAACAACAAGGAAGATTTGCAGAGATTGATGGACATCTGCGGTAATGAGGGAGATAGGTGTACCAGGCGGGCCACCGCTTAATAAATCGGGATGATCCCACCTCACCTGGCCACCTTGAGAGAGGGCGCGCGCGCGGCGCGGCGGCCATCAATAAACAGTCCCTTGCTAGCTAGCGTCTCGTGTGGTTGTGTCTTTGCTGAGCGCGTAAAGCAGAACATGGTGTCAGAAGTGTAACAGTCGAACCCTGCGCTGAAGATGGACTGCCTACCACCACCCGAGCCACTTGTACTGACAAATACTCCGGCCGACAACTGGAAAAAGTTCCGCCAACGAATCGAACTCTACTTCAAAGCTACTGAGACCAACAAGAAACGGACGCCAGCACAGAAGGCTGCCATCTTTCTACACGTCGCGGGCCCAGAGGCAATTGAAGTGTTTAACACCCTACCTCTATCAGCAGAACAACGAGAGGACTATGACTCGATCGTCAAAGCCTTCGAAGACTACTGCACGCCTCGGTGCAACGAGACATTCGAAAGGTACGTCCTGCGCAGTCGGCAACAACAGGATGGTGAACCTTTCGAACAGTTTTTGCGCGACATTCAGTTGAAAGCACAGACTTGTAATTTTGGCGAACTTAGGGACTCGATGGTGAGGGACCAGATAGTGTGCGGTATCGTCGACAAGAAGCTACGTGCACGCCTGCTTCAGGAGAAGGACTTAACCCTAGAATCAGCTGTAGAAATCTGCAAAGCCGCGGAACTGGCAGCAACGCAGAACCGGGCTCTTGAAAGCGAAGCGAAAGTGCAGAGAGTCGAAAAAATTGCAAACGCTGCCGGACAGTCTCGTACGAGCGGACAACGTCGACGCTGTGGCTACTGTGGCAAGATTCACGGACCAAGACGCTGCCCAGCGTTTGGAAAAACGTGCACGCTGTGCAACAAAAGAAACCATTTTGCAGCTTGCTGCAGGAGTAGACGCGGCGTTCATGAGTTAGGCGTCGCTGCAACAGAAGATGCACTGGAGGAGTCCTCGGACGCTACCGATGAAGACATTCGGGTTCTCACGGTACAAATCAGAAACGTGTCCAAAAATCAGGATTGGACGGTGGCAGGGGACCTTGCCGGGCACCCGACAGAACTGAAAGTGGATACAGGAGCGCAAGCGAACATATTGCCGTACTCGTACTTTCGCAGGATGCGTTTGCCGACCATGGTGCGGCCATCGACCACAGTACTTACTAACTACGAAGGAAGCAAAATACATCATTTGGGCGTTATCAGTCTGCCACTACGTCTAGGAGAGCAGCAAGAGAATATCAGTTTTTTTGTGGTCAAGAGAGGCAAGCAAGTCCTACTCGGATTGAATGCAGCAGAACGTTTCGGGCTGATTTCCCGCGTTCACGATGTATCTTCAAGAAGTGACGTTAGCACCGACTGGGTCACCGAGTTCCCGGAGTTATTCCACGGTCTGGGCTGCATCCGTAGACCATATTCGCTGGCAATGAAGGATGATGCGCGCCCCACGATCATGCCGCCGAGGAAAGTGCCACACGCACTGCGAGCGCCACTTAAGCAGGAGTTGGCCCGGATGGTCTCGCAGGGCATCATATGCAAAATGGAAGAGCCGTCAGACTGGGTGAGTCCACTTGTTCTTATTATGAAGAAGAATGGCCGCATGCGAATATGCCTAGACCCGCGGTACATTAATCGAAGCCTTAAACGCGAGCATTATCAGCTACCCTCACGTGAAGAAATAGAAGCAGAGCTGGCAGGAGCGGTGATGTTCACCAAGCTTGATGCCAATAGCGGGTTTCACCAGATCCCCTTAGACGAAGACACTTCAAAGATCTGCACCTTTAGCACGCCGTTCGGAAGATACCGATTTTTGCGCCTGCCATTTGGTATCGCGTCCGCCCCCGAAGTATTTCAGAAGGCAATGACGGAAGTGTTTGAAAACCTGCCGGGCACACGCGTATATGTCGATGATATTTTAATTTGGGGTGCATCAAAAGAGCAGCATGATCAACGCCTGCGTGCAGCACTGATGGCAGCGAGAAAGGCTGGCCTGACACTGAACAAAGAAAAGTGTCTGTTCGCGAAGGCCGAAATTAAATTCCTGGGAGATTGTATCAGCAAAGAAGGAATAAAACCCGATGCTAGTCTCATTGAATGCGTTGCCAACATGCAAAAGCCGTCGAGTAAACAGGAAGTTCAAAGGTTTTTAGGTATTATGAATTACTTTGGCAAATTCATACCTAATCTCTCAAAAAGAACTGACGCCCTTAGGTCATTGATAAAGAATGATGTTGAATTCATATGGGAAGTTCACCATGACAAAGAATGGAAAGATCTTATTAAGGCTTTGACATCGGCTCCAGTGATCGCAGTTTTTGACCCATTGAAGCAAACGAAACTCTCAGCTGATGCATCAAGCTTTGCAGTAGGTGCTGCTCTTCTTCAACTCCATGACCAAGATTGGCGCCCAGTGGGTTATGCTTCAAGGGTGCTCTCAAAGGCTGAAACAAAATATGCCCAAATTGAAAAGGAAGCGCTGGCCGTGACGTTTGCTTGTGAGCGTTTCCGGGAGTTCGTACTGGGGTTATCAGTGACAGTCGAAACAGACCACCGACCTTTGCTTGCTATTTCACAAAAGAACCTGAGTGAAATGCCGCCACGATTGCAGCGCTATTTCTTGAGGCTAATGCCTTTTGATATCAAATTGCAATATGTTCCTGGGAAGCATCTGCTAGTGGCGGACACACTGTCCCGAATTCCAGGAACCCAACCGAGTGACGGAGAAAGCGAACAAGACGTATGCATCCATGCGACTCGCGTGCTAGCCAGCATCGTAAGTGAGAACACGAAGACTGAACTGACCTCTGCAATCCTGGCGGACCCATACCTCAAGCAAGTGGTGGAGGCACTCCAGGAAGGACGACCAGTCTCAGGCGAACTAGCTCCATGTTTGTCAGAACTGTCATATGTTGATGGAGTGCTTTTGCGGGGCAGCAGGGTGGTAATCCCAAAGAGTCTGAGGCGATCCATGCTGCAACGTCTTCATGAAGGCCATTTGGGAATGAGCAAGTGCAAAGCCAGAGCACGCCTTCTGATGTACTGGCCTGGGATGAATGCTGACATCAAGTCACTCATTAGCAAGTGTGCCACATGTCAGCACTTTGCCTACCGGCAACCTTCAGAGCCACTGTTATCGAGGGAAATCCCAACGCGGCCGTGGCAGCGAATTGGTGTCGACCTATTTGACCATGGGGGCAAGCGTTACCTGGTTGCGTACTGTGCCTACTCCAACTACCCAGAAGTGGAACAGTTGCCTCAGTCAACAAGTCAGGTCGTAGTGGACACACTAGGGACCATGTTTGCTCGCCACGGTATACCCATTGAAGTCTGTACCGATGGAGGACCACAGTTCACATCGCGAGAGTTTAGACAGTTTGCAGTAAAATACGATTTTACTCATACCATATCCAGTCCACACTTCCCCAGGGCCAATGGTCTAGCTGAGAAAGGGGTACAGGTCGTAAAGCGCCTCTTGAAGAAAAGTGAGTACGCTGGCGAGGAGTTCTGGGTTGCACTGCTCAATTATCGAATCTCGCCCCTGATAGACGGACGCACACCAAGTCAGCTCCTTATGGGACGGATGCTTCGGGGACGACTTCCAGACTTCTCATCGGCTTCGACATCGTCAGTGCGGAAACATCCACAGGATCACGGCAAAGGCATACCTCTCACACCTCTCTCCGAAGGGGACGTCGTCAGAATAAGAAACGACAAGGGGTGGTTTCCGAAAGCCCGAGTAGAGAAACTTGCTGGCCCTAGATCTTACATAGTCTGTACAGATGAAGGCCGGCGTTATCGAAGGAATCGTCAGCATCTAAAAAGGACGCCCGAACACTTAGACCCACTGGATGACAGGGATGTCGCACCGATGGTCCCGTCGCCTATACAGCATGGACAACATTCAACATCAGATACAGCGCCCGATTTGACAACAGCATCCGCATCACGAAAGGAACGACATCCGTCACGGCAGGCGCCTGCATCGGATGCTCTACTGAACCAGTCAGCTGCACGTGCACCACCCATTGCAAGTCAACCATCAAGGGACCCCGACGTGGTCCCGTCCCAGCATAAGGTCACTTGCCAGGCACAAGAAGCAGCCGACTCGAGTCTCAGAAGATCAACTAGGCCACGTAGAGCACCGACGCGCTTTGCCGACTACATCACCTAAAGAAAAAGGAGGATGTACCAGGCGGGCCACCGCTTAATAAATCGGGATGATCCCACCTCACCTGGCCACCTTGAGAGAGGGCGCGCGCGCGGCGCGGCGGCCATCAATAAACAGTCCCTTGCTAGCTAGCGTCTCGTGTGGTTGTGTCTTTGCTGAGCGCGTAAAGCAGAACAATAGGTTAGATTTTAGATTCAGTAAGGAAAAATCAGCAGTCATGATTTTCAATGACAACGAAGGTAGTGAGCTTAGAATACAGGAGGTCACGCTAGAGATAACAGATAAATACAAATATCTGGGCGTATGGATAAGCAATGGGACCGAGTATCTGAGGGAACACAATATATACGTGACGACTAAAGGTAACAGGAATGCAGCAGTCATGAAAAAGAGGGCACTGTGGAATTACAATAGGTATGATGTTGTGAAAGGAATATGGAAAGGGGTCATGGTTCCTGGGCTGACGTTCGGCAATGTGGTCTTGTGCATGAGATCAGAAGTTCAAGCAAGATTAGAAATTAAGCAACGTGAAATAGGTAGGCTTGCTTTAGGAGCTCACGGGAATACACCAAATCAGGGAGTACAAGGTGATATGGGATGGACATCATTTGAGGGCAGGGAAGCTAGCAGCAAGATAAAATTTGAGAAGCGATTGAGAGAAATGGGGGAAGAGCGTTGGGCTAGGAAGGTTTTCAGCTACTTGTACATGAAGAATGTCGATACAAAATGGAGGAAGCGAACCAGGAAGTTGACTGGTAAATACTTAGAAAACAGCAGGTGGCCAAACCAAAAAGAACTATCGGTTAAGAAGAAAGTGAAGGAAACGGAGACTGACATGTGGAGAATGGGCATGATTAAGAAGTCCGCACTAGAGATCTATCGAACTTTTAAGCAGGAAATCGCCAAGGAAAGGATCTATGATAATACTCGGGGTAGTTCTCTACTGTTTGAGGCCAGGACGGGAGTACTGCGAACCAAGACATATCGGGCCAAATACGAAGGGGTAGACACAATATGCAGTGCGTGTGGAAAGGAAGAAGAAACTGCCGAACACTTGATAATGTTCTGTAAAGGGCTTCACCCTATAGTTCAGGATGATGGCGCAGAGTTTTTCAAAGTACTGGGGTTACGGACCGGGAGGGCAAAATAAACTTTAAGCGGGTAGACTTAACTAGAAGGAGGTTATCTGATTGGTGGCTAAAGTCAAGGCACGAGTGAAAATTAAACTCTTCACTGCAAAGTACGGATCCTCAAACTAACTTTTTAAGGAAAAAAAAATAAATATAGTTTTTGGTTCATTAGGTATTACGGCTTGGTGGCGCTAGCCACCGCCCGATCTAAAGGGTACAGCCATATCCATCCATCCATCCATCCACTTAGAATCACTGAAAAAAATGAAATTTTTTCCAGTGACTCTACATCACCTGAAGCTTTCCGGTGGTTTGAAAAAAAGTCACGTCATGTGTGCGAATTTTATGTGTGTTCTATAATAAATTACTGTCATTGTGACTGATTTACGCAAGGTGGGCGATGTTTCAAGCGGTCATTGCTTGGATTAATGCTCCTCCACACAGCCGCTGCAGGACGTGTAGTTGGAAGCATTCAAGTTTTTTTTTTACTCGCCAATCGATACGATGTTCAATGCTATTTAGCCACTGTAGCAATAATAACGGCTTCACTCTTGCCTTTCGAGCCCCAACGTTGCAAAGAAGCAACGCCTCAATTTCCCCTTTTTTTCGCATATGAGCAGGTTTAATTGTAACTAACATACATTATGTTTTTTTCGAGAGTCGTTCATGAATGACATTACTTGGCCTTGGGATAAAATGTATCTGCACCATAATTTTAAGAAACTTGTTAATTACAGACGTAGATTATACAAGGTTATCAAGGCCGGTTGTGCTAGTAGGCCAATGTGGTACTAACGGATACAATGAAAAATATCTATGCATGGTTATAATGAGTACATAAGAAGTAATATACATCAAGTGCGTACACATATTTTTACAACACCATAAAATTAAATTTCGGCAGTTTTTCAGCAGCGTGAATAAAATAGGACACGAAGAAACGTTCAACAGCATCATGAACGTGTTGACAAATTCATTTTATTTGCAGAACACCGTGTCTATGTTTGCTCAAATGATTGCTATATCACAATATAGATTAAATATACAGAAAATATCACTCATGGTGAAAGAATAAAGAGATGCAACAAACGTGAATAAACATTTGCTAATCGACCACTAAAAAAAGAGATATGCGACGAATATTGAATGTAATTCAAAAGCCCATAAGTAGACATCCAAAGCCCGAAGACAGAAACGTTGTTGCTATGTAACTCCAATGAAAAAAAAAAAGGACGATCAAATAATGTGCGCGCTATACAAGAATTTCCGCAAATATAGTCGAACGCCACCGTCAAATCTAAAAAAATAATAATAAATAGGGTGAAACAATGAAACAATCCACACAATACCACCAAGAAAAGCAAATTTGGGTCATTCATTATAGATGCATATTTGATTGGTGCAGCTGTCCTCAGCCAAAAATTGAAAATAAAAAGGCCGATCTCGCAATGTTGTACTGATCGATTTTTCTATTTTTACAAAAGCAACATTATGATTTTGTGGTCACTGCCCTCATTTTTTCTTCTTTTTTATCACACTTGACCTCGCGGTGACTCCTAGATGAGTCCAGCTCTTTTTGTCGTCAAGCACTGCCCCTAAAATATACCTGCCTGTACACGAAATTATTTGTGTGCGTGACCACCGGAGGTTGGAAAAAGCGTGTCCTTCCCGTCCAGATACAGCAGCAGGCTGTTTTTGAGACAGCTGCAATTTACGGATAGACACAGCTAGATGCCAATCCTTCAGAAAAACCAGCATTCGCAAGTGCAGCAAAGCGGCACGCGTGATACCAACAAATGTCCTTCAAACGAATGAATGGCGTCAACATGTGCTGCAGCTGGGCACACACGAATAGAAACATCAGCTTAAGCTACTTGGGCCGGTTAAAAAGAAGTTCAAGACCCCCCAAGCCCTTCGGTATTTGTATACTTATATTTAGCTCGTGCGCCATTGTGAAGGCCGTCTCCCAGCCTTCAACCTCGTGTTTAATGCCCCCCGAGCTGCAACGTTACCAGCGCAACCCCGGGGAAGCGCGGAGGCGCTTCACACACAGCAAACGTTTTCAGGTGAAACGGGTGGCAGCGCCCCTGACGGGCGCACGATTTGTCGACGTGGGGAGGGCATCGCAGGGATAGGACAGTGAGCTCACTGCTTCCTTCTGGCACACTGTAGTATAGTGTACTAGAATCATCATCACCAGCCTGACTACGTCCATTGCAGAACAAAGGCCTCTCCCATGTTCCGCCAGTTAACCCGGTCCTGTGCTTGCTGCTGCCAATTTATACCCGCAAACTTAATCTCGTCTGCCCACCTAACCTTCTGTCTCCCCCTAACCCGCTTCCCTTCTCTGGGAATCCAGTTAGTTACCCTTAATGACCAGCGGTTATCCTGTCTGCGCGCTACATGCCCTGCCCATGTCCATTTCTTCTTCTTTATTTTAACTATATCCTCAACCCCCGTTTGTCCCCTAATCCACTCTGCTCTCTTCTTGTCTCTTAAGGTTACACCTACCATTTTTATTTCCATTGCTCGCTGCGTCATCCTCAATTTAAGCTGAACCCTCTTTGTAAGTCTCCAGGTTTCTGCTCCGTAGCTAAGTACCGGCAAGATACAGCTGTTATATACCTTCCTCTTGAGGGATAGTGGCAAACTACCTGTCATAATTTGAGAGTGCTTGCCGAATGTGCCATTCTTATTCAATCTCGTGGTTCGGCTCCGCGGTTATTACCTGCCCTAAGTAGACATAGTCTTTTACAACTTCAAGTGCGCTATTACCTATCTCGAAGCGCTGCTCCGTGTACTAGAATATGGGGCCTATATTCTAGTACACTATAACTGTCGTAGCGACACTCTCCTGCTCCGCTCGCGTTTCAACTTTCTCCTCGGTATGCTCTCCTTCGCACTCGCATTTCGAATGTGGCGCCACCTGCATTGCGCCTGCGTAGCAGACACCCTTTCGCGAAGAGAGCGCTTGCTCGGCATGCAGCGCGCTTAAAGCATTCGCGCCAGTCGTCTAACTCATCCTAAAGTTATCTTAACGAGTGTAGCGTTAGCCCATATCAGCTCTGTTTAGTACCATGGGCAACGTGTACACGTGATCAGGCTTCGATCGAGTCAATCGGCATCGCAATGACCGGATGTTAAAGGGGCCATGACATGGTTAGCCAACAATTTCCTGTTTTCAGCGGAAAACGGAGGTAGAGGATCAGATATGCCCAGACACGTGCGAAAACTGGACTTTAAAAGCTATGCCAGTGTAAAATAAGCCGTAGAAATCGTCGGCCATGAACTTCGCCCACCGCCGGCGACCGCCATCTTGCCGTGGCATGCATGACGTCATGAGAGGCGCGGAGCAATGCTGTCTGCTACCAAATAGCCACCTACCGCACGCGGTCAGTGTGTTTCTTGCCGCGTAGTCCGCACGTTGTTAGTGAGTTGCGAGTGGTATCTGTGTTGCGGCGTGATACCGTGGTACCATCCCCATGTCGTCGACACCATCAAACGATTCGGGCAGTGGGTCCCCTTGCAGCAGGAGCAGCGACAACGTCGTATGCGCTGCGCATTTCGATTTTGATTCCATCGCCACGAGCTCAAACGACGACGAAAGCGTAGAAGACGGGGCCAACCCAGTCTACAATGACCTCAGCGTTGTTGCAAACGTTGCTGGTGGTCTCCCGCACCGGTAAGCAACCTCATTTCATTATTTGAAGCGTGCATGGTTTCTTGAAAAGTGAGCCGCTTCTGGGATACGGCTGTCAGTCGACGCCGCATTCGCGAGCACGTGTTACCTCGCGCAATGGAATTCGCAAAGCGGGTAGAGTTTTGTCCTCTCCTTTCTGCACATGTTCAGCTCCCTAGCTTTGCGCTTGGCGGGCTCCTTCGGGTACCTGAAGCACGACACTTTACTTTCCCGCCTCCGTACGCTTTGACACCCCACAGCACTACACGCATCGGCATTATTTCAACCGCTGCAAGTCACTTCGTTTGAATGACAAGTTGAGCAAAGTCGAGACACAGAGAGCAATTTGCTCTGAAATATACGAGCACGCAACAAAATGCAAAGAACAGTACCAATCTTAATTTGAGTTGCTGCACTCCAGTTTTGTTTATTCAGAACAGCAACCCGAAAACTCTGAAGTACCGTAATCACAATTTCGAGCGTCTTTCCCGTGCATTGTAAGCGCACAAACCAGTACCGCGAACTCAGACCAGTCGGCGCATTACGACAAGCAGAACACGCGTAAGCGTGTATTGCGGACAAAAAAAAAAAAAACAGCTCCCGCAGAAGCGGTAATAATACCTGAGTGAGCTATCGTGACGTCTTGCACAATTAACAGCGACTTGTAGCAGAAGGCGCAACAACCACTTACGGCAACGAACTGCGACGTAATTTTTGAGTGAAAAGTATTTCACAGAGGGCGTGCACGGAAGGACAACTTCGTATCCGTCAAAATAGATGCGCTGCGCCCCAAGGAGTCCGCGCCTCCAGAGCAAAGATTGTAAACAAACGAACACTGCGAGCGGTCCCACGTGACGGCATCTGGCCAATACCGACACGGTGCCGGCCTCGAAGAGGGCGAAAAGAGAGGATGCGTGTGAATAACCACGTACGTCACTACTTTACGAAATTTTAGAGGCTTTAGGACAGGCAGCGCCACATTTGGTAGAAAAGTATAGACCGAGGATGTATATCGCGCGTTTGCCATTCCCGCCAATGCACCGCCGCCCGCTTACGGGCTCGTGCAGAGAGCGCGCGCTGCGTTCTCTGAGCAAATATCTCTGAGCTGGACAAGCACTTCCGAGAAGCGAATCTAACAAAAGGAGTGAAGCTCGTTAGTCATGCTTATGATGTGGAGCAGACGATGGAAGACGCCCGAGTCATAGCGAAATGCATTTCTCAGGTCCTCCGTGATAATACCGTGTACGACGTATGCCTCGAGGTAAGTCTCATTCTGCCGACATGAAGCCGTCTACTCTGTCGATGTGCTGCGTTGACGTTTATGAAAATCATATAATTGTTGTTTTGATGTGTTATCTAGGAGTAGCAGCCGTGTACGGTCATCTATAAACATTTGTGGCGTGTTAAAAATTAAATAAAAACTAAAGGTATGTGGTTGTGGCAATAAAATGCCCGAAAATATTTAGTCATGTCCTCCGTGCCGCGGGAGCATGACGCACTGACATCGCCACGAAGCAGGAAGCTCAGCTTTAACCGCAGCAAGCCAAGTTGAAGTGCTCGCCTCGTTTTTTTTTTCCGGCTCTCGAGTGATGCTTGCTCTCACTTTCGCAAACGCGAGTGTGCTCGCCGGCTGTGACTTGCTGGGGAACTGGTATAGCTTTACACGCGGAGAGCGTACCTTGGTGTTGTCTGCATTGTTGTGGCAGCCCACAACACAACAATTCTTCGGACCTCGCCGAAGCTTCCGTGGGGCCGATTCTTCCATCACGGAAAGGCAACTTCGCACAGCGAGCTTCTAGTTTTAGCTCGCCAAGCTGACGGCACGGCGCCGACGTTCCCCGCACTGAGTGCAGAACGCGTTTTGCGCGTGTCGCACGCGCTCCCGTTTCGGCGAAACACACCAACTCGCCTGCGCCCTCTCCCGAGCCTATCCTCAAAATTTCCGGAGCTCGCCTCCAGAGCCGGGCGCGGTGTTGTCGTCGCTCCGGAAACTTGAGCTTCGGTTCTCCCGCCACTTTCCTTCCAAGAATGCTATGTCACGCTGATAACACGCGCGATGCTCGTGGCGGCCCGAAAGGAGGGTGCGCAGTGCGGCGGCTCGGGCACAAGATTGGCGGTACTTCCCTAAAAATATCTAGGGGCTTTACGTAAAGAGCGCCATGACGTCATGACTCGCCATATTTTAGCGTAACTGAACGTGATCCGCCGAATCGGACATATCTACGAATTGGACACCGCGAGGATCGCACCCCTGGCATGGCTCTGTGGTAAAATGTTTGATTGATTGATAATTATGGAGTTTTATTCCTGTTGGCATCCTGACATTTATTCTTTGCATTCATCAGGTCAACGCCGCAGATGTCAGCTTTTTCTTAACGCTCACGCGTTAAAATTACTTATGTGTGTATTCTCGCCGTTCCTGGGTAGACATGAAGTGTCAATCACTGGTGGCACGCACCCACTCCCTGGTACGTGCCACATGTGTCCGGAGGAAAGGGTTTGACGACGCGACGGGATTGTGGCGTTATTTATGTCTTGACGAGCTAGTCGTATTCGTCAAACCATCATACTGTCGCTTACTAAATTCGGTCTATACTCCACAGATAGATAGATAGATAGATAGATAGATAGATAGATAATATGTAATTATGTAAATATGTGAATAGATATATAGCTACTCTGACAGATGCCAAAAGTGCTTGCAGTACGCAAAAAAAAAAAATGCTTCGCATCGAAAATGTTTGGCAGTGCTACAGTATATGTATCAGCACTGTTTTTTAAATGTGGTCATTCTCATGGGCGTCGAAGTCAGGTTATTCTCCGTTGACCATACGGGCTTACTCTGAAAATGTCGGGACAAGATTTCAGAACGTCCACCGAAAATCCGGATGTAGAAGTGCGATCTGTGTGACAGTATTTCTGCGAATCAGTGTGCCAGTTTCTTGAAGTGGTGAAAAGACAAGGTGACGTACCAGAGTGGGCTTCGAGCATAGAACCATTGGTACGAGTGCCACAGTATTGACCAATACTAAGCTCAGAGCTGACGGTTCTTTATTGTATTTTGTGGTACTTTTGTATTTTGTCGAGTGTGCGAAAATTGTATCGTCTTCATATGCAAGGCAAGAATAAAAAAAAAAAAAACCGTGTCCCCTTTGAAGCGGCACTACATACATCTCATTCGCATGACATATCAGCGTCCTTCCTTTCACAATTTCGAACCTCACGGACATAAAAAAAAAAAAAACTCAAAGGAACGCGCAAAACACGAGCAGCTGAACCACGAAGAGATGCACATACTAAAGACGCTGCGAGGAACGCTGGTTCAGCGAACACATGGCGAACGCGCAATTTTCCGGCGTATCGAAACCATTTGCCACTTTATGACACCGCCCTACCTACTGACGGGGTGCGAGTGGAAAGGATTCAATACTGAGCCCTCCTTTTTTTACAGTTGGTCTTTGTTACGTGCGGTGACTAGACTTACCTTGGGAAACAAACTATGAATCCTGGAGATATAATCCATACCTGGTTTACCCGTTTCATTATGTTTAATCGCGCAATGTTCGGCGAACGTTTCAACTCACATAAAAACAACTAGATTTTTCATTTAATAGATGAAGCTACCACCAAAAAACGCCTGTGAGATTTATGATACATTGAAAATATTTAGTTCGATGCAGTGAGTGGTCAAGTTAGTGAGCACAAATAGATACAAGACACAACATGCATATACTAATGTGCAATACGCGTTGGTAGTTAGCTTCTAAAAGAAAAAAAAAACGAGTTTCTACGAAACTGGCGAGCACAAAAAAGCTATATTCAATGCTGTCTTGTAGGTTCCATAATAAAGATAAAAGAAGTTTCTCTTCATAGAATCACAGAAAGGGGCCTGCTGCTTCATTATATGGAAATTCAGAGTATCAGCTAGTATAGCTTTGTCGCTTCGTGGATAATGCGTGACCAAGTAGAGCCATAAACTGCCCCACTGACACAATAATAATTCATCTAGTTTTCGTCAAAGCACTAAGCGACTTCGCATCGAAAATAAGTCTAATGTAGTCTGCATAGCCACTAAATATTATTATGGTTAATTGTGCTATGTAAAGAAAAAAAAGATATTCATACACAGACCTTCATTATTCAAATGACTAATTAGTTTATGCCCAATATCTCTTCATAGAAACCTTGAATGGAACTTCGTCTAAAGACACAGTAAATTCCGCTTAGTTACGTTGAATAGTTTCGCCGTACTCGCAGTACAACGGAGGCTTGTACAGCGAAAATGCTTTTGTTGCTCACACTCTTTTCAGTGCTACTAGGTAACGCTTCCGACCAGGTATTAAAATGAAATGGCATTTAAAAGAGGGGACAATAACATTTATGAAGTCGCCCAATTCAGTTTTTATTGTCACGCGCAGGAAGCTCAGTGCATCCGCAAACAATGCGTAAAAGGCGGAGTGGTTGCGGCCGGCGTGGGACCACCACCTTAACCCCCGCACTTTGTTTGACTACGAAGTGCACTCCACGAGAGCGCGCCTTGTAGCGAAAGAAACACGAGCGCGATCCTCTTCTAGCGGCGCGTGCAAGCATCGGTGGGAGAATGCTCGACCCTAAGGTGCTTTCATCGACGCGCAGCTTCATGTTGGGGCAACTATACGATCCAAGTTCTGGCTTTCCACAACGTACGCCGCAAATCACAATTCTTTTAGGAGCGAAGCTCCTTAAGGCGTGGGCTGTGCGTCTCCTGTATGAAGCCACCTCTCGTTCAGTTCTAAGTATTACGCTAGCCACCGCCCGATCTAAAAGGGTACAGCCATATCCATCCGTCCATCCATCCATCCATCCATCCATCCATCCATCCATCCATCCATCCATCCATCCATCCGTCCGTCCGTCCGTCCGTCCGTCCAAAAGATGCAAGATGTCATAAACTAGACGGCGGTACGTGTAGTTGATTATGAAAGATGCGAGGTGTTATAAAATAGGAATGATGCCACATATGGCGCGTGTCATCGTTCGATATAGTGCGGCGACGTACGCTAGGGGGAGCGTTGCAATAAAATCGAGTGGGCAAAATGTACGGAGGATTCATGGTTTACCAGGTTTACCTCCGGAGCTTCGCCCACTCATCATCATTCACTTCGTGGATATGGCGGCATTTTTTTGTGAAGCAGGACTGCAGCCGTCTTTCTGCAGATAAGCGGGGTAACCGCTACACGTATAATGTGAACTTCGTTGATGCTGCGCATGTGACACTTTGCATTGGGTGGCGATGGGTTAAACCACAACTTCGTTGCGCAATTAGCATTGTGTGTTAAGTGGTTGTTATTTTATTCTTCTGCCATGTTGTGTTGTGTGTATATGGTAACGCTATTACTTACGTGACATGCCGCCCGAAATAGCGTTGTTTGCAAATGAGTTCCAAGCGCCATAGTGACTCGTGTAGTAGAGAACAGCCTAGTGCACGACAAGTGCCCGGATTGAAATCGCATGCGATACTGCAGGGTATCGTCAATCGGTTACGTTATCACCGACGCTCATTGTAGGCTAAAATCGGTCCTCCTGCGCAGGTGACGACTTGCAGACAGTTCAGCAGCGTGTGTGAAACTAGACACGGACACATGACAATTTTATTTTGTTGAGCAACAGTGCCGGTGCACGTTGGCACTCTCTTTTGAACGACGAAGGTTGTAAATGCTATTTGAAATGGTTTCCCTCGAGCAATCAACTCCGTTCTGGGCTCGCAGTCTCAAGGCAGCAGTAGCTTTACCGAAATGGGTCAGCCGAGATATATGGCTGTGGCCCCAAGTCAGGGACCCTCTGGCAACGGCCGCTCGCTGGACCTAAAAGCTGTGGCCCCGAGTCCGAGCTGTCGAATTATGCCCCCACAATGCTCCGCATTTTCGGTGGAGACGAAAATAATTGAGGCCCACGTGTACTTCGATTTAGGTCCACGTTGAAGATTTCCGGAGCCACGGCGTTCTTCATAATCGTAGCGTTGTTTTGGGACGGTGCGCCACGCTGCCGCTCTTCTCCACGAAGGCCTGCGAAAAGAACATTGCACTCACTTTTCAACCACTTCTTGGACGAAACTTGCTTTTCGAATAAGCACCCTTTGAGGTGTCTTTTTGTACACGCTCACTTTCGAGTCACGTGCGCAATATCAGCATGGCGTAGCGTACAGGAGACACAAAAAGACTCCCTAAAAGGTGCACCTCTATTGACCACTCCATCCTTTAGGGAGTCTTTTTGTGTATTTCCTGCAAACTCGCTTCTTTCATGTCAAGGACGCTGCATGATGCTGATAGCGCGCACGTAACCCGAAAGTACCGGGCGAGTGCGTACAAAAAGACACCTCAGAAGGCGCTATAGCGTGGAGATTATTCTAAAAGGAATACTTGGCAGTATGGCCAGTATTACATATACTGTCCTTACGATACATAATAAACCGTGATTTCTACCTGGAGAAGCACGCACTCGACAAATAAACAATTACAGAAGTCCCTCGTTTAGTAGCGCTATAGCAGTGCAAATAGTGAATTTCAGAGGCGAACCTAATAAGTATAAATAGCGATGAAATCGAATAGATGTTTTCGAATAACATTTCTGAGAGCAATCCGAGGACTGATTATTTGAAATAAATATGCGCAAACTTTCAGCAACGATCACCACGATTATGAACTGCGTTGAGGTTGTGTATACAGCAGCGGCTTTGGAATATTTTGTAACTGTGCGTTGAAATACAGCAGTGACTACAGTACTGAATATAATAACTTCGTCACCAGCTTCTAAATAAAAATTGGGATATAACAACCGAAGAATTCTGAACCGCACATAATTAAAGATGTAATGAAACAGATAAACCTGTCATCACCACATGGGCCTAGGAACTGAAAGCGCGTTGATATCAATGTTTAAAGATGTATCTGCTAGACCAATTTACGCATATGCAATATACCTGTGCCTGTTGTTATTCATGAAGCTTAATGCAGCCACATATAGTCCCCACCTTCAGTTGTTACAAGATGAAGACAGGCAAATGGTTAATGCGATCATAATAAAAACCGAGTTAGAGCGAAAATACTTGTGCTGCAATCATATTATTAAATTGTGGATTAAAGTAAGAAAAGTGACGTTCGGCTGTTTTAAGGCGTCGTTGCTTCGAGGCTTTTGTGCTAAAATATTCGTCATTTCGAATGTATACGTTTCGATTGTAGCATTGAACCGAATGGAATGGTTCGACATTTTTCGGATATTCGCACAAACCATGCGGGACACCGAAAAAGACCACTCTCTGCGCCCCGTGTGGTCGGACTTTCATTTGAAGACCGTTTTTGTTTGTAACTTGACGTGGCTATTTGAGACATCAAGCGGTGTGTCAGAGCATTGCCATCGCTGTGCTGACGTGTGTAGTATATGCTGACCAGGAAAATGTGTTTTTGGACGCACATATTCATTTTCTGTAACCGCTTGGGAAGCTGCGTGAACACTGCCCCGTGACGCCGGTGTCCAGACATCCGTGATGATGAAATCGATCACAAATAGCTGTTCACAGTCTGCATAGTCAGCACATACTTACAGTCTCTTAAAGCGCAATTGTGTGCACCACTTCTTTTAGCTATTAATATCAAGGGCTAAGAAAGCAAAATAAATCGAGCTTTGGATAAACTGAACCTACTGCATCACAAATTTAATTTTCTTCATTTAACTTCATGGCAAGCCATGTTTATTCTAGGCTTCTCTGGAGTGTTTAATATCACCTGGGCGTTTTCATTTTTTCAGAGCAGGTAGAGAGATTGTCATCGTATTAATTAACTACATCTGGAGACGAACACACATGGACAGCATTATGATTCGTCTGGTTCATCGGATCGTACTGAAAAAAGACTAAACTGAGCGAGAAGTCAAAACGAAAAGACGGAATGCATACTAAACTTAAAGTGTATATAGTCCAATATGTGTGTTTCTTCGATTAGTCCTAACCAAATAGGGTCGACCTATTAGGTTTTGTAAGCTCTTCAGTTTCCCACGATGGTATCTTAATTTTTCTCATTTAACCACCAAGCAGAACGGCAATGCTAGAAGCGAAGGATCAATCCATTACTCTTTCGGAGTCCTTCCATAATCAGGAAGTTCCGTATCATATAAATATTTCAGGGTGCGTTGTTTACGCTATAATCAAAGCATATACTGTAGCATACTTATGCGTCAGCATCATACCGGTTATTCTCATTCAGCGCATAAAACGATAATCAAAACAGGATATACCTATGCTCCTTCGCGTTGCGTGCTGGACCATAGCTGCTAAAATCCGCATCACTCTTCTCTTTGTGTCCATCCGCTGGATCAGCTCTTCCCTTTACACGATGCATGGTCTTAGGCGAGTAAAATGTTCTTACCACAGACTGCAGAACTGTGAGCTGATTTCAAGAACATGCACGTTATGCAACGAACAACCTCTTAGAAACATGTACATGGATCATCGAAATAGATAATCTGTTTCTGTCTGGGGAATCCAGCAGGAGGCTTAAGCTTTTTCGTACAAAACAACAAAGTCAGCCATATTTTCTGGCTCTTCAGGGGGAGGGGGGTGGTGGCTGAAACTGGAGGGCCCGGTTCTTTTGAACCCTGGAAAAGCAGCCCCCGGTTGCACCTGGTGTCTACATAGTCGGCCAGCGTGCACTCACGGCGAGCGCGTCGGGCACGGCGATGGTGGAGACTCCCGCGCGTTCGATTTCCTCGCTCTGGTGGCAGAAGCAGAGGAACAGCGTGTCCAGCGTCATCTCGTAGACCGAGAGGAAGCAGTGCGCCACCAGGAAGGAGAACAGGGCGCCCGCCGTCAGGGGAGCCCACGGGCCCCACAGCAGGTGGCCCACCTTGGCCTGCGGCGGAAATTCGGAGAGTTACTCTACTCTAGGGGAACATGTGGTTCATGAAGGCGTACACACCTCGGTGAGCCTGTGTCCGGCGAGCGTAGTGCCGGCGACCACGGACGCCTTGGCGAGCAGCAGCACGAAGTCGCCGACGCAGTTGACCGTGGCCACGCGTAGGGCGTTGCGCGACAGCAGCTGCCAGGCCTCGCTTGCAGCACGACAGAGGCTGTAGCCGCGGGCAGCTGCGATAGCGAGGGATGCCATGCATGTCGGGGGCAGCTATATCGGCTCACGCGAGGGGAATGCATCCAAGCCAGTATAACGCTAATTACAAGCTTTCGAAAGTTAACTCGCTAGAATAAGCGCGCCAGTATTATATGTGGTTGCGGCGCGTTTGTAGAAGCCAGTTCATGCAACGCATATAGAAAAGTACGCGTGTTGAGTCGATTTCCTTTGCGGAGACTCGGATTTTCTCTCGCCGTTAACGATGTATTATGCAGCGCTTGCGCTTATTGCGGCGGTAATACATGAAAAAAAAAGAAATTAAACAAATCATACGACTGAGAACTGTGTCGGCTTAATAATCTGCAAAGCTTACACACTATCGAGCCACAATCCTTTTGAGCTGAATGCCAATTCTGCGCGCAGCAGACGGATTAGACATGCTACAGGTTGTGGCAAGAGCCCCGTTGGAAGCGCCAGTGCGACGGCCTCAGCCAACGGAATAAGGATTCTATTGCCCTTCCTTCCATTCCCCTTTTACCCTCAATACAATTAACATCACCATCCGCCAAATCCTCATCGCTACGTGTAAGGCGTTTACGCACCGAGCATGATGAAGGCGTTTCTGTTGAGAAACCTCAGTGCCGCTATGCTGCAGCACGAGCAGAGACAGCAGGCTGTTTTCTTGTCGGGCTTGCGACGGCTGGCGAACTTGCAGGCCAGCTTCAGCACTCGGGCGATGGCGACCAGCAGCGAGCCCAGAAGCACGGAGCCCAAGTGGTAGCGCATCAGTCGCCACAGACTGGCGCACTGCGCCGACCACCCGGTGCCCCTGCACAGGTGTCGAGCCCGCTTACCCACAACAGAGACGCTCACGTCATGACGGATGATGAGCAGCGCGAAAATGCGGAATTACAGGTAAATCTACACGTACACCATTCAGCGCGTAACGTGTACACTGTGCGCCGCGCCCTCTCCCACAAGGGACGGGCTGTGTGCACACGGTACGGCGAGAAGGGCGTTTTTAAGGAGGAAAGTGCAGAAATGTTAGCGCCGCACGGAAACGACCCCTCGAGTAGGGCTACATCGATATCTACATAAATCCATTTCCTTCTGGACGTTGCCCTAGCGTGGCTTGCTGTAGTGGCTATAGCGTACACGCATACTGACGCAGCCAGTTCAAATCTTGGGTGTTTGCTGTAAATTTTCTGAAATTTATTTCTGAATGTGATGCCTGTATGTCGATTGCACATCTAATGAAATGCCTGCACAAACTTAAAAATGATGGTTTAGTCAACCAAGACCAGCTTTTTTTTTTCGCGCAAAAAGTTGCTGCTCCCTATATCAAGAAGGAGTAAAGCACCTTCACACGGCAAGAGCGAAAGGAGCAGCAGTCTGTCCCTTCGAAGTTACCACCGAAAGGGAGGAGTGACTGTGGGAGGTTAATTACTCCCCTGAAAGAGATCTACCAACGCCTCCTAGATTTCCCGTGCCTGTCGGATGAGCGCGAAACGCCGGTCATCTATGACGGCGCTGCCTACGTAAGGGTAAGGGTCTTTGTACTTGGCCTTTGAGATCGGAAATTTTGGCGTTTGTTACTAATTTCAAAGGATACCTTGTATTAAAAAAAGTTGCTTGTTGAATGACGGCGTCACTTACGTAGGGTTAATTATAATTAAGTTTACAAAACTTTTTTACGTTATTTTCGTTGCATATAAGCTCCAAAAACGTAAAAACCTATTTGAAGACACCCCTACTTGAGTGGCGCCATCACCATAGTTCCGACGACCGCCGCTTTCCAAGTGACCGCCGATAATCCGGCAGGCATGGGAAATCTAGGAGGCGTTGATCTACGTACGCGTGTCAGCGCGTGGCTTTTTGGCGTGACGTTGCGTCCTCCTTCTGTACAGAAAGCGGTGACGCGTCATAAAGCGCTGCAATGCGTACGTGTGGTAGGGCCTTTAGGGTGTATGGAGAGAAGTGGACGCGAAGATTCGTCTCTCTCTCTCTATAGGAAGAGGGCGCTGCGCTAATTTTGCACGCCACGCGCTGACACGCTGCACGTGCGCGTTTAAGGGAGGATCGAGGAGTTCCCGTTATTCTTTCGCTTCCTCAGTCAAACCTTCCCGTTCGTGACCTGGAAACATTGCTCGAAGCCATCGCCTTCAGCGTGTCACATGGACTAACCTGAATATCAACTCCGGCAGTGATCACTCTATATTATTCGAACATCTCGCAAAGGGTACATCAACTCTGGAAGAAGAGGCGACACAATCGACGACTGAGGCTGAGAACTGCTAGACTCCATTTTCCAATTCAGAAGTATACTACAAAGCTCGCCTTCCAACAATGGGGTCCGCCTCGGTGTATTAGTGGCTAGGGTGCCCTGGTTGAATGAAGGTGGCGGGTTCGACTCCGGCCGTAGCGGTCGCATTTTAATGAAGGTGAAATGGTAGAGGCCCCTCTACTTTGTGATGTCAGTGGACATTAAGGAACACCATTCAGATGGTCTAAATTCCTGGAGCCCTCTATTACGGCGTTTCTCGTAATCATATCTTGGGTTTGAGACATAAAACCCCACTTATTATTATTATTATTATTATTATTATTATTATTATTATTATTATTATTATTATTATTATTATTATTATTATTATTATTATTATTATTATTATTACAAATGGGGCAAAATGCCAAAGCGTGCATGGCTACCAAGACAGCAGGAGAACGTGGCAGCGGCGTTTATTGGACCCTGTCATATCGTGTACCACCAACTATCATCACATATTAACACATTACTTCGCTCCCGAACAAAGATGACCTTTTAATTATCTCCGCGACAACCACCAATGCAAGTTACGTGAACGCCAAATGATCATCTCGCATAACGGAGAGGGAGGTTAGACGCGTGCTTGCGAACCTAACCAGTACCTGACCTCGTCAATAACAACCTAGATTACAGCTCCATTGTAGCCATAGTTAATTTTTTTAACCACTGCCTTGATTCCTGTGCCCTACCAGTTGCGTGGAGGCACGCCAGAGTTAGTTTCACACCTAAATCTGGCAAGCCCATAAACAAAGCCAACCTACACCAGATTTCCCTCGCTTCATGCATTGGCAAGGCACTTGAAGACGTCATTCTCAACCGTTTTAACAAATTCATAAAAGAACACGACTTGTATACCCTCACGAAAGAATAGGCTTTCGCACATCCCTATCCCGCCAAGATGCCATGCTTCGCCTGAAGCATGACATCACTATCCCTAACTTTTGCCTCGATACTCAAGTAGTTCTCAGTCTCGACCTCCATGGGGCAACGTCAGCCACACCGCCATACCGAGTCAACTGAATGCTATAGGCGTTGGCCAAAAATACATAATTGCACATCTACGTTCCTTTCGGACTGCGCGGCGACTATTACATTGTCTGAATATTCTTGCTCTTACTCCACGCGGCACACCTCAAGGACCAGTGTTATCCCCTCTCCCTTTCAATCTTGCCATGAAGCCATTGGCGAGATCCATAGCAGATCTAAAATTTTCACTTTGTGCGAAACACATTACCCTCTCGATGACGGTCCCATTCAAGAGACCCCGCAGACTGCCGGTAACATCAGTCTAGTCTGTTCATTCAACTGCTCCTTTTCCCTGCCCATGGGAAAAGCACATCTCAGATATACAAATAACACTGAAAAACACGCCCGTACTCAGGCTCTGGGTGCTTCGACTACACATACAATGAAGTTGACTAAACACACACACTATTAAATCACTTCGGACAACTGCAGACCACACTCTATAGCCTTTCAGGAAGAATATCTAGTAAGTACGGCGGGCTACGAGAGGCAGAGCTCCACCACCTCGTCCAAGGCTTCGTCCTCAGTATGGCGGCTCATTCTCTTCCTCATCTGTACCGCGTGAAAAGGTAAGAAAATGAACACCCTGTTGCGCAAAATCTACAAGTTCGCTGTCGGACTACCCATTCGAACGTCCACCGAACGGCTCATGGAGACGGGCAGATTGAACTCCTTTACCGAAATTATTGAAGCTCACTTAACCTCACAATATGCCCGTCTCTCCAGCACTCAGACCGGAAGGTGCATACTCGAAACTCTCGGGCCAACTGCAACCACTCAAATAAAACACCCTATTTCGAATGAAATACACATGAATCGACACACTGCCTTAAGAACATGCACCCTGCAGTGCGCACCCCGAGCAACGGCTACAACAGCGTGCAAGAACTCTTGAAAAACGGTTTTCTCCTTCTAGAGACGGGCTGTATACGTCGTTGCTGCCGAATGCAGTACCCGTCCTTTTTCCGCCCTCTCACTTGTCAACTCACAAGGCCAGATACTTTCTTCCACTTCTGAGGAAGCGGAGGAAGCCACCATTGTCCTTACAATTCTAAATTATTCCCTTATTATGAGTGGCTCAAAAACGGCCATCTATACTTTTGGAGCGGGGCAGGGTGTCTAAAACAGCCCTCGCCCTCCTAATGGCTCATATCCTTCATACGAAGACGCGGACCTTGCCGGTAACGAAGGGTCCAGGCGCAAGCGTTGGAAGAATCAAGCTCCATTTCAACTACGGCACCGTTTGCTGAGTGGGATCGCCATCTCACGTTTCATGACATTTGCAACCACTATATACCGCCTCGGCCGTTTAACCTTACCGCCACTAATAACAAAATTCCCGTGCAAGTGTACTGTGGCTACATATGCAGCAACGCACCTTCCCTCTCGCTACCTTTTTCACTTTTCACCGCTCTTTTCACCCGTCCTCCTCCTGTAAGTATTGCTCCGCAAGGAAAGCAAATCTTATTCATATCGTGTTCCGCCGAGAAGTATCGAGGAGCAGTGGGGGGCTGCTTTGCGCAGCTTGATACCCAACGTCCAGGAGGGCATCCTGGGTTAGACAGAGAGGGTTGCGGACCATCTCCATTTCAGCGAGAAAAATAAAGCTTCTGACTACCCAGCTCAACTCACACGGGCTGATAGTGTACGTGCGCATTCATTGCCGACCATCAAGCACTCGGGGGAGGTGGTCCCCGAGCAAACCTGGCGCCAATGGCCCCCAAACTACGCTAAAAATGCAAATATCGCGCTTCGTGGCTCTACAAAGTGTTTCACGTGACATGGTATACGGCGCATATACAAGGAGTGTCAGTTGTGACTTGTCGTCTGCACTGCTTTGCCACGCAGACACCCTTGCGTTTTTTTCTAGCCGCTTGAATATCGAGCGCGATTTCGATTCGTCTTGTCTGCTTCCGACTGCGCTAGCGGAGATAACAGCCGACCAACGCGAAATGTGCTGCCGTTGTAAGTTCACGCTGTTTTACGATGAAATAAGTGGCGAGGAGGAAATAGAGCTTGAATGAAGGGTAGCGAAAGGGACCAAGAAACCGCTCCCCCGTCTTACAACTCGGAGTGGGCCCTGCGAGCTGAATGTCGATTAGGGACGGCAAACTTTTCACCTACCTGTAGAAGTACCAGTCTGCCGCGGCGCCTGCCACTACGACCTCCTGGCAACTGACGGCCACCTGGAGCAGCCAGCACAGGGCCAGCAGGAGGTACCAGGGCCCGAGGCGAAGCAACGAGTCCTGTCTCAGCAGCACTGTCACGTCAGCGCCTTCCTTGGCGACCGCCGCGTCACCCGCCGTCAGCAGAACCAGCATCGCGACTGCTCCAGCCGCCCAAATGACCACGCAGAAGCACAGCGTCTGCACGTGGAAGGTATGAACAGACCGTTATATGTGTTTATATTTCCAGCAGTATTGCTTGAAATGTGGAGCATTTCTTAGTCGCACGATGTCGCGCTTCGGCGCTGTCCCACTGCGTATGATCGCGTCTCATGCCGCATGAACCGTGCCGGCCCAGGAACACACCCGCATAGCTGTCACTCCCCTCGCTCGCCTCGCAAGGCCGACGCAGGCAGCGTCTGCTCGCGCTGCGCAACCGTTCTATATGTAGACACTGGATCACGCGTTCGGAATTCATGGTTTCATCGATTGGCAGATTCGGAGTGGCTGATGAACTCTGCACCGGGGCACTATACACTCTGGCAACAACAGCGAATCCACCAATGGAACACATGCGCTCCCTCTGGAGCAAATGGCAGGGTTCATTGGCTGCCATTTGCTCTGGAGCAAATGGTGCCCAGTGAGCGGTTGCGTAAGGCGAGCGGTCGTTTTTTTTTTTTTTTTTTTTTTTACTGGCAGACGCTGCCTGAGTCGGCCTTGCGAGGCGAGAGAGGGGAAGGAAGTGACAGTTTTGAGGGTGTCTTCCTGGGTCGGCACGAGACGCGATCATACACAGTTAAGTTGTAGACGCGCAACCGCCGACATCGTGCATTTAAAAAAATGTATTTAAATATGCTTTCCATGACCTTTTGTCACTTTTGGTCACGCGGTAACAAAAAGCTCCCTTGTGTTATAGTTATTCTACGCACTATACTCGTGCACTGATCTACTTGAAGGCGAAAGCCCAATTTTTCAAATAAAATTGGCAGATCCCACGTACAGTGGGGATCGACGATATGCGAAGCGCGAATGAGGAAGGGTGATAGGTCACTTTAAAATCAGCACAACGTTAAGAGGCAAATTATGCCGTACATGACTTCCATGTCATGATTATAATGTTTGGACGTTTCATTTACCTTCATATATTAATGTCACCTGACACCAACTTTGCTATATATGGAGCTAGCGAAACGGCCGCGAGCGCGCTACGAGCGTAGCATGTAGTTATGTTTCACATGGAATCCATATCATGATTATCTTGTTTGGACGTGTCATTTACAATTATCGTCCATTCAGGTCACGTAATACAAAATTTTGTATATGCGTAACTAGTGAAACGGACGCGAGAACACTATGAGCGTAGCATGTAGTCATGTTTTACATGAAACGCATACTATGATTATCAGGTTTAGACGTGTCATTTACATTTGTCATCTATTCACTTCCCGTGATACCAAATTTGGTACATGTGGAGCTAGCGCAACGGCGACGAGCACGTCATGAAGGGCCCAATATACACCTTTTCATAAACGCCTCCCTGGGCGCCGCCATAGCCCTCCTTGGGCTGTGCAATTTGGCGCGTCCCCTCGAAAATGCACATGCAACGCTGTGCCCTTAGCCTTTGTACTCTCGCGCCCAGCCCATCATGGCGGTGTTTTTTTTTTTTCCTTCCTGTGAAAAGCTGTATACTCCGACGCAACGTGGACGCACGCGCAGGCTGGGCGCAGCGACGCCACGCTTGCAAAACGCGAGCACTCTATAGTGCGACGCCAGGCGCGACCGGTGCGAAATGCGACATGCTGCATTTCGCGCCGAAGACGTTGCTTAGACATCACCGCGTCTGCCTCTCTTCGTGACGGAGAAACGCCACGCGCCGGCTCAAGTCGAAATGTATTGGCGCCTTGAGTGTGACGTGTATTAACGTTCTTACATGACACGCATCTCATGATTATCGTGTTTGCACCAGTCACATACCTTCGTCAGCCATTCACGTGACGTAATACTAAATTTTGGCATATGTGAAGGTACCGAAACGGCCGCGAGCGCATCATGAGTGTGGGACGTAGTCATGTTACATGACACACATGTCATAATCATCATGTTTGGACGTGTCATTTACCTATGCCGTCCGTTCGCGTCACGTAATACCGAATTAGGTACATGTGAAGCTAGCGAAACGGCCGCGAGCGTATCATGAGCGTAGCATGTAGTCATGTTGTTACATGACACGCGTCTCATGATTATCATGTTTGCACCAGTCACGTACCTTCGTCATCCAGTCACGTCCCGTAATACCAAATTCGATATATGCAAAGCTTGATTGATATGTGGGGTTTAACGTCCCAAAACCACTATATGATTATGAGAGACGCCGTAGTGGAGGGCTCCGGAAATTTAGACCACCTGGGGTTCTTTAACGTGCACCCAAATCTGAGCACACGGGTATATGCAAAGCTAGCGAAACGGCCGCAAGCACATCATGAGTGTGGCATGTAGTCATGTTGTTACATTACACGCATGTAATGATTGTGATGTTAGGGTCTGTCGCTGGTGTTTGCCATGCAGTCATGTCATACCATACCAGTTTTGCAACCTATCATGTGAATGAAACCACTGCAAGAGCAGCAAGACCATGACCTGTAAATCATGAAATATATGACATGTCATGATTTTCATGTTATGACTAGTGAGTTATGTTTGTCATACAGTCATGTTATATCATACCAAGTTTGGTATCGATACCATTATCCAAACGGCCAGGAGAGCTGCAAGTAGATAGATAGATAGATAGATAGATAGATAGATAGATAGATAGATAGATAGATAGATAGATAGATAGATAGATAGATACTCCGAATTTCACCAAGAAATGCTTCGCATTTAATAATTGTCGGTGTTTGGCGTCTCAGAGCGACCACATATTGGAAAGCTCCGGAAATTTCGACCACGTGGGGTTCTCTAACGTGCAACTAAATCTAGTCACGTGGGCCTCGAGCATTGGCGACTCCATCTGAAATGCAGCCGCCGCGGCCGGGATTCGATCCCGCGACATGTGGGTCAGCAGCCGAGTGCCTTTTTTTTTCTTTTTCCTAGTCGATGCTTAAGGGAACATTTCACGTGGCACTGTTTTGTTTGTTTGTATATTAGGCAATAGAAAAACGGGAAGAGAGAGAATAAAACGTGTATTGGTAATAACATGGTCGCCTCCCACTCGAGTACTGTAGGATTATGATGGGCCGATATACTGGGATTATTTTTGCACTCCCAGGCCATATGGAATAAAATGGTCGTCTGGGATAGAATTTACACCGAAGTTTCTGTCGTGGACAACACATGATGATGATTGTTATCATCTCCACATCTAATTTAGAATCAGATTGGCACATACCCACTCTGGAGGATCGGCCAATGGTAACTGCACTATTGCTTGCGTACTAAATGAATGTGCCAAGCGCCATTTTCTTCTCTTGAAGCCGCCCGCCCTCCGTTTATTCTTTTTTGCAGCTATAAGACCCTACAACAACATTATGTGGGGTTACATCATAATGGCGTCATTTTTCGATCTGTGACGTCATGTGACGACGTCATCGCGTGCCCGACGCTGCAGTATGGTTGAATTCCCCGTTTGATGTGGCATCGAAGGCTTTCGCCCTAAGATCAGGTCATAATTGCGATGCACTCACTTAATGCCATAGAAGCCATCTTGGGACGTCCCGCCACGGTGGTCTAGTGGCTATAAGGTACTCGGCTGCTGACCCGCAGGTCGCGGGATCAAATCCCGGCGGTGGCGGCTGCATTTCCGATGGAGGCGGAAATGTTGTAAGCCATGTACTCAGATTTGGGTGCACGTCAAAGAACCCCAGGTGGTCGAAATTTCCGGAGCCCTCCACTACGGCGTCTCTCATAATAATATGTAGGTTTGGGACGTTAAATTCCACAAATCAATAAAATCAACCATCTTGGGACATGGCCGCCGCTCGCAAAACTGGGACGCTGTGTATGCAGCTGGTGAGCCATGATGATTGCATGATGAGCCAGCGCGCAAGGGGCACGCCCGCTTGTGTTCGCTTCATTTTTACGTGAAGACCACCGACCTTGGATGGCACGGTGGAGGAGCTCGATTTTAAACGCCGTGGGTACGCAGGACGTCAAATAGAATTCGTGTTGACATTGAAGAATAGGCCGCCCACGCTGTTTCGGCTACTCTTCGCGTGACACAAAGCACGATATAACCATGACACCGTGGCCCCGGAAAATCTGGTGCGCCGACATCGCACAGTGCCCCATCATTTCGCCTCCATCGACCGCCGCGGCCTGGATCGAACCCGTGACATTCTATAGCCATCACCGCAACACCATGTTTACATTACAAGTAGTACCACTAAGAGCATACCCTTATACTTTCCTTTACATCGCTGTCTGCCAAAGAAGAACGAGTCCTTCATTCACAGGCAAAAGTGACCGCTGGGCGGGAAAAGACTGTGGGAGACGTACCCAGGCTGGCTGCAGTAGCAGACCTGGCATGGCGGTGAGCGCTTTCCCGGCCTCTCCGAACAGAGCAGTCACCTGGAAATACGTGTTGCGTGCGAAGAGATGTATTACTGACTGTTGGTGTTCATTTAACGATCCAAAATCAGGGACGCCGTAGGATAACGTCCACATACGCGCGGACCACAAGCGCTTCCTTCGTAACTGCGGACGCCGCAGGTCAACAGTCGCGTAGAATGACCAACGTGGCGGGAGATCTTTTGAAGCTAGCATATCTGAGAGAATTCATAAGTCTTTGGGTATTTCGGCCAGAATATGATGCGAAACCTAATAAGACGGATACTTGGGCTAGTTGGAATCAAGATATCTGCAAGGCGCAAGTAAAAAAGTAGGAAGACATATGGACAGAGAATAGTGCTTACATCAACTAAATTTTATTAGCAAGAACACTGTAAATATATTCGCATGATAGCAAGCACAGTACAATCGCGCAACCCATCGCGTACAACAGCACACGATCTGTTGCGTCACAGTCGCATTTATTTTTCACTGAGCGCAACCGATAACACACAGGTCATCCAGCTGTTGCATTTGATTAGCCTCGATAATCTCGAGTGATAGCTGCTGACGATGCTTTGCGACAACGGTGCACTTTTCATATTTCGGTTTGCAACCACAATCTCTGCAATGAATGCCCAGATGGCCTTGAACAGTTGTCTTTACACATAAGTGATACATCTCTAAACGCTTATTCAAGCATCTACCCGTTCGTCCAACGTATACATCATCATGATCAGCCTGACTACATCCAGTGCAGGAAAAAGGCTTCTCCCATGTTCCGCCAGTCAACTCGGTACTGTGCTTAATTGCTGCTGCCACTTCATACCCACAAACTTCCTAATCTGATCTGTCCACCTAACTTCCCCCCCCCTCACCCTCTTGCCTTCTCTTGGAATCCACTCTGTTATCCTTAATGACTAGCGGTTATCTTGCCTTCGCGCTACGTGTCCTGCCCATTGACACCCGTTTGTTCCCTGGCACACTCTCTTTCTACTTGTCCCTTAGGGTTACACCTATATCATATTCTTTTCCATTGCTCGCTGCGTCGTCCTCAACTGAAGTTGAACCGTCTTTGTAAACCTTCAGGTTTTTGCTCCGTAGGTAAGGACCGGTAGATGCACCTGCTGTATACCTTCCTCTTGAGGGATAGTGGCACTTTACCATCCACGATTTGAGAATGCTTGTCGAATTTGCTTCAACCCATTCTTATTCTTCTAGTTACTTCAATCTCGTTGTTCGGCTCCGCGGTAACTGCCTGTCCTAAGTAGACGTACTCTTTCACAAATTTAAGTGTATCATCATCATCATCATCATCATCATCATCATCATCGTTATTATTATTATTATTATTATTATTATTATTATTATTATTATTATTATTATTATTATTATTATTATTATTATTATTATTATTATTATTATTATTATCCTAACTACGCCCGCTGCAGGGTAAAGACCTTGCCCATGATCCGCCAATTCACCCGGTCTAGTGCTTTCTGCTGCCACATTATTTATACCTGCGATTTTTTTTAATCTCATCGGCCCACCTAACTTTCTGTCTCGCTTTCGTGCGTTTGCCTTCTCTGGGGGTCAAGTCAGTTACCCTTAATGACCAACGGTTATCAAGCCTACATGCTACGTCCCAGGCCCATGTCCGTTTCTTCTTCTTGATTTCAGCAATAATATAGTATATATACTAGCGCTGTTATCTTCCGAGGTTGTTGTACATTACTTTTGTTTTCTACAGATTAATTTTAAGACGTATCTTTCTGCTCTTCTTGTCTAATTCAGTAATAATTAATTGCGATTCGTCTCTTAAGTTACTCAGCAATGCAATGTCATCGGCGAATCGCAGGTTACTGGGGTATTTTCTATTAACTCTTATCTCTAGCTCTTCCCATTCTAGGCTTATGAAAACCTCCTGTAAGCACGCAATAAATAGCGTTGGGGACATCGTACATTATTGTCTTACACACTTCTTTATTTCTATTCTGTAGCTTTTTTTATGGAGCACTACGGTGTCAGTTGATCTTTGTAGATTTCTTCCGTGATGTTTGTAAATGCTTCGTTAACGCCATGATTCCGCAGTGTCTGCATGACTGCTGATATATCTACTGAATCAAATACCTTCTCGTAATCTATGAAGGCTATGTATTGTGGTTAGGCGTATTCTGGGCATTTCTCGATCACCTGATTAATAGTATGAGTGTGCAAGAATGTTGAGTAGCCTGTACGAAATCCTGCCAACATACATCACTATCATGCAAACACAGCCTCGCCGCGGTGGTCTATTGGCTAAGGTACTCGGCCGCTAACGCACAAGTCGCGGGATCGAATCCCGGCTGCGGTGGCTGCATTCTCGATGGAGGCGAAAATGTTGTAGACCCGTGTGCTCAGATTTGGGTGCATGTTAAAGAACTCCAGGTGGTCGAAATTCCAGGAGTCCTCTATTACGGCGTTTCTCATTATCATATATGGTGGTTTCGGGACGTCAAACCCCACATATCAATCAAATCAATATCATGCAAACACAGCTGTTCAAGGCCATCTGGGTATCCATTGTGTAGATTTTGATTGCAAACCGGAATTTGAAAAGTGCACCGTTGTCGCATCGTCAGCAGCTGACACGCGAGATTCTCGAGGCTAATCAAATGCACCTGCTGGGTGACCCATGTATAAAGCCTTCGGTTGTGCTCACTAAAAAAGAAATCAATTATTTGGCAGCGATGCAACTGTTCGTGAGTTTGTGCTAAGGTGTACTGTTGTACCCACTTGACAAGATATCGAGTGCCTGGCTGTGACGACATAGGTTGCGCGCTATACTTGGTGTGCTGCTTGCTATCACGTGAATATATTTCCAGCGTTTTAGCTAATAAATTTTAGTCAGCGCTCTTTCCTGTCCATGTTTCTTTCTTCCGCAGTTACGATGTTACTATACTTGTGTTCTTGCACTGTGAAAGTATGCTGACTAGCAACCTAGTCCTGCATCTTCTTTAAGCAGACAAACATAAGGAAAAAGAAAGCGCATTCCCTCTCATAGACGCCGGGTATGCCTGGCGTCTACACACATTAGGTTAAATTAACTTTTCAAATGTGGACGTCATTTTGTATCAGGAGAATATTTCCAACTGTAGAAATCAGAGGCTGTCACTGCAGTGAAGCACTTGCCAGCTGAATCCGCTTGCGCAGCACCAGCACCGTGAGCATCAACAGCACCTGCAACAACAAGCACTCTCTGTCAAAGAGCAGCGAAGCGAATTGTGCGCCAAGACAACGCGCTGTCAAGTGTGCACGCCAGCTGTCAGTCAAGTCGTTTTTAGCTCGAGGTGTTTGCAGAGCGGCGTCGAGGGACAGCTTAAAATAATAAGACACGAACGGTCACCTTTGGAGTTACTGGGGTATTGTTCTCGCTGATACAAGCTTGGTCAAAAGAAGCAGCAGATAATGAAGGTATAGTGGGCGTTAATCTTAATGGGAAGGAAGAAAAGCGGACGAAAACATTACTTGCCGCCATCAGAGACCGAACAGTTCGGATAAGGCGCCCGATGCTTTATGGTTTATGCGCATGCAAATGTGGGAGTGTTATTCTCAGCCATGACGGTGCGTGTGGAGCACTCATCCTTTTATGGCGTCACGTGGTACGCAATCCTTTTTGCGAGTGGACCAATCTGGTTGTGCGCGTTAAGCTTGTGTCAAACAAAGAAACAATTCGTCAAAATTCCATTCTTTCGTTTCTTGTCGTTGATCGATACATCATGATGATGCACCTATAGCTCATGACGTCATAAAAACATACGTGTGCTTTTTATGGTAACAAGGAAAATGCCACTGGGCGAGAAAGGGACCGATTAGATATGAGCCCACAACCTCCGTACGTGTCGCGTGTGATGCACTGTTAATAGGGCCGGCGACAGTGGTTCATTGTTTCATTTGACATCATTATTGGCTTCGTACTATTTGTTGTACACAGTGTCGCTCAGCTGATGCTCATCTCTCATAAAAGGTGCTACCAAGTCCATTTTTCGTCTATTACTGTCAGCCCAAATACGCTGCTTGTACAAAGTCAATACGCATAGCAAGGTGCATTGGCATTTGCTATAACCTTCTGTTGACTGTCCAAAACGTTCATTAAGCCCCGCCGCCGTGGTGGCTAAGGTACTCGGCTGCTGACCCACAGGCCAAGGGATCGAATTCCAGATGCGACGGCTGCATTTTCGATGGAGGCGAAAATGCTGTAGGCCCGTGTGCTCAGATTTGCATGAGCGTTATAGAACCTTAGGTGGTCGATATTTCTGGAGTCCTCCGCTACGACGTCTCATAATAATAGGGAGTTTTAGCTTGTACGTATACTTCTTTACCTTACCGTGTTACCGGTTTACGTTTACCGTGTTACCGGCGCCCGAGTTTTAGCAGCGTTTTGCTACACATACGGGAACCTTTACGTTCGTACGTAAAAGTTTACGTTCGCCGATGATGATGATCATGGATGCACACATATTCGTTTTCTTTTAAATAAAACTTAACCAGCGCTGCGGCGCAAATTTTTTTAGACGTTAAACCCCACGTATCATCATCAAAACATACATTAGAGGTTACGTGCATCAAAGGCTCGTTTCCCATAGCGTAAAATTCATCGTCCTCCTCACCATGCCCGTGGTTCCAGCTATGGCGGCCACAAGCCAGGCTCCCTGGTTTGGTTGAGCGTTGCGCCGCCGGGCGTTCCACGTGAACCTGAGTGAAAACGCATCAGAGAACAGTGCACACTATATGGATTACCACTGACCTAACGAATACCAGCTCCACTTCGTCGTCACCAGTGAGACAGAAAATGTGGTGGCGTTCCCTTCGTCAGGCTGTCGCATTTCTGTTTTGCAAGTCTTATCACGCTCTTTATTCAACGCTTTTCGTTTTAAACTTTGAGCTTAGTTTTATTGCTCTTTCGTCGTACCAATCTTATACGCAGGTTTACAACAAAGCATTCGCTCGTGGACATTGCATCGCTGTTTTTTTCTATTACATTGTGTTAAGGTTTGAGCTGGTGATACAGCCATGGTGCACCACCTTATCGTATCACGTGACAGTCGTTTGACTACGGTAACGCCATTTGGGTCTTCTTCCTAGTAGAAGATGAGTGCAGTGATATATATATATATATATATATATATATATATATATATATATATATATATATATATATATATATATATATATATATATATATATATATATATATATATATATATATATATATATATATATATATATATATATATATATATATATTCTGAGCATTTATCTATTACTTGATTGATAGTATGAATGTGGTCAATTGTTGAGTAGCCTGTTCGAAATCCTGCTTGTTCCTTTGGTTGATTGAGTTCTAATGTTTTCTTTGCTCTGTTAGCAATTACCTTTGTAAATAGCTTGTACACTACAGAGAGCAAGCTGATCGGCCTGTAATTCTTCAAGTCCTTGTCAGCTCCTTTCTTATGTATTAAGATGATATTAGCGTTCTTCCAAGACTCTGGTACTCTTCCCGTCAGGAGACACCTTGTAAACAGGGTGGCTAGTTTTTCTAACACAATCTGTCTTCCATCTTTCAGCAGATCTGATGTTACCTGATCCTCACCAGCAGCTTTGCCCCTTTGCATGCTCTACAAAGCTTTTCTGACTTCTTTTATCATTACTGATGGGGTGTCATCTCCCCACCAGTAATAAGAGAAATACTCAGAATATAACCAACCACTATACATAGCCTTCATAGATTACGAGAAGGCGTTTGATTCAGTAGAAATATCAGCCGTCATGCAGACACTGCGGAATCAGGGCGTAGATGAAGTATATATAAACATTCTGGAAGAAATTTACAGGGGATCAACTGCTACCATAGTGCTTCATAAAGAAAGCAACAGGAAGGGTGTAACGCAGGGGGACACAATCTCCCCAATGCTATTTACCGCGTGCTTACAGAAGGTTTTCAGAAGCCTAGAATGGGAACAGTTAGGAATAAGAGTTAATGGAGAGTACCTTAGTAACCTGCGCTTCGCCAATGACATTGCATTGATGAGTAACTCAGGGGGTCGAATTGCAACTCACGATTACGGAGTTAGACAAGGAAAGCAGAAAGGTGGGTCTTAAAATTAATCTGCAGAAAACGAAAGTAATGTACAACAACCTCGGAAAAAAGCAGCGCTTCGAGATGGGTAATAGTGCACTTGAAGTTGTAAAGGAATATGTGTACTTAGGGCAGGTAATAACCGCGGAGCCGAACCACGAGATTGAAGTAACTAGAAGAATAAGAATGGGCTGGAGCACATTTGGCAAGCACTCTCAAATTATGACAGGTAGATTGCCACTATCCCTCAAGAGGAATGTATATAACAGCTCTATCTTGCCGCTACTTAGCGACGGAGCAGAAACCTGGAGACTTAAAGAGGGTTCAGCTTAAATTGAGGACGACGCAGCGAGCAATGGAAAGAAAAATGCTAGGTGTAACCTTAAGAGACAAGAAGAGAGCAGAGCGGATTAGCGGACAAACGAGGGTTAAGAATATCATAGTTGAAATAAAGAAGAGGAAATGGACATGGCCCGGGAATGTAGCGCGTAGACAGGATAACCGCTGGTCATTACGGGTAACAAACTGGATTCCCAGAGAAGGAAAGCGGGTTAGGGGGAGGCAGAAGGTTAGGTGGGCAGATGAGATTAAGAAGTTTGCGTGTACAAATTGGCAGCAGGAAGCACAGGACCGGGTTAACTGGCGGAACATGGGAGAGGCCTTTGTCCTGCAGTGGACGTAGTCAGGCTGATGATTATGTTGTTGATGATGATGATGATGCCTACCCATCGTCGATCGAAAGGTTCGGCCTGTCGATGACCAGTGATTGCCTTAACGGCGATTCTTCAGCTGTCGCACACCTAGTAAAAATGATGTCCGCAGTCTGACTGACCATGCCAGTAAAAGAATACAAGTGTACTTTAAGCCAGCTTCGAACGCATAAGTTATCGAATGTTTTTCCAAACGTGATAAGAGCTGAAAAAAATTGCCCACAGCTTCCCTCGGGGGAACACTGAGGAGGATGCGGAGCATATAATTGGTTAACGGGGTGTTAAAGTGCGACTTACTTGGGTCGATGGCTAAATTGGTTAACGTGGTTGTGAAATGGGGTGTTAAATTGCGACTTACTTGGGTCGATGGCTAAATTGGTTAACGTGGTTGTAGGAGGGGGTGTTAAATGAGTGAACACGTACACACGTATGCGAAAGGGCGGCGCTGGTCGAAGAGACGTCGATCATTGTGTTTGTGGATTCGTTGGAATTCATTTCACCGCGACCTTGGACGTCGACGCGCCGTACAAACCAACCTACGAGCGGCAACTGAGCGAGCGAGCGCCGACCTTGAGTATATATACAGCACGACGGCGCATGCACTGTCAGCTGTTGAATGTTCTCGAAGCGCGACGCCACATGCGCGTCCACTGGAGAATCAGGAGAATTGTAGATGTCGAACGCGGTGTGTAGAGGAGGAAGGGTGCACAGATGGTGAAGGAGTGAAGCGCGAGCGGTGTGTAGAGGAGGAAGGGATGCACAGATGGTGGAAGAGTGGGCGACGGCGCGACGGCGCATGCGCGCGCGTCAGCTGTCGAATGTTCGAGAAGCGGTGCGGACGGCGCACTACAAGGCGCGAGTATAAGATGCTCCGCATCTAAAAGGTAACCGCAAGGACGACGCAATCAATGCGTGGAGCATTCATTGTTTACGTTTGCCAAGCAATGCCTGTGGCTTGACGAGAGACAATCGTTAAAGCGACAAATGGGCGTGATTTGCACATCATGTGTCCGTGTGTGCACGCTCTTATCTCCTGACGGGGGCAGTCTGTACGTCGTGTGCTTTCGCCGGAAAGATTGCGTTTAGGTTAAAGAGCGCGCCAAGGTCACTTGGCTAGCTGGAGGCTGCGGAGTCAAATACAGTGGCGTAACAAGTGTGGCCCTTGTTCGGGCTCGTCCTGTGTATATATCGGTGCGTACGTTTCATGCGTCCTTTGTGTTTGAGAAGCGCGTTAAGTGCCGAGCTGTGAACTTTGCTAGTCGTCCTGTGTGTTCCTTTCGTGCGCCCTTCGTGCTTGGGCAACGCTCTCCAAGTTTCGATCATCTTGCCGTTCTTCGCGTGACATGCATTCGATGCTTCGCCCTTGCGGCGAAACTGACTTTTTTAGTGATGAGTGGTGGGATATGGCCCGTCTGTGATGCCCACAAGCGTTATTACCACGGATCCCGGACATGAAAGGCTCCACTAAGAAGAAAATGTCAATTACGCCTACAGCCATCGCTTTACACAGACATTGCATAAGTGCTCTACCAATGGCGCGCTTGATCCATTTTGTGACGTCAGGCACTTCTGTAGTGTTTGGTGTAGCTGACGTTTCCACATAGATACACTCCTGTGTCATTGGTTCTAGGCCGGAAACTTGATATTCTGACTCTCGCATTGCTGCTCAAACAAAAGTGATGTTTCAAGCAATAACGTTTAACCTTTACAGTCTCGTTCACACCAGCAACGGTCGCGCGACCAAGTTAGTCACAAATGGCCAATTTGAGCCAATCGCTCGCTGGTTCATTCGTCACTGGCAAGACCGTCTTTTGCAGTCGCAGTACCGCTGAGTCGATCACGTGTGCTGAAACAGGATGCGAGGCATGTGTGAACAGGCGTGAATTCTGCGTGGCGATGGACAGATGGGGTGATTCACAAGCATGTGTCCATCCCCCTTGTTTCAATGCTTGGCGTCCACCTCTTATCACCGATTAGAATTCCGGACCATTACATGAGTGGCTGGAGCCGCCCCTGGCGGCGGGTTCACGTCGCACACAGGCGTGAACACCGGTCGCCTTGAGTCACTTTTCGGTCTCCAGTCGCGAACAGACTCGAGACCGGTGCTAGTGGCAGCTAGGAGTGAATCAGCACACTTGGTGATGCTCTAAACAATCGGGGATCAGACTTCTTGCCAGACGAAACAAGCCGCGTTGAGGTGACTCAGTTGCATTGTTAACCTCCCCTTCCAGTTTTTCGGCACCAAACGTATTGTTACGATACCTTCCGCATACCTGCCAAATTTCCCGGATTTTTCGGGAGACTCCCGGATTTCGAACATTTCTTACATTTGTATGGTTGTCATGAAAATCTCCTGGAAATCGCAATTTCTGTGCGTGATCTGGCCACAATTGACAAAAATGCAGGACAATCCGATCCAGGCTTTTTGCGAAACCGTCGCATATTATTGTAAACGAATTCAGGTGGCGTTCTTCTCAACATACAGAAGATTCTCAGTGATGCGAGACCGGCAGATACGAATTCGTGAAATTCGCCTGCCAAGTTCGGATGGTTTGGACGATTTTTCTCATGCCGGTGGGTGATAGGAACTTTAGTACCGAAACCGTCGAACGAAGACCGCGAGCAGCTTCGGAAGTGCACGCGGTCGCTCTTGAGACGATCACGGCGACGGCGTAACCGACTCCGCAAGCGTGTCCAACCATTGGCCTAACGCTTGATCAGTCGAAGCGACGCTGCTTTCCGCAAACGCTGCGGACAAAACCGCGGCATCATAGACAGTAAACAACGACTTAGTTTCGAAGGTACGTGCGCAGCCAGCGCATGCACGTTGAAAACGGAACTACTGTCGTTTTCCGCAACCGCCGCGCACGGCGCCGCGATAGCAATCTACGAGGGCATGCCATGGGCACGCGGCTGACGCAGCGGTTCTTTAAAGACTATAATGACTGAAAAAAAAGGGGGGTGGGGTTAGAAGCGTTTCGGCACTCCTGTCCAGAAAATCGAGAAGCGTACACTATTAAAAATAGTTAGTAAAACGCTTGTAACCACGAGCAAAAAAGCTAGTAACAGCAGCTGTTACCAACTTTCTTCGAGCATTACTAACTTTTTGCGACCTTTTCACTATCTACGCTAGTAGACGACTAAAGGTTGCAATGGTTACTACCTTTTGCGCACAGTTGCTAACTTTTCGTCATGCACGTGTTCAATGAAATTGTTAAAGAACCTTAAAGCGTCAAACAACCTATTTATTTGCACGGGGATGCGTTCAAGTTCATTGAGGCAATTCATGTAAGCTTGATACGCAGTCTTACGTCTTCTATATTAGGCCTTGTTCAGGCGACCCTATGCGAAATACAACTAATTGTTTTTTCTAATATTATTGAAGAAAAGCTCTACGATACGTCACCTTGCGCACCTAAAAATAGTACGCTTGTCAATAAAGACGCCTAACTCCAATTATTCATCCTACACCGTAGCCGCACACCAGCTGCGTTTTCCAAATTTAGGGCTATAAATACTCCTAGAACTCCTAAGCTACTGTCGCGTGGACTTGTGTATGTGTGCCGTTCTCATTTATGAGATTATGTGCGCAATTACTCAGTGATATATCGAAATGCTGATGCTCGCGAATCGGGCCGTTATAAAACGGTTCATTTGTGAGGCGAAATGATCGCAACTGGTACATTTTTTGTTAGTAACCGTTACTGCCTACGTTAGTAAGCATTACTAACTGCGTTAGTAACGGCGGAAGGAGTAACAGTTACTAACCTGCCCGTTTCTAACTTCACTTACTAACCGGTTAGTAACACATGTGACAAGTAGTAAACCGATGTTATAGTAAGTACCACAACCTTTTTCTAAGAGCGTAGCGAAGCCTTTGCCAACTCTCTCGCGGCAGCTATAGCTGCGCCGTCTCGTCCGTTTACGCGTGTCTTGAGTTATTTTGACAGAAATTAGTTTGCTAGTTGTTTTGGTGACGCGAAATTTTACGAGTATGCGCGCTCTTCCTTTCAGACTCGCACCTTTGATGGCAGGCAAGCCCTACCCTCGCGTATTCGGCCATTATGAGACAGCCACGTCAATGTTTACGCTTGCGATATTGTTGAGGACACCTCTTGCTTTTCGCGATATTCTTTGTTTTATTTTGGAATGGAAAAAACGAATCAGTGCGACACTCCTCCCAATTACCGTTTCGGAAATCAGAATCTTTGAACTTGTCCGGCATTGGCCAATCTCTTAACCGAATGGTAATATCACGCGACATCACGGTAAAGATGGTTTTCGATCAGGTTTTTTATTTGTGCAGGCTTTTGAACAGACTTTGCATCTATGCGACCATGACGGCGTCGAATGACGACGTCACAAGCTCCCCTCCCCACACGCCGCCCACTTGGAGAAGATCGAGTGGGTTTTCGTGCTACTTTTTTCGCCTACCGTGTTTCACTCAAGCTCAAGGCACGAAACTTACTAAATTACGACTGAGAATTTGGATATTTGGAGGGGTAAAAAAAAAGGTATGGCTCGTTCACAGCGCAACCGCAAAGACGAAAAACGTTTGCTTTTTTCTTTTTCGTTGTCCTTGTGGACACATCCTAATTTACCTAGGAATAATTTTTATATATCTCTCTTGATCTTTGAGCGCCGTGGCAGGCTGATATTTGCATGCGCCAAAGTTATGGGACAGTTGTTTCAGTGAATACGTAAAAAAAAAAAACATTTAAAAACTGCATAGTACAAAGAGAATGTTTTTTATTGCGATAGATATTGTATGGACACTCTCGACTAGATTTGGCCGCCGTCATTCACCGTATATGTATACGTATCTATATATACAAGAAAGCGCAAGAAAGTAAAATAATCTAGAAAACGACTCCGTCGAGCGGAATCGAACGTCCGACTTCTTGCTTGTGAGTGCGTGGCATTAGCCATTGAGCCACGAAGGAGCACCTCTTTGTCTTTGAAACGGCAAGCTATTTATATCTACCACTTACCGCTGCTGATCTCGAAGGAACTATTGTGTTTTCAGCATTACCGGCGAGATGGCGCAATGAGCGCGCGTCGCCAGATCGTCACGACGCGGCGACGCGTGCTGATGCGTTCATCTCCCACGCGTACTTTGCCCCGTGGAAAAGGGGGCAAGGGGTAGATGCTCACGCTAGAGCTACTGTATATGCTACCTTTAGGTAGCAGAGTTGCGCCACTTTTCCGGGCACTGCTCTCTCCACCTGCAGGAGTTCAGCGTCCCTATTTGCCGAGCGCCATCACGTGGTTATAGGTGGTTCATCTGCACAGCGGAGAAGCCAACACTACGCAGACGACGCGATTTTATCAGAGTAGATCAAGCGTGGTTGACATCCACTGTTGTTATTTTCTTACCGCGCTTCTTCGGTACTGAAGCCATGTTGCCTGTTGGTCGCGAGAAATGTGGTAGCAAGTGAATGCTGTGTTGAATTGTATTAAGTACAGCCCATGTGATTAGACACGGGTGCAGCGGGTGTAGCTATAGAAATATTAGTGTTCAGTGAAAAATGAATAAACGCTTGACTTTTTTTAAATCCATCCACTGCACTGCAAAACTTGCTCTAATTGTGGGCAAAACTGTGGGCAAAACTTGCCGACAGATGCAGTGAATACGTTGTACATGCAGAGTTGGTCAGCGTATGTCGGCTGCACACGTCAAAACTGTTCTGACGGGTAATAAAACGCCAAAAATAAAGGGAGAAGTTAAACTAAAACAATTTGAACCGGCAAGGTGTTGCAGCTAGAGCATGCGTTTCATGCAGCTTTCAAACTTCAAGCGAAAGGAATTTCGAACTCGACAGGTCTGTTGAACTACAACTAACATCAGCTGTCATGAGCCGCGATTGTAATACGAACTAATACGAGAGGCGCGCGTAGAATCGGCATCGTACGGCCACTCTCGATCGCCATCGAGCTCGATTCTGTTGAAGACTGCAAAACTATCGCTGTCTTCCTCACACAGTTAACGAATGAGCCCAACGCGACGAATAAATTATGTTCCTAACTGGCTCTATCATGATAAAAGGTGCAAAAATAATTACATATGTGTAAATGGGAAAAACAGCGCAATTAAAGACGAAGCTAATGTGTGATCAACTATATGCCTCAATGGTTCAACGAGGCGACGAACCTTATTTCTTTGTTTATTATTATTTTTATTTGGAATACCCTAAAAGTACACACAGTACATTATAAAGGGGACATACCAAGAACGTAAGCATAAAATCAAGGCTCGTAGGAGTGACCGGTGCAATCGAGTTTTGCAAAAATGGAAAGAAAATGAAAAAATAAACAAAGCAACGCTAGTACTCTGAAGCACGAGCGCTGCTCCTACGCGGGTGGTGAGTGGCTTTCTCACAAGACATTTGAACCCAAGATGGCGTACCTGGACGCAACTCTGCATATACAGTGACTCTAGCGTGAGCACGCTAATCTCGCGGTGGGGAGAATCGTACGCGGCCTCTGGCTTTCACGGGAACGATTCTGTTGTAGTTACCGGGCGCACACTGTAGTCACTCAATCGTTGCACAGTTTCTGCTTGCGAAAAGGGCGCGCTTTTCAGACAAACGAAGTCACAACTGAGACACTTATTTGGGTTCATCTGTACCTGTGAGTACCTTTCGTGTGTCATTTGTGCCTGAAAAACGTGGGGCACGTTCTCATCTGCTCGCCATTCATGGTGTAACACTACAATTTGTTGCTATCGCATTCATTGATTCGCCTTTGCGACAACGCTGCGGCTTTTTAATTTTCTGCGATCGCCAGAAATGATAGATCATTAGCTTTCATAAAATATTAATGGGTACATTTGAACGTCGTTATGTTCTGAATTGTTCCGAACTACATGTCTTGTACGGTAATACGCTAAGTACTTGGGAAACGAATAATCGTGCACGCGTTTGAACGTTTCCCGATGTATATGGCACTTTCGTGACTAATTTGGAAGTTAAATTGTGTATACTTAAAATATGAAAGTTCATCATCACCAGCCTGACAACGCCCCTTGCAGGGCTTTTTTCCATTTTCCAACAACCAAACCGGTCCTGTGCTTTCTTCCGCCACGTTGTACCCGCAAAATATCTGCCCACTTAACTTTGTCTCCGCCTCGCGCGTCTGCCTTCCGTTGGGGTCAAGTAAGGTTGCCCTGCCTACGTCCATTTCTTCTTTTCGCTTTCAACCATCATTGACACCTGTTTGTTCCTTGAACCCCTCATGCTCTCATCCTCTCTCTTAAGGTTGCGCGTATAATTTCCATTGCTCGCTGCGACTGTCCTCAATTTGAAAGGTGCACGAGCCGTACTTACCAGAGATAGCAGGTCCCTCCAACGCATCCCAGGGACACCATCGCAAGTAGGAGCCACACGAGCAGCGCTACGCAGTAGCGCAGAAGGAACAGTGCCACCACGCTGAGCCCTAAAACGACAGCCGCATATAGAAGGACGTTTAGGCCCGTGTGATCCAGGACGAGCATGTAGGTGTGCGGCGCAAAGTAGCAGGTGCACCTAGAGCGAACTGGTACAGTGCGAACAACGCAAGCGCTGGTGCTACCTGGACGAGACAGCATTCACGAGTTCGGCCGACGCGGAGAAGGCGAGCTTTGTGCGGCGCATGGAGGCCAGCATTGAGGGACTGCAGGGGGGAGCTGAGGGTGGAAGAAACAGCTCGGAGCGTCGCGTGAGCGGGAGGAGGCTACTGCCAGCCTATTAGAGCAAATGAAGGGCGACCTTCGAAAAAAACGAGAATGGTACTTAGTGAAAACGATTTCGAGTACTCGACTATGGGAGAGCCTAAAGCCGTCCCGTGGGCCTCACATCAGATGAGGCCGCAAACGCACAAAATGAGGACCGCGCTCAACTGTGACAAGACCAGCCGGGTCCTGCTCATTAGCGAGCATATTATCATCATCATAAGCCTGACTACGTCCACTGCAGGACAAAGGCCTCTCCCATGTTCCGCCAGTTAACCCGGTCCTGGGCTTGCTGCTGCCAATTTATACCCGCAAACTTCTTAATCTCACCTGCCCACCTAACCTTCTGTCTCCCCCTAACCCGCTTCCCTTCTCTGGGAATCCAGTTAGTTACCCTTAATGACCAGTGGTTATCCTGTCTACGCGCTACATGCCCGGCCCATGTCCATTTCCTCTTCTTGATTTCAACTATGATATCCTTAACCGCCGTTTGTCCCCTATTAGTGAGCATATATTACAGCATAATTCGAGTGCTACATCAACGCCATTTTTCTCGCTAGTATATGTTAGCGTAAATGATACCTTATATGTTTGGTTTCCGGGTTCGCAACCACTTTACATGACGGTTGCAAATTAAACTCATTACAATGATCTTTTATCTACTGATGTGAGAACAAAGCGCGAGTATAATTATTGCCTTGAAAGTTGGCTTTCCAGCTGCGTATGCAGGAGAAGTTTTTGCATGACAGGTGGGCCTGTATGCGAAATGGCTAATCCTGAGCAGCGCGCACAAAGCGTCTAAACAGGACTGGCATACCGACCTATCGCCACCAGGCCCATGTAGCCCAGCTCCTGTCGGCAAACGGCCAGGTCTTGAACAACCTCCTGAATCGCGAAAAAAGATCAATTGATTAGGAAAAGATGGGGAAATTTTTGCTTTTATTTGTTTCAAATTCGCATTACATTTACTACTGATAACATCCCCTACATAACCTTTGGCATCATTGTCTGTTAGTTCACATTAATACTGTGTCTAACAAAGAAAGACAAAAGAGGCCCTGCAATTCGAGCATGTGTTTTTCATTGGTTCTTCTGGTGCTGTAGAATGCGCCGATATCGTTGCGCAAGTGGCAACGCCGAAATCGAAATGGTTATATACAATGTGAATTCACGGGACAAACTACCATGATTTCGGATTGCGGCGACACACATCGACTATTCTTGTTATAACAAGTGACGTAATTTCATGTGACGTGACGACAAAGGCCGTTCGTTTTTGATTGGGTTGACGCAAGAAATAGCGTTTAATATTCATATGGTGGTAGCTAGGCCTTACGAATGAATGCTTAAAAGAGCGAAATCCTTTTTATACTTTCTCAGAAAAAAAAACATTCCTGTTTCTAAATGTGGTATTTTTAGAACGACTGCGAACGAAGCTACGGTACGCGAGCAACTAAAAGTGGAAACGCATGCCGCGTTTTTAGCGAGCCAAAAATGCGACATGCGGTGGGCGACGGCGTTGTCGTAGAACGCGTCTTGCATGCAAGCCGAGAAGTGACCCCACCCAAAGCGTATGTGTGTATCTTACACAGTGTGATCATGGGAGCGTCTGCACGTGACAAGTAGCGTGCAATATTAATGTGGTGGTAGCTAGGTAGGACATACGAGTGAATGCTAAAAACAGTAAAAACCTTTTTTTTTGGTACTTCCTCAGAAATAAATAACGCCTATTTCTAAGTGATGTATTGTCAGAACAACTGTCTGCGAACGCGGCTATGGTACGCCAGCAATTTAAGATGGAAACACTTGCCGCGATTTTAATTAGCCAGAAATGCCACATGCGGCGGACCCCATGGCGTTGTCGTAGAACGTGTATTGCATGCAAGCCCAAAAGTGTTCCCGCCTAACGAATACATGTGTACCTCACACACCTTACACAGGGGAGCGTCTGCTACCTGACGCACGTGTTTCGTCGTAAGCGTTCACACGTCGCCGTCAGAACGTGGTAACAAGGTACTGTGTGAAGGCCACCATGAGGTGACATTTCCGGTGTGTCTTTATAAGAGGCTCGCTGTGATTGGAAGCGGTTTTTGACGTCAGCAGGCGAGTGAAATGCGAAAGGGAACGTTTTTCGTCGTCGTCTGCTCGAGCTTTCAACTTTGTGTAGTCATAACATTACTTTTCGTGCACCAATCTGCGTCATTTTTGTTGCATTCGTCTCAGCAATCATGCGTTCTGGTGCTAAGTGAGGCGGTCTCAAAAGTGTCGCTCAATAAAGCATGTTTCTACGAAGGCTGTCAGTTGACTCTCGCGTGCTGTTAGAATGATAGCCCTCTGCAGGACAATACGCGATGTGCAGACACGTATTTGATGGTCGCTGGATGTGTTCGAATTCACCGGTGATGCCACAAAAGAACGTTCCAGAGAAGGTCGCAGGAAGATATATCCTAGAAGGTTAAACCTTACTGTTATTGCATCACTTTACTACAAAAGAAAATATTGCGTGAATTTTTTTTTCGTCTATACGAAGCCTGCTCTCCGGAAACTGAGGAAAATTGCTCACACCTCACGAGGACACAACGAAGAAATGCAGCGCAGACAACAGTGAAGATTGCTTGAGATATCTCCAGACAAGAGTGATCCATCCATCGCATTGAATGAGGAATAAATCAACTTGCTAAACAAGATATGATAGTGTTTCGGCTTTTTATTACAGGTTATGCCGTTTTTGCGCCTAGCACCTCCACCAAATATGTTACGAGAAGGAGACCGACTCGGAGGTGTAGTCGCCGATGTATTTACAGCCGGTTAGGCGAGCAGCGCCAGCCACACAGATTAGCTCGCACCAGCCGAATTAACTAGCCCGCCTTTAATGTTTCCTCCGACATGGTGGCAAAACGACACGTGATCGTATCGAGAAGAGCGGTCTCGCATTGACGAACCTGAATGAGCATGCCGCTGACGTTGACTGTGCGCTGCACGAACCCCACGGGACCGGAGTCCAGGACGCACCTTCGGAACACGGTTTGCCTGCGAGGGTGGACTCGATGCACAACACGGAGCAACAACGAGCATGCCGTGTACCTGTAGCCTGGCGGGCAGCTGGCAGCGCAGTGTCGCTTGTGGCCCATCGCATCCTCCAGAACCAGGAGTCTGCAGATGTTCGTCACCCACTTTGAGCCTCGAGGAGAAGCGGAAATTTAGCTCATTTTTCTTTGTTAGACGCTACAAGAATATACAATCAGGCCGAGGGAAATATAGGGTATATTAATTGTAGCAAATAAAAACGCAAGTGCGAAGAAATAAAACTGGACGAAAATGTAAGTTCCGCTGGCAGGCTTTCGTCCATTTTTATTCCTTTGAATTTGCATTATATTTACTACTAATAACATCCCCTCCCTGCTTAGTTCCCACTAATGTTTTCAGCCTGTAATGATTTAGGCCACCTATTCCTGTTCCTACCGTTCATCCAGTAGAGCATAGTCGACCTCTCTCTCTTCGCGCACGAGAGGCCCTAAGAGGGGGAGGGTTTACTCGGTTCTGCTAACTCTTGACGATAATGGCGGCAGCAATCCACCTATATAAGAACTGCTTACACCATCCACGGCGGCTATTGTCATCGCTCAACTATCGCTATTTTGTTCCTTCTATTTTCAGGCCATTTGACGCACGGGGTTCCTCCCATTTGAGAACCCTGCGCACGCCAATGATCATATCCCTCTTTTCGCCCTTCGAATGAAAGATCCCGAACCTTTTCACGTGCCTGTAGAGTGACCATGCTCACGTGAGTCCCGTGGTGTTCTGGCCGGATCCCGGCACGCCGGGCAGTGGCCGCTGGTCGCCGCGGCCGCACACGTTGCCCTGACTGTCCACGCCGTGAAGCAGCCGCAGTGGGTCGCCACCCTTGCGCACTGCCCAACTCAGCAGAACACCCTATACAAGGAAGGGCGGTTATATATGCTCAACACGAGTTGCAACACTTCATGCGCGATACTCGAAATATGAGTGCGTAACGTAGACAGGGACTTCGTAAGACAAGGGACTTGTCTCGCGCTCGCATTTCAGGTATAATAATTCGCCTACAATGAGCCATTTTCACATCTCTACGCATAATGGTTCGCAGGATTTTAAAATGACTAGGATTGGGGAATTCGCAGCATTTTCTGTATACAAGAAGAGGAGACTACGAATTAATATTTGACCACGTGGCGCTCTTTAACACGCAGCTCAATGTACACGCACGAGATTTTTAGCATCCATCAAAATGCGGCATGGTGGCCGGCTGGCAATCGAACCCGCGCACTCGTCCTTATAGTCGCACAACGCCACAGCCGCTAGCTACATCGACGAGATGCGCGCTTTGAGTAATGAAGAAAGGCAACCTAATAACGTTGCTCAGCTTCTGGATACTAACGCCTGTTGGCAGGTATTCTCAGATCACCATTGGTAGTTTGCAAGTCCCCCTCGAAAGAATGTACGTAACAGTTGCATTTTACCGGTGCTTACCCACGAAACCTGGAGGCTTACGAAAATATGGTTCAACTTAAATACAGGAAGACGCAGCGAGTCATGGAAGGGAATATGATAGGTACAACCCCTAGCGATGCAGAGCAGAGTGTGTGATGGCACAAACGCGTATTAAGAACATCTCGGTTGAAATCAAGTGGAAATGGGCATTCGCAGGGCAGTAAGACAAGCCGCTTGTCATAAAGAGACTGGTGCGTTCGTAGTAAAGGAATACCAGCAGCAGCAAAACAAATGCACTGAGACAAGAGACAGGACGGGAAGGTAGCTGGACTGTGAACTGTGTGATTGTTGTTTGAGCGCATGCTCAATGGGTTTCTTGACCGCGTTTTTTTTTTTTGATAGTCCAGCATACTTTTTGTCCAGTCTTTCTTTTGGTGCTGCTTGTGAGTGGCCTGGCAAAAAGGTGGTACACCGGACCCTCTTCCCTCAAGGATATTTTTTTTCGCCATGGCATACAGAGGTAAAAATGACCATTTCGAGAGGGTGCCCCCACCTACCGAAAAATTTATTTGCTTAGACTTGTGTTGCTGGTATTCCCTTACCAAAAACTATGTACCAACTTGCCCAACAAGCATAGATTCCAAGGAAGCGAGATGGGCATGCAGATAAAATTTTCGGGGATGGCCGCAGCGAGCACACGACAACACTGTATTAAGTTCGCCGCAGTATTGATCGCACAACAACCACACAACCTCTGCAAAACTACATTAATCATGCACAACGTATGCTTGTTTCATCAAATACCTTCTCCCCCCGATGTACCAAGATGTGAAATATCACACGAGCTCCATTTCGTTCTTTGCTGAGCGATGAATTTTTGAAGGCTCTTCTTATTATTGCTTCTTGTTTTACACGGTTTATGTAATCCTGTTTATGGAATCTGCGTTCTTCTTTGACCTGTGATTGTTCGTATGCATCTCAACTCATTCTGGCTTTCTGTGTTTTTTTTTCTTGTTCTGTAGCCTCTCTTGCAATACATTTGACTGCAGTATGCAAAATTAAACTAAATAAAATTGGAGAAACACGGCCACAGCCGCTCGATCTTCCCCTACCAAAGAGAGAGATCGAGTGGACGTGCCATGCAGGGAGTGTGATGATGCTGGTCAGCCTCCTCGATGGGAAACTGAGGCAATGGCACCAAAGCGTTGCCGCCACCTCCAGACAGGGAATGCCAGTGCTATAGCTCGTGTGACATCTTTGCAGGCTAGAAATAATAGCGTCTCCTGAGTGGCACAGAAAAGAAAAACACGGCTGTACGCACCAGCCCTGCACTAAAGGCGGCGAAGACGAGCAGCCAACCAGGGTCCGTGCACGAACGCTGCCTGTCCAAGCCCTGCGGATGATTTCGCGTTACTATTTGAGAAAATGTCAGAGATTGAAGAGCGCAGAAAATGCTCTGGCAGGAAGAACAGAGACAATGTGCCTGAATGTCTATTAAACAGAAAATAACTTACTGGAGCGTAACTTCGGGCAAGCAAAACGACAGCTTTCAGTAGGAGCTGCTGACGCAACTGTAATAAATCTGCCCAAGGAGCGCTTAGGATCCATATTGGAGATAGTTTGCAAACAAACCGCGGTGTGTCTCGTTTCACGAGATGCATCGAGTTGATTGCTTCTTTGAGATTCCGAGGCTCGAATAAACGCGGCTGTAAAGGGACGAGGCATGCAAGAACTTACGCCTGCCGAGTGGACCTGGTTACTCCGGTCGCAGCAACAGCCCATCAGCCAGAGGCCTGCGTCGGTTAGGCGAGGAAACATTCCGATCAATGCAAATGGCTGCAAAGGAAGCTCTCTAAAACTACAGCACCCGTGAAACCTGGTGCTTATTATATTTCTTCCATAGTGTTCTGCAATGTATAATTTACAGATAAGCAATAATCGCCTAAGTTCACTTAATTCAATCCTCAGCTGCACCAAACACAACTCATTTCATCTCTTTTTAGAAGACCCAAGTCACGGCTGATATTTTTTTTTATTACTGTACGCCAAGACTTCTGACGTCGAGCGGTTTCACTGTAAGAATTTAAATTATTTCTCGTAGCAGAAGAGCTATGCACTAGTACTAACGCGAATCTGCCAAATGCATATTTTCAGGAGCGTAAGTACTGATTGAAATTCAGTAAGGTAAAGAAACCAGGACCGCCAGTCTTGCGAGCGCCTTGAAAGACATCTTTCTCTGTGATTTCAGTGAAGACATTTTGTATGGTGAGACACAGCGTGAAAAAAGTCGCTGCCGGCATGCAGGCTAACCCCGCGTGTGGCACCATCACAAGGAACATCAGTTGTTTTATTTTTTTATTCATTTATAAATGCTGCGATATTTCAGTTGAAATATCATGGCAGGGTGGGAAAAGTGTTCGGGAACGTGTTCATGCATTCAAACAAACAAAAACTGTACGAATGTCATATGCACAACTCAGGTATAACAAAAAAAAAAGCGCTGCTTTCAGTAATTTACAGAGCAACACAATATAGAGTAACATAATGCATAATAACATAACAGCATAATACGTGTTACAGACTAACAAAAACTACAATGAAGCAAATACAATGCAATAACAAGTGATGTTTTAGAAGAGGCTGGTTTCAAATAATGACATTGTGTTATGTAATGACATCATTTGTAAGGTTATTCCAGTCATTGATAGTTCTTGTAGCAGTTAGTGCGTAAATTTAGAGAAGTGATCATTTTGCTGTGTCGCTTGCGAGTGGCGTGACCTGAAGAGTACTAAAGGATGCCTGCAATATTGTTAACACTTAAACAGACAGACACATAACTTCATTGGGTCGTGAGTGAGCAATGCTATACTCTTTTAGAGCAACGTCGCGGGCCTCTCCCACGTAGGGACGGGAAGGCCTAGCCTCACAGGCTGCGAGTCACAGCCGCATCGTGGGCTCTCTAGAAAGCCTGTAGTGTGGTAGTAACTCTGAACTTCGTAAGGCAGTCCCAATCCTTTTCTCTGAGCCGACTTGGGCCCCGTAACGAGGGGCACTGCCAGAGCATATGTTCAAAGTCAATAACCCCGCCACAATCAGGACAAGTAGAGTGAGAAGCCTCTGAAGAGACCATGCTGAGGAAAGATAGACTTGGATAGGACCTGGTCTGGAGCATTATAAACGTGATGGCCTGAGGTCTAGACAACTGCCCACTCAACTGGTAGTGTTTAGCCACTTCACTGAATGTAAGTAAAGCGTCCCTTACACCCTCCCCAGCGCGGAGGGTTAGTGCGCGCGCCCGGGAGTGAGCATGTGTCATTCAGGTTTACTAGAGAGTCCAGTAGGGGTTCGAGATGTGCAGGAAACCAGGTAATGGTATGTGGAGAAAGTGTCCTATTTTCAAGTAGTTTAAGTACTTCAGTACAAACGGAACCAGAGGCGAAAGCCTTGACCTCTGACATTGAGTCGGTGAAGATTTGCGATCTACTGTCATCCAAAAGGGCAAGGGCTACAGCCAACTGTTCGGCTTTTGAGGGAGTAGAGTCCCTAACTAACGCAGCATTGGAAAGATGCTCGGTAATCGTGTTTCGAAATAGAGACTAGTCAGTAGAGACTGTGATAGTCAGTAAACGTGATCGCTGCGGTCTAATCTGCGAATTGCCGAGGATGTATGAGGGGGAGTAAAAAAAAAAAAAGTCGGAGCCTATTTACTGGCCTTTTAAGTAAGTGATGTGTCTAAAGAGCCAATGACAAGGTTTTCAAGTCTTGTATCTTTATTATACCCAATTTGCTCCAGCGTTCGTTTGCACTCGGTAATTCATATTAGTGATGGCACGAATTGCTTTTTTTAAACAAATAGAGATTGCAAATTACATTGCGTAGTGCTTCCCCAAACCAACAGGCAGTAAAGCGCTTTTCTCGATTCTCAAATTTCTCATTTTGCACACTGTGCCAACAGAACTGGAAACTTTAGAACACACATGATTAACGCGATCTGTCCAAGTTGGCCTATCATGAAAAATTACGCCTAATAATCGTCTGGAGTCCACGCGCGATAGAACACTATTGCGAAAAGTGTAGTCTTGTTTTTAGACCTGAATAATATGAACTTCGCCTTGTTTACGTTGAGCTCTGTTTAGCCATTTGTACAATCGAGCGAGCCACGTGTTTGCGTCGCTCGCTACTGAATCTATATCACACCAATAAAAGAAAATATTTGTGTCGTCCGCATACATAACCATTGAAGGAGTGCAAGCAATGTTGACTATATATGGTTAATATACAAAAGAAAGAGCGGCGGTGCTAAAATCAAGCCCTGCGGTACACCTCGGCGTACATTCATGTATACATATAGATGAAACACCATTCATAGTGCATTATTCTCTTGATGATAGGTAGCTCTCGATCAAATCTAAATTATCCCTTATTCCACAGTATAGCAAACTAAGCAAGATAACTTTATAATTAACCGAATCAAATGGCTTTTTTAATTCCGGGAACCGTCCTGTGAAACGTTTAACTTCCATGTTGTTTTTTTCGAGGCCCATGTGCTCAGATTTGGGTGCACGTTAAAGAACCCCAGGTGGTCGAAATTTCCGGAGCCCTCCACTACGGCGTCTCTCATAATCATATGGTGGTTTTGGGACGTTAAACCCCACAAATCAATCAATCTATGTTGTTTATTTCATCTTTCACGCACAGCAAGGCCCGTTTTGATTTTTCCGTCTGAAATCTATACTGCTGGTTTGATACTGTATTTCTTTTTTCGATGAAGTTATAAGTAAGCGGATGTTGATGTCATTTTGCAGCAGCTTTGCTGAAGACTGATAACACAGAGGTTGCAAGATAATTCGAAAATGAGTTTCGATCTGTGCATAACAGACACTCGTGATATTTTCAGCTTATCATGAAATATTCCCATAGTTTTGTTGCAATTAAGTGCTGGCGCTACTATATCTGCGACGTACTTGAGTTCCTGCGATTCGATTTCAGCCAAGCGGTTGCGCAACTTCCAAATTAAATTTTTCATTAGGTGATGTAGGCAAATGATTTATCTTTCGAATATAATGAATGATCGTCCTCATCAACTTTTGTACTCCCTTCACCAATAGAGAGAAAGTGTTTAAATTTATTCGATAAGGAAATACCAGAGAATACCCTACCTTCATCTTTGATGTAGAGATTGCTTGTTTGTTTTGCACATGAGGCTGTTATAGTCGTCAGACTCTGCCTAGGCGGCGCTGCGAAAAATGCCACCACCAGCGCCCTCATCGCCGCGCTGGCCATAACTGGGTAGTGCAAAAATAGCAGCCCGCAAGCGAACGTGCATAGGCCCTTGTCTTGTGCTCAGGTACGGTTTCCCTAGGACCTGGAAAGCTTCTTCCATCAATTCAACCTCGCTTCAGAAAAGTAGGAAGCTCATCAAAGCGAACTGCAGGTGCAATGCAAAAGATGCGGGCTGCATCCTCGCAATTTAAGCGAAGCAACGCATGACGTCGAGGCAGGCACTTCGACTTGCGTTCTCTAGCGCCCAAATGCGTTAATTTGGACACACACATGCATGTTGTCAAAGCAATGTAGTGCAAACACGAGCTGTATCTTGCGGCCAGTTGTACGAAGCTTTCTTTTTCGCGCACAAATGGTCCCGCCGATTTTCGCCTTTGCATTTTCCATCCATAACAGTGCGTCGAACTGCATATTTTAATTCTTACGCATCCTATAATGTTCTGTTGACGGTTGTATTCCGTTTGTATGTGCTGCAAATGGGAATACGTGCTTGCCCACTTTCTTGGTGAAAGGCATAACCGAAGCCTCCGCTCCGGCCATCGAGACCAACGGCGAGAAAAACTTGATCGTTGTCCGGACCAATATTTTGCGGTTTACCTGTATGACGTACGTGCATTCACTAGTTAAAGCCGGAAGTTAGAACCTCGAAAGCCTACGCGCGCTATGCTGCGTGGTAATAACTATCTCAGATTATCGGTGGTCGCGGCGTGTGCGATGCCTTTCGCGCACGTCCCCGGTCAAAGGCTGGGTTGAGGTGCATAATCCAAATTGCTATGGTTCCCCGTCAAGGCTACTGAAAACAATAAGAGGAGACTTACGTTGTCACTTTCTCATGCGATTAGCTGTGGAGAACGCGAGTAATTCGCTCACTCAATACGTTAGCAACGTCCAGCGCACTCGCCGTTTCGCTTCGCGATAGCTACGGAAATCGGTAAAACTGAAATCCGTGGCAGTTCACAACGAAACGTCGTTCTTTCTTCGTAGAGCGCGTCTGCTCTTGTTGTCGCCGTCTTTCTTGTGAGTGCACGTCATGGCGGTTCGATGACGCCTCTGGAGAGAAATTTATTTCTAAAGGTTCAATGCGCAAACACAACAAATATTCAGCAGCCCAATAGTTGTTTTGCCCACGCTGTTTGCACCTGGCTGCGCAGCAAACTGTGCAAGGGCCTTTGCACTACCCAGAACTGCGCCGGCAGGAGGCGCTACGTGCCTGCAAAACTCCGAGTCTGACGTCTATATGCTTCCCGTATTTATTCCGGGATAAGTATGTTTAAAATATCTTCATAAAGTAGTCGCCCTTCGCTTTTTTGAATATTGAATGATAGTTTATTACGCATTTGCTTAAAACGACTAAGAATATTTATGTCTCTATACTTTATGAAGTCAGCATAAAGTTTATTTTTGCTTACGGTTCGTTTTTTAAATTATTTATTTATTTAAGTCTTTGTAGACTTTTTAAATAATAAGGCGAGAACGCCTACACTTTTAAATTTTTTCCTATAAAATTGTGAAGAATCGTTCGGGTCACTTTCACTATGTACGTCTGCCCATAATCTTCTTTGTAATAAACCCCGGAAACGTTTCAATGTAGCGTCATTAATTTTCCTGTAAAAGACTGGCGATGTTTAGGCGGAACTTTCTTAATATGTTGAAAAAGAACAAAAAAAAAAGGCAGATAACGGCCGAGTGCACATCAAAAGATCGGGGAAACACAGATGTATTGCAGTTGAACTGTATCATACCCGTTCCCTGTAACAGCCTCAAATGTGAGGCTAGCATTATCTTCAAATAAACAATTAAATCCTACTACTTGCCACTGGTCGAATAAAATGAAAAGGGGAACAGTTACGACGTTAAAAGAGCAGAACTGAAACCGGTCATAAAAAGATCAACAACCGTAGTTTTTTACGTAATTTGTAATGTTTCTAATATATGACCTACATTATTCTAAAACTTCATACTATTTACAAAAAAAAAAACACCCGATTCTTGGCCAATCCTCCACAGTGGATATGCGCCACAGTTAATTGGTGAACAAGAACAATAAGAAGCTGCATTACGATGCAGAACCGACTGTTAGCACAACTACTGTTTTCGTTTACCTAAAGAAAAAAACCTTTTTAAGCACCCCCCTCCTAAATTCCACTGCCGCGGGATTCGTGGCCGATCCCCCTAGGTGGTTTGGGCGACTCATCTTCGAATCTGATACGACGTTAGCGCACGAAAACACCCTTGTCCGATTTCAGGATCGGACTGAGAAATCTCGCTCGGTTTCACGCTAGTGGAGTCCATCCGCACTTTTGCACAGTATCACCACTATTCGCATTTCAACGTGCACTGATATCGCACTCAAACAGGCCCGATTCGGCGAGGAACCACTCACCGCTCGGCGTCGCCAGAATTGTGGTGTTGCGTTTCCCGTGGTTACCGCTTCCGCCGCACGCGCCACCCAGTGCACTCGAAAACGCCGAGACACGCGATCAATGCGGGGTCGACGACCCTCGCGCACATGGGTGCTGAGAGCGCCAAACTTGTGCTAATCATTTCTATCCTTTGCGGACGTCTTGCGTTCCGTATGTGCGACTTCTGGCGGAAAATATGCAGCTAATCCCAACTTTTCGCCCATAACCCGCTTTTAGGGACGAAACAGAGCGTCGGCTTGTCCTCGTCACGGTACATCATAAACTCGCCACAAGAACATGCTAAATCCCACGTCTCGCCGCCGGTTGCATACTAGAAGGTTCATCCTTACTGCCTAAAATATTGTGTTTGACTTAGCAGCGGTATCACAATCCCCGACCAAATTTACTAGACCGTTCAAGTTCTTTTTTTTTTAATTCGAAAATCAGAGACGAAAACAGGCATTTTTATGGTAAAGTCATGTATTTGACACGTCACTGCGAAGCCACGGTGCTTTACTCGCCACTGGTTCACCAAAAATAAGGCAACGGTTAGCTCAATAAATAGCCTATGACGTCAGTGGAGTTGAAACATCCTCAGGGAGCTGAAATCGGGCGTGTAGCGGAGAAGCACCTTGTTGTTCCAACACAATGTCTACATTAATATTGTCATAGGCCTAACTTGTGGCCACGTAAAAGGAAAGTCAGATTACAGCAAGGCACTGATAGCATCGAGCAGAGCGTCGGCCGTCGATCAACTGATAAGCGGCGAAGCACGTCAGCATTTAGACACTAGCCATGGAATGTTCTAACGTTTTCGCTAGCGGCGCCGTAGGTTCCAGAATAATGTGTAATGTTCATGAAGTGGGCGTAATTTTAACAAAACGATCTATTACAACCTCGAAGCTTTTCGCACATTTTAGGCGCGGTTTTTAAAATTTGCACTGAACGTAGTGTATTCGGATGATAACAAAACTTGAGGAAAGGAACGTGGCAATATGTACTCGAAAATACCGGAGATGCAATCGTTAAAGACATACATTCGAATGAGATCGGGTCAGGTAAAGTCAGTTAAATATTTCAGGCTTTCGTAATGGTAGGAATTGGCACTTATTTCATTTTTTTTACTTGCTCTTAATCTGTTTTTTTTTTGTACATTATAGTTATAGGTTGGTAAACAACAGTGTAGTTAACATCCATAAGCTACAAGTTTTCTTGGCTAATCCCCCAGAGTGGGCATCTGCCAGGGTCAACAAGCCACAAACATAAGCTGCCTTCAGATGATGTTAGTAGGCTGTAAACGCCCTTCCCTACAGGCTTAGCTGGGTAAACAAAGTGCGAAAAATAAGAGGACGCAGGAGCACATCACACTGGACGAGCGCAAAACTTGCAACTGACATCTTTATTGCACCAACCGCTCGTTTTTACAGCGCACTGAACCATGCACACAATACGGATCAAAACCGCCACATCAAAAGCATCAGGTAGCATTCAGCATGCGTTCCTACGTCTTTTTTGTGCAGTCTTTCCCCAGCTAAGCCAACTCGCCCAAATAGAAGTCTTCCCTCGGTTTCAGGCTTCGTACCCCTAGTGCCTCATCAAAGAAATCTCTCTCAAACCAACTAATCAGGAGCAACATCAGACGGAATTACACGAATGTGCTGCCCTTATCTTGGCAGCACAGGCAGTACTCTTGGCAGCACAGGCAGGAGTGCTTGGAACCTTCAAAAGTAGATTGTCATGCAGTGCAATTTCTTGCAAGGGTAGCAAGCATGCAGATGCTCCCAGTAGAGCAAAAATGTAAGAAAGCATTCGTTAGACAGGTCACTTTATTGAACACAATGGCAGTCATCATGACGTGATGCTGCTGCAACTACTGAGGCTTAGAAACAGGGTCTCTTGCCAACATTTGATAGGAATATCTGGGGTTTTACGTCCCGAAGTAAAGTAGCAAATTGGGCTAGTTGGAGCATACTCATCACGATCAGCGCACAAAAAGGACAAAAAAAAAAAAAAAAAACACAGGCAAGTGCATCGTGCACTTTCTTGTGCTTTTTGTCCTTTTTGTGCGCTGATTAAAACGAGTGCACTGACATCGCATAGTACGCGGAGCTCTAACATTCCGGGTACATATTCCTTTGTAAAGTCTCTGCACATGAAACAAAGTGCTCTCGTAAAAGGCTGTAAAAATTCATAAAAGGTGGTTTAAACGTGTCATTGCATAAAGCTAAAAATCAAGAAAAACATGGAGCATTAGAACTAATGAACATTATGATTATGTACAGATGCCGTGTGCTGTTGTCCTCCATTAAAATGATTAAGAGGGAATTTACTATGAAATTAAGCTTGAATGTAAGCGACTGTAAGGAGATGATGATGATGATCAATGGCTGCTGCCAGCTGGCTTCTGCAGCAGGTAGCTGTTGTAGGGCAGAACTCGATGTTCAGAGATGCAATCTGAAAATCAAAGCAGAAAGTTCACAGGAAACATCCCTTTAAATTCGTGCTACGTTTGTCACTATGGTAAATGTTAAAAACCTTTATGGTTTTTGCCCCAAAAGTTTTGAGACTCATCCAAAAAGATAACATTGATTGGGCTACAAGTTTTGTTTATTGCGAAGTCAGTAATATCATTATCATGCTGGTACTTCGACAATGGGCATAGAAATCCTGCACTGCTAATTAAATTGTGTCCAGACTACGTGTGGTGCCTGCAGAAATGTGCTCCGACAAGCTGTCTTGGTGCTGTGCCAATAATGCTGTTACTACCAGTAAATAGTGATGCACACAATGACTAGGCAAATGAAGCTGTCATAATTGTCACCAATGCAGTTTTCGAAACGTGCCATGCTGTCTATATAAGACCAGAAGGCTTGATTTTCCCCTCAGATCTTTACTAAGCTCTGAATTCTTTCCGCCAATTTGTACAGATTGAGGAGTTTCACTGAAGTCGAGAAAAAACTGGCCTAATGAGTTGCTTGACCTCTGCGACACAGTCAGAGTGACAGAGTGTTTGCAAGATTTCAAAGCAACAGGACAGGAATGCCAGAGTTGCGTACCGAAGAGCCATCGCTCGGAGATGTGTGTGACTTGGGAGAGCCACTGACTGCGTTGCGGGTCGCCCAGGGCTACCTGGCAGCGAAGGTATGACGAAGACACCTGCACAAATTCTTCTTTGTCACACAATGCAGTGCAGATCAGTGTGGTGCTGCAAATTGTTACTTAAAATGGGAGAATCTTCTAGCAGATAATGACCCTTTCTATATGAACTGATAAGAAAAGATATTCATGAAGTTGCTTGAAAAAGTTGGATGAGAGACGTTTTTTTTGTGGTTTTGATGAAAATTTGTCTGCCCATTTTAAGCATGCAATTATTTCTGAAGTGCAACATAGTGTTTTTAAAGCACCAACCATTTCATGTATTTCTTTGGGACCCAGAGCTTCCCCAAACTGAGAGAGTCACAATGTAAATGAGCATATAGAATCTAGAATCAGAACTAGAATCAAAATAATCTAGAATCAGAACTATGTACCATAAAAAAATAGATGTACTTAACCAATTTGGGCGAAAGTTATGAAGTGTTTAACATTGATTTCCAAAATCCCAATTTGACAGTGATTGACTCCCAAAGGTTCAAAATATCATAACATTTGCTGACATAAATTCAGAATATTCATTCTTTTTACGATACGAATAAAAAAAACCCTGCAGCCACTTTTAGTCCCCAACTTCTAATGTCAAAATTTAAGCGGCCAGACATTCCGGAACAGACTCAGTCCCTTTCTGTTCAGACAGCTCCGAAACTAGCGATTTTTCTTAGTGGTGTTCTCCTTTCCGCCATTCTTGATGCTGCGGTATTTTGTAACCCGTCATGGGTGGCACATTGGTTTGGGAGCAGCCAGAAAGGCTTCTTCAAGCAAGTTTAGAGCACTCAGAGACAACATTACGAGCATATGTAGCCCTGTTTCGCAACATTTGTCCAATGCTTTTTTTTCTTCAAACACTAAGCTAAATTGTACAATAACCTTATTATAGCTATGGCAATAGGGACACTTTCGACGGGTTTTGCCATCACTGTTGCCGCCATGTCCCATATAAAGTCAAAATCGATAACATGTGCCCATCCATCGCATTGTAGTAGTTCCACCCGTGGGTAAAAACATAAAGACAATCAGTTTCAGTATAAACAATGAATGCAATAACTATAAATTATATTGTTATACAAAGTAATGCTGGCAACTAACTCTCTTAGATCTGATCTTGTGCAACTGTTTCTCCGGGCTAAGAGCACAGCACATACAATGATTTACGAGTCATCTCATTAATACTTGCTGAGATAGAGCGTGCGCAAGTGATCGCGACTCAATTGTTGCAATCAAAGTTCACAGCTGCTGCTCAAGCGATCACTACCTTGATGAAACTATGATGATTTTGGTGAAATTGAAAGCACAACGTTTCTGGCAGATTTTCACGTACAGGGCTTGATGGCTGTTGCATCTTGCGGCTGAATTCGAGTTATATGGCGCACTACGATGCTGATAAACAAGTTTGGCGCAAAAGGGTGGTTAAGTGCAGGATGGCACAGGTAACCAAGTTTAGCACAAAACAGCACAGCAATTCCAGATTGTGCACATATAGACCTCGAAACCGCTCAACTGGGACCTTGCCGAGTATATGTGTGCACAGTCTGAAAACAGCGGAGAAAATACCGCAGCAACATGAGCAGCGATAGGAACAATGATGGAGAGGGGGACAGCACTAGGAAAAGTCGCTAGCTTCGGAGCCAAAGGGACCAAATTGGTCCCAAAAGGCCAAGCCAGTCTTTAGTTTTTCATTTTCACATTAGGAACTGTGGACTTAAGGTGGCTGGAGAGTGTATTATTCATATAAATTTTCACCCAGCCTGACAGATCTCTGTCAAATGTGTTCACCTTCTTGTTGGATTGCATACAGTTCTCATTACAGATTATTCTGATATGCCCATTAACTTAAACCTGCTCAATGATCGCATGCTCATGTTCCCAAAATGACATCATTAAGCTACACATTATACTAAATAAAATTTGCCTGAATACTTGAAATGTGCACATACATACATATAAACTTATCATGTTTATTCAAAACCAATCAAAAATGTCTCTAAAAACACGCAACTTGCACCGAATCATGCAAGGTTGGAGCAGAACAGAGATAGTCGGCACTTTGCTGGTCCTGCCTTCATTACACACGTCCATTCACAAGCCAATGCACAAAGCACTCACATGATCACATTTTAAACCATGAGTATTGTCTAGGTATCGAGTGTGCTTGATCAGGAATCGCTTAGCCTTCACAGCACCATAAAATTTAATTACATTTATAAATACTGCTTTATTTATTATGGAACTCACTTTACTTATTATGGAACTTTCTTAGACAGCACCGCCTTTTCGGCAAGCTCTTTCCAAAAGTAAACATGGCGTCCGTGACATAGGGACATGTGGAGGGTCACTGAGCGGCCGCGAACGTCCAAAAAATACACTTGTGGTGTGACAGTGAGACTTTACACTGAACAATCAAATCGTCTCTCCCCAAATGTTTTTCTAAACGCTTCAACGATGCAAGCAAGCGAAACCAAAATCGGCCGCAAGCTGCTGTGCTACTTGCGGAGCAACACGAATTTGCGGAAACCGCCTCCGCAGCCTTCGCTACACTGTTAAGGGGCTTCACAGCACAGCACGCAATACTGTGAAGCACCACTATAGGAAAAACCCCGCGTATTATACGCACCTCCACTTTGCCACTGAAATTTTTTGGTTTTTGGTGCGGGTTATACGCGCGAAAATACGGTATTGCATAAGCTTATTTAGTGTGTTATTAGTGATGTATCAGATTCGGCTAGCGATACTGTTGTTCTGAAAACAGGTTAATAAATGTCCACGTGCTGGTCTGCTCAACCATGTCAACCATGTCAACCATGTCTGTGTGTTCCAAAAGTGGCAATCCCTCAGGCTCCACATGTTGCACTACTCAACTTGCACTCAAATGCACTACGCATAGCTAACACTCAGGCTTCCCACTTTCTCAGTCCCCTTAAGTACCTCTGCGCCTAGAAGCAGTAACAGGTCACGGATGCGGTCAGGTGGGGGTGCTGTGGCTGGCCCAATGTAGAAAGGACCTTGACCGTCCAGCAGCGGAGCGTCTGCCACCTCACACCCCGACAATTTTCGTTTCTTCCCAGTGGCCAACCTGGGACAGCTAAAGGCAAAGGCACCTTCTTCCAGCCAACGACCACACTCTAGGGACTGGTAAGCCTGTAGCAAGACACATAGGTATATATTGCCATGCCCACTTCTTACTTTGCTTTTATGCAATAGAGTTTCACACACAAAGGCTGTTAGCAATGTTCGGCACAGATCATGCCACAATGTTCGTGAAGCTTCTCAATGTGCGAGATCATTCCGTTAAAGATTGCATGCAGGACGCAAGTAGTCAAGTGCAGGGGTTGGCAACCTTTTCAGCTGAAGGGCCAAGTTTTGTGAAGCAGACATGATGGGGACTGCAGAGCGCCCCTTGTGGGGTCAAAGGAAGCAAGAAAGGTTAAGAGATGGTGTTTTCGCATTGTGCCGAGAGCTGCATAATACTGCCATCTGACCCGCGGGTCACAGGTTGCCGACCCCCTAGTGTTTCCGAGAGCTTATGTAGCCACTAGTAATAACGCTGGATTAAATAGCACAATCATAAAAGCAAATACACTAACAGATTGTCAATTTATTCAACGGCCAACGACTGTTCACACTGATATCAGTTTACAGTGTGGATCACTTGCACGTTATCTTTTAATTTGCAGGCACAGGTTCAACCAAATAAGAAGTTAACTTTGAACAAGCCGACTGCCTCCATCGTCAATGTCATGACTACATGACAATATAGTAGCAAAGCTAAATGCTGAACGCAAGCAGCAAGTCGAGCTATAGAAAAAAATTGTGAAAGTATTAGCGTAACTTGCTGCGAATCCAGGCCAAAGTGCATTTGGTCTCAAAATGAATTGCTAGATTAATTGAAAGCAAAAGCTAACTCAAACCTAATTTTAACAAAATTGCATCTTGCAAGAAAATAGGTTTGTTATATCCAGAAATTCGTTATAAAGGTTATTCTGAACACTGTTATTTATTGCAAGACTATTCATTTACTTTGTTATACCTGATATTTTATTATACTCGTGTTGATTATATTGAGGTTCGAGTGTAGTTTGCCTCTGCTCAATCACTACAAGTGTCAAAAGCTGCCAAGAAAAGCTGCACAGTATGTACTAAGAAGAATCAGAGAGACAATGTGGGTGTGTGGTTTACTAAGAAGAGCATTGATTCATAGGAGGAAACTGCACATAATCTAAGATGTGTATTAAAAAAGGAATCCACTACCACCAATGAGACAGGTTTCACATAACCATATATTTATTTTTTTTTTTTTTCGGGGATCCTCAACCATTTTTCGAAAGTAATCACTGAATGACATGAGTAAAGGTGTTGCCCCGCACATGGTACCCAAAAAAATTGTTTAAGTCTGTCAAGTATAAGCAGCGTTATAGATATTTGTCACACACTTAAGAGCTTTTTTTCTTTTGCCTCAAATTCGCTGAAACATGCACACAGAAGGGCATGAAGACAAGTCAGTGCAGCTCATGAAACACAAGGACTTTCTCTGACAGGGACGCTAGTGTTACGAGTGCATAGCACGCTATAATGCCCAGTATCCCAGAACCCAGATAGGCATTCTTCCACAGTCTTCTGGAATCTTACAACCTGACCGGCTCATTCTTCCATGCTGTCGATGGGCTCATTTCACTTTTTCCGTGCCTTTTCTGCGTCTCGTCATTATTTGCGCTCAGAGTTACTGGGTCTTTTCTTTGTCCACCTTTGTCATTCCTAGCAACGTACAACAACGTAACTCCACTCGTACTTTACACATTCGAAAAATTTTCATGCCAATTGACTAGTGGGGCAAAAAACTGATGAGCTCATTCAGTGATTACTTTAGAAAGTGTGCCAGAGCTCCTTTGAAGCTGCTATTGATTGCACTGAATTTCAAGCAGAGATTCAAATGAAGTATACAATTATGACCTGGAATCTGCAGGTTTGTAGGCACTTACCCAACGAACAGGCAGAAGCCAGCAGTTGCCTCTTGCTAAGGCAAACAGCACATGCAGAGTCCGTCGTGGCTTTCCAGCTACGCTGCCACATATCACATGTGTTGTGCGATCAGTAACCTCTGCTTCGATGGTGAATCCACCCACCGCCTTGACTATGGCACCGATAGCATCGCGGTCAACTTGTTCAAGTCCTGTCAGGACAATGCTCGGGCCTTCCAACCAAGAGGCCCTGCTCAGGGCACGAGCCCTTGCTCGGCACTGCAATTTGGGCAACATGAGTTTCAGAGATTGCATCAATACAGTAAACCAGTCTCTGCGTTGGAGAAAAAGCCCTGAGTACTTCGCGAACCAACGAACTGGATGAAAAGCAACCTCAAGAAACAGAAAAGGTAGCAGTGATGCCATATATACCACCAATGACAAATGAAACACAAACAAGAAATGCCCAAGTCAAATAGGTTCCGCAAGTGATAACACCAGACTCTTATCTCGTCTCTAACTGCTAATAATGTGGTTACCAAAGATATATAGCTTAGACCCAATAGTAGTAAGCTCTCCAAGCCGAAGTCACACTCACAGTTAATTCCACTGGCAGATTTGGAGCAGTTTTTGTAGCACTTTAACTGCTCCATGGGAAGCAAGGTTTCCGATATCAGATTGAGAGTGCTCCCTATATTAGCAGATCTGGAGCAGCTCCACGACTGAATTCACTGCACGAAGCAGCTCTCTCTACTTTGCAAAAAGTGGTAAATTTGACCAAAAGTCACATGCACCCTACGTGTGCGCAGAGCATGGTGTACCACATGACTAATGGAATGCGCTGCCCGAGTTCAACAGTTTTCTCCACACATGCCCATCAAGGCGAAAATGACACGAAACGCAAGGAATGCCGGGTGCTTTCGAAAGCAGATGTACGCTAGCATCCCCTACCATTTGCTCTGGCAGGAGCGCCAGTGTTCCGTTTGAAGATTTCCTTCGACTGCCCTCCACTGGAGTGGAGTGCTTCAGTGTAGAGTTCGTCAGTCACCCTAAATTTGCCAATGGAATTCATAATCAAAGTACCGGCTGAAATGAAAACAAAGTTAACCTTAAAGGGCTCGTAAACCACCTCAGATATTTTTTCAAACATTTCAAGTAAATGCACGCATCATGTGGAAATAGCCGCCGTGATCAACGATTCTACACGTGGCAGCGCTACAAATTCCAGAAAACAATCCCTCCTTCTTTCTGAGCCTTTCAGGCCTCCGAGTAATGCGCCGTGCCATATCTCTGACGTGCAGAGCCAAATAAGTTATGATTGATCGAGCAAGAGTCTACGACTTCCTGTCAGTCTGCAAGCAGCTGTCCGTGCTGCTTGTTGTTCGTCACATTAACCGTGTGCGTGCAACATGTACGGGGCATGGCGTGTCCCCGTACGCTAAGTGAGAGGGCAAAGAGTATACCAGCGGAGAGTATGCCGGGAGAGAGCGAAAGGAGTGATCATTGCACTTTCGATAATCAAACGCATCTAACTCCACTATTACTGCACTATTTCAAAAAACTCTCACAGCTCCGTGTTTGTCGTACACTCGTGCACAATTTCCCCTCCACAACTGAATTTCGACCTTTGTGTGGTTTACGGGTATTTTAATTTGTTTGAATTTAGATTGTCTATGACTGTGCATTCTATGCAGGCTTCTATGCAATCGCCTGCTTCACTTGGCATCAATATGTTTCATCACTTTGCAAAAATAGACTTCGCTGTCACCTGCTCACATTTCGAACTTTGTAAGCTAGAGCGTGGACTTAGGATTCCTTTTGCTTTTTAAGTATACTACAAAAAAAAAAACAGAGGAAAAAAAATGTTACAAACACAGCGCTAACTTACAACATGAGATTTATTTCCATAGGCATCACGGCAATAAATAGGTTGAAAACTAGCTCGCACAGAGCGCATTTTTGGGGACTATTTATTGGGCCTATTTATACTCGAACCTCATTATAAAAAAGTCGCATGTTATATGAAAATATAGCTTCGTTATATCCAGACATTCATTATAAAGGTAGATTTCTAACACTATAGCTATTGCAAGACTATTTTTCATTTACTTCGTTGTAACCGGTATTTCGTTATATTAAGGTTTGTGGTGTACACGTATCCCGAAGAAGTACGGCCACCAGCGTGGGTCCAGTCTTAGCGAACCGCAGGGAACGCGTTAACCGTGCAAAGGCAGCGGGGCTAGCCTCAATTCCCACATTCCTTCTAAATTTGCCCTGTACCGGTCTGCAAAAGGCAGCCGACGCAGCGCGCGAAAACCTCTCAGGAGTCCCCGCGCGCAGCGCCACAGTCAACATCCGCTTCCGGGTGAGGGAGTTAAACGTCACTCCGCTCTCCCACCACGGGAGACAGCAAAGGAGGGCAGACATGTCGGGACATGAGAACGGCAGAAAAGGCGGCAAAGCCCGCGCAAAGGCAGCGGGCTAGCCTCAATTCCCGCAAGTTTGAGTGTACTGGTGTGACACCCACTGAACTAAATCACACGTTGGAAGTTGGTGCAGAGTCCGTGTGTTATTTTGCCTCCGTTTTGTTTCTACAATATGTTAACATAGTGAAACTAACCACTTTTAGAATGCACACAGTGAGCTATTCAGGACACAAGTAGCAATAAGAATACTGAGGAGCACTTTGAAACGAATATTTCTGGCAAAAAAGATCCCTATGAAAAACACAGACCTTTCAATTTTTCATCACTCATCAAAGCTAAGTCACAATTGGGAAACCTCTAGAACGGTCCTAGGTCTGTCTAGCAGCTTTCCCCAATGGCGACCTGTAGGACGTGAGCAGCACCCGCTTCCTTGTTCAGCACAAACTCATGAAGTCAAGAAAGGTAAGTGGTCATAGTTCTTAACTCAAGTGTTGTACTTATTACAAATGAAAAGGAATTTAAGGGAAAAAGAAACAACTTGTACGCGAGGACAGAATTCACAACCATCAGATGTGCTCGGATGCTCCAGTGGTCGAGCTCCGATGGCGATGATTTTCCCAACAGCTTTATAGGGTATTTTTGTACATGCAATCCTGGAAGTGCCACCCAACACCTCTCACGTCCATGTTTGCCAACGGGCGTCTAAAAGCAACCCGACTATGAAAAAAGCGGAATGGATCAGCGATAACTACATTACACGTAAAAACTACAGTCAGGGACGGATAAATCGGATAGCCGCGCGACACCGCTGATGGCCCCACAGAAATGATGTGTAAAAACGACCAATATTTCGGACAGCCGCCAGATCTGCATTCAATAATCAACCCGGTGGGCACACCGAATCTGCAGCCATTATCCCCTTCGGTACATCCTCTATTTTTTTTCAGAGCCCGGGCAAAGGACTGGATTTAAATAGGAAGCTGCCGTCTGTTCTAGTGCGGCTTTCCCCACCAGGTGCGGCAACTGGAATTGTGCTGCCTGCAGATGCTGCCGCGTCGTCTCTTGCGCAAACTAATGCCGTGGCTGCATTTGAAGCTGCTATACGGTTTGGGTTTCGGCTGTATTCGCATTGTGTTAAGATGTAATGAAAACTTGTAAACCAGAATCGTGAAGCACTTGTTGTTCTGGACACCCAGCTCATTTCAAAGGCATGTGTCCTTCGCGACCACTTCATCGAGGCGCTCGCGCCATCTGCTAGGCCGATACCAAATAGCTCATGCCAGTAACCCACGGAAGATTGTTTTGTCATCGTGGCGTTCGCTTGACAGAGAGTTGCTTTTTTAACTATCTGAAAAGAGAAGCCTTTCCCAGGAGCTAATATTAAAAGCTTGGATGCCTAATGTTCCCCGATGTTTGCTACTCTCTAGCGGCATAATTATGCACAAGCCTGGAGTTCATGCACTAAATAGCTCAAAATGCCACTAGACTGCTTCCAGGGACATAGGTGATCATCTGTTCCCTTCGCAAAGCTTTTGATGGACCGGAAGACCATGGCCCTCCACCCTCTCACAGGCTTTCTGGACAGCCCAAAGTTGAACCGAGAGGCCACCGCTGTTTAGGGCCTCCTTCCAGTCCTCTTCTTTGTTAAACTCGGCGCCACTTAACGTAGAACATTGCTAGATTATGTGAGGAAATGAGCAATACACCTCTCCGCAGTCCGAACAATGCGGTTTTATGGTGGACGAGTAATGACTGAACCTGTCCCACGAAGGGAAATACTTAATTTGGAGCATCCTGAAAGCTGACAAATGCGATCGATTTAGTTTAGGGTGAGGAAGTGGAAAAGCCCTCTGAGAGATATGATAATGGGTAATAACCTCATGGAAAGTGAGTAGCGAGTCCCTGTACTTTCTGGCGTCCCCGCCTGCGAATTCACCGGAACTGCCGTGGTGAGCGATACGTAGCGCACGGTCATAGGCAAACTCATTGGCGTTGGGGACATCAGGATGTACGTTGGCCCCCATGCGGACCGGAAACCATGTTATGGTGTGAAATCCGGCAGCTCTCTTGCAGGCGAAGATGGTCGCTGCCTCTCGCAAGATCAAACCCGAGGCGAAAGCCCTAGCTGCAGAACGCGAAGACATTTGGACAAGATTAATCTTTCATTGCTATGGCAATTTGCTCAGCCATCGTGACCGAAACCTGCCCAACTGAGGCGGAGCACAGCAGAGTGCCACTGTAATTGACTGAAACCACGGCAAAGCGTTCAGAACGGCCGTACTATGCTGCATCGACAAATGTCGAAAGATCCGAACTCTGTACAACAGTCTTCGATAAAGAATGTGCCCGAGCTATGTGGCGCCCTACATTGTATTGTGGGTGGACATTTCTAGGAAGTGGAGCCACCGCAGACATACCTCTGATCGAGAGTGGTAGAGTCACTCCACGCTGGTTACTTTTTTGTAGTACCACAGCCTATGGATTCCAGGGTGTACTTACCAGCCCGTGATGACAATAGTCGCATGATTTGATTGATTTGTGGTGTTTAAAGTCTCAAAACCACGATATGATTATGAGAGACGCCGTAGTGGAGAAATTTTGACCACCTGGAGTTCTTTAACATGCATCCAAATCTGATCACACGGGCCTGCTACATTGCCGTCTCCATCGGAAATGCAGCCGCCGCAGCCGGGGACGAATCGCATGACCTGAGCCATATGATGGGCCTTGATTACCTCCGCGAAGGAGCTGTGCATGCCCAGTTGAAGGAGCCTCTCTGTGCTTGTGTGCACAGGCAGGCCTAGAACTCTTCATGCTTTTGCGCACTAGTGTGTCAATTTTCGCCCCTTCTCTTTTGAACCAGATCAATGCCGAAGCAACATAATTCATTCGGCTCATGAGAAATGCATGATATCGAAGGAGATTGCCCTCGCTTAGTCCACCCCTGCGATTCGCGACCCTGAGTATGAGCCTAAGCATGTTCTGTGTCTTGGAGGTGATGCAGGCTATAGTGCATGAGTTGCATCCTTATATTTCAGGTGGAGCCCGAGAACCCTGATCGAGTCTATCCTGGGAATTTCGTGCCCATACCGTGTGTGCATAATGCTATCGGAATCTGCTCTAATGGAGTCGCATTCCTCATACCTTTTCGAGTGGGTACGTAGAGGAACAGCTCAGATTTGGCCGATGACAGACTCAAGCCCGAACCAACCAAAAAGTTCTCCGTTACGGTTAGGGCCATTCGAAGCGCCTGCTCTACCCAGGCGTCGGAGCCTCCCATCCACCACACAGTGATATCGTCCACGTAGAGAGCATGGTTAAGCCTGCGCAATGTAGCGAAGCGCTCGGGTAGGCCTTTCATGGCAATATTAAAAAGTAGAGGAGAGATAACTGCCACCTGTGGGGTCCCTCTGGCTCCCAAGATAAATTCCGAGGATTTAATTTCACCGATTTTGATGGTGGCCCTGCGATCCTTGGGAAAGGAGCTAACCAAGGCGTGGAAACATTGTCCAAGACCTTATCAGAAACCGCCTCAAGCACAAACTTGTGCGAGATACTATCGAAAGCTTTAGACAGGTCTAAAGCTAATATGCCTCTTGTCTCCCTGGTGTTGTCAATAATTTGTCTTTTGATAAAGAGCATGACGTCCTGTGTAGATAGTGCAGGTCTGAATCCTACCATATTGTGTGGAAATAGTCCTTCGCTTTCGATCTATTGGTTTGCCTGGCTTTGGGGTGACCACGACCGAAGCAGTCTTCCAGGATTGAGAGAAGAGCCCAGTCTCCCAGATTTTATTGACTTCCTTGGTCAGTTTTTCAATGGATTTGCCGTCCAAAACAACCACCCGCTTGTAGCACAAAGCCACAAGGTAATCCAAACGGATTTCTTGGAAAGAAAGCCTCTTAGTTGCCGAAAAATTCGTCCTGGTCCGGGGTTCAAACCCGAGACCAACGTGATAGGGTGGTTGCTCTGCCAATTGAGCTAACCAGGCAGCTAACCAGGAATGTATCGAGATGACTTGAGAGCCCGGGAAAGTTAGCACATGACTGAGAGTTTCCTGCAGCATAATCATGTGCGGTTTGACCACCTGAGAAGTAACAAAGTGCAGCAGTGGACCCCTGCGTCTTTTGAAACTCGCACAGTACCGCTGCCACACGACCAGCTTATATTAGTGTTGCCCGCCATGATTATCACTATGGCTTGGCCAATCCCATGCCGGGTTGGCGGTTGCCGCGCCTGCAGGCGACTGTGCCCTGTCCGGGCGTGTCCAAGGTGAGCTACCCGTAGCTAGCGCTGCCTGCATACTTTCAAGAGCCGACACCCTTTTAAGTAGGATGGTCATGCTATCATCCAGTTGTTTGTTTGATCGATTGCTGCATACTTTCTAAAGCTTTGTTCTTGGACTGTTTCCATAGCCTCGCACTCCCCTTCGGCAGGTGAGGCCTGTGGGATCTCAATGTGGTGAGCGCCACGCTCAGAGTGAACAGAGACAGCAGACGCTGTCGGAACGAAGCAAAATGACACATTTATTTACCTGATTTCAGAACGACGATATCATCAGCCGAATTATTATAACGTCAATTGTGATCAACACGCTGAACAACCTTACAATATATTACACCACACTCAACATGACAAAACACAAGAAGAACACACTCAAGACGGCTTCGCCAATGCTTGACTTGCCACGAGGGCCCCCGGCGCGCAACCCGCGGTGCCGCACACTGGGGACCCACCGCTACCTGCCAAAGAGGCCCGCTTCTTTCTCATGTGTCGCCACCCAGGCTTTCCACCAGGCGTCACCGCTGGCGCTATACCATGATGATGATGGTGGTATTAAACGCTCGCGAGCATAATGCCACCTACCGCACGATAGTTGCGACCCCTGAATGTGGCTTCTGTGCTAAACACATGCGCCACGAGGCGCAAACAACATTACAGGAGGTGATAGCACCCTACAGGTCTTTCATTTGCGGTCACTGTGAACAAGGCTCCCGTGTGGGGAGCCGAAACATCTTTTAAAGTTTTGTGTATTTCACCTTGGTCGGCGTTTTTGTTATTTTGCACCAGGTCTTTCATTTACCTGACCACGCCTGCGCGTCCCCTGGTGGGGGAATTTGTTGTGTGTCACAATGCGAGGAGCAACACATGCAAAATGATTCGAGGTCAGCCCTTATCAGTTGAAGCTCTGACTTAAGGTAAGCATTCTCTCGTATCAACTTAGCTACCCTGTGGTCTTCCCTATGCTCTGGCAATGGTGCCAGTGTTACCTCTGGTGGCAGCCCCGCTGGCCTCTGCTTTGCTCGATCCACCCAGGTAGGCTCTTTCTGGATCCGCACACAAGATTGAGCGCGGTCCCTGGAGCAGCTGCTCTGGCGGCCAGCTGGCGTGACGGAACCTCCCCGCCTAGGGCCACTTGACACGCCGAAATCCGGTGACCACTCTTCTGCGCCAATTTTTGTTGAGTCTTTCTGGCGCGCGTTCGGCGCTGTCGTCTTCTTTGTCGCACGACGTAAGGAACTTGAAAGCGTTCTTTGCTTGTTTTATTTCCCATAAGATGTGGTCCTCCGCAAAGGGCACGTTTTGGCAAACATTGGTCCTGTGTCCTAGGCCTCAACATGCGTAACACGTAATTTCGGTGCTTGTAGAGCATGCAGCGCAGAAAGCTAACGCTACACATGATGTAGTTGGGTACCTTCAAGTCGTCAAAAAGTACTACTACCGTGGTGGTTTTTTAGATCCTTTCAGCTTCCAAGGGCCTGCGGATTTCGCTGGTTGGTGATCATTTGTTGAAGCTGGGCCTCGATGTCTGCGTCCACTCCGAATGGCTCCTTTACAAGTGTTATCAGGAGCCGCCATATATGCCGCTTATCCGGATTTGCTGAATCCCTGCATAGGCGTTTGTGTTCTTCTGCTCTGGTGTGGAAACGACGAGAATGTTCTGGGCGATTTTCGGGCAAATTATGTCACTCTCGGTCTCTGGCGAGCGAGAGCAGCCGCCATGGCAATAGCCTGTGCAAGCCTTATTTGGCTTACTTTTCTGATGTCTAGTCCGTTTCTCGGCAGGACGATAATTCGTATGTGGTCCCTCAATAGCCGGGGGAGCCTCGATGCAGCTGCAAGACGTGTCATCGCACTTTGCGGGGTTGCCCTGCGGGGGCCTCCCTTCAAGCCCACATGTGATGTGTTGCCGTCCGAAACTGGCGTTTCTGCACAAGCTTTTTTGTTCCTGCCTAGTGCTGTCGGGCAACCCGGGTGATTTGCTTCTTAGTGAGGGATTTCCTCTCCTTCCACATCTCTACTTCTGGCATGTTGCTCCTCTTCTGCGCATCACGTAGATGCTAGGCCGAGCCGCAGCACGTTCCACACGAAAAGTTCCAGTTTTTCGGCAAAAAAACCACTCACCGAAAAAAGTCCAGTATCAACGTGAGCTTCATAAGAAAGTGCGTCGAATGAAATGCACTTGACCACAGAAAACACAAAAATACGAGCGAAAACATTCACAGAAGCAGGAGCCGATCTCGCGTCCGCACTGGTCGGCGCCTCTTCTTCTTCACCAGTGAATGTATGTAAAGACAGCACGAGCGAACGAATGCTTCTGTTGCTCCAAGTGTGCTGCGATAATTCACCTGTGAACAGACACAGCACAATATGATCGCACAGCTACTTCTGCTGCTAAGACTCGACTGACTGAACACCACGAAAGAAAAAAAATGTTTTGTGTGCCACTGCTTTGCGTGGAGTTGTGGCGGAGTGCTGCAGCCAGGCTTAGGCCGGCCTAGCTGGTGGCGCCATGCCACGGAAGAAAAGCAATTTAGCACCGCACCAACTTCGCTTTTTCGAAAAATGAGGTGCCACAAGCCGAACCAGTCTAAAGCGGCCACAAAGTTTCTGAAGCTGCCCCCATGACCTCCTCTCTGGAGAGAGGAAACGGCGTTAGAGGAGCATCACATGGTGTTTCACCGCACCGTGCGGTGCGGTGAAGCATGCTTTCGCAGGGAGCCGAGTGGGGCAAAGCGGCGACTGGGCGTTAAGAATTAGTGGTTTTTCGGCCTAGTTGATTGATTTGTGGGGTTTAACGTCCCAAAACCACGATATGATTATGAGAGACGCCGTAGTGGAGGGCTCCGGAAATTTTGACCACCTGGGGTTCTTTAACGTGCACCCAAATTTGAGTTTTTTCGTCCTAGTTGATTCACGGGAAAGCTCAAAAGGTGATCTGATGGATTATTTTTGTTGTTCTCGACAAAAAACTCCGCTATATTCGCTGAGTCGCGTTTTTGTACTTCATTAAAAGTGGGGAAAAAAGGCATTGAAATGCGGAAATTGGAACGAAAAATCAAGATGACTTCGTTATAACTGCTATTTTGCTGTAAGTGGGCTTGTTATAAATGGGCTACACTGTAGTTCTTGCCTTTCAGTCGTCTCAGGTGAAACCGTAAAGAAAACTGCGAGTTCTTTTTTTTTTCTCTCTTTGACACTAATGACAAATGGAAAAAGATAATCTGATTTATTTCGGTCAGATATGCAGAGTGGTACACAGTAGTATTATATACTTAGGCATGCAAATGATGAGGTTGCAATAGCTTGAAAGAAAAGATAAAATGTGAATGCTATAGAAGTCGAACACATATATCAAACCGGTAGCACCGCCTGACAGAGTTCGGTGAAAACAGTGCGCCGTTATGTTAGTTTTACTTTTGACCCCCCCCCTGTATCTATGAAAGTCGCCAAGAAGCACCAATTCAAATTAAATCGCATAAAAACACGAATTCGTGAACTTTCTAATATGCATAGCCATCCAGCGCCAGATTCCTCTAGTCTACTTGCACAGCGCCACTGTGCGGCAGTGGCGAGCGGAGGTGGAGCATGCTCTCGAGGGCCTGAAGAGAGCATTCGCCCAGGCACTGAAAAAAATATAGGCGCTGGGCAGACATACACAACACTAACCATGGCAAGGAGAGCTGCCATCATTCTAAAAGTGCTCAGCGGTTGCCCGCAAGTCGAAGTTGCCTGAGAGTTCAACATTTTGAGAGTTTAAGAACCCTGCAATCCTACTGAAGAGCCGGATCTGCTGCCCAGCGTAACGGGCTCAAGTGCGGACGTCATAGACGACCTGCGAGATATCGGTGTGCTGATTCCTGACGCAGTTACGTTTGAAGACTTCCCAAGTGTTGACGATGCTGTGTCGTCGTGTGCCGAATTGAACGACGACGACATAACTGAGCAGGTTTTGCAATTGCCAAACAGCAATTCTGAATGCTGATGACGACGCACCATGTGCTTCGGAGCCGTTGCATGCAAAACTGTCTCTAGTCCTCGCAATCATTTCATCGTCCCACCTGTGGTCCTACAGCGAGCATACCACACTGACAGAAATACAGAGGAACTTGGTTGCATGCAAGCAGAAGTGTGTGCAGCAACGCATTGACAGCTTTTTCCGGCCACAGGGTCACTGAAGCGTCGATAAACGTATATTTTCTGACGCATTCGTTTTTTCAAATATTCGATGATTCGGACTTATGTACGTTTCTTGTGGAGTCCGAATTATCGGTCGTCGACTACAAATTATGTTCACTATGCCTTTGGTGACTTCATTGTCTGTAAGCTTTATTGGCACAAAACATTCAATGAATAAGTTTTCAAGCAATGCCCATCAGTCATAGCGTCTGCAGTAGTACGAGCGTGTCAGCACAAGTGAACTCACCACATTTGTGCTGAAGTCCTCCAAACTGCGCCGGCTGATACGACAGTCTGTTTTCGAAGGGAGCTCTGGCAGCAGGCTCTGCTGCTCCACTTGAGCCAACTCCATCAGTGAGGTGGGCGGCTCCTGTGTGTCCATCAGGCCACCAGGATTAGCCAGTGGAAAGCTGGAAGACGCTCCTGACAACAAGCACTTCCGTGGGAGGTCCAAAACGTGCTTATCCACTGCAAGAGGACAGTGGCAAGGTGTTCCTTACAAGGTCAGAATATGCCACAGAAGATGCAGCTAGTACTAGTATAGCAAACTAGGATATATACAATGCCTTGCAACTTGCCTACTACAAAGCTTCAATACCTCTGACACTTAGCAAATTTCAAATCTATAAAGAAGGTGATTAACAAGTGAAGCAGCAGTAGTCAAGTAAAAGAAATGGGGGGAGGGGGGTCAGTAGGTAAGCCCTTTGCCGCTCGTAGCAAGCTCAGCTACGCATAAACTGAGCGCCTTTATTGTACAACTGCACAGCGAGGTGCAACACCCTCTCAAAAGTTTGAAAAAAATCAATGCTAACATAAACTGCCCCTCAAGAAATAACCAACTACACCCGTCTAAACCTAGCCCCTTTTAGGGACACTGATCTTGCAAGATGCCTGTACCATGTATTGCACTTATAATAAAGAAAATTATTTGTTGTCACTGGAGGAAATGAGGACCATATTATCACGGGTATAGAAAGGTACCTCAGTGACCGGTGCAGAAACAACGCAGACGAAATGAAGACGACGTTGTTGTGGGGCTGTGTCTGAACTGCCCTCTTGTCCTGCATCCTTGCATACTGTGTGCAGTGTTAGCCCACCCGGCGTTCACTTATTAAATACTCCTCCTTACATATTACCAAAAGTTGGATTTCAGAAGGAAACTAGTAATGAAATTTTGAGTTTTACGTCCCATAACCTAGATTTGATTATGAGAGGAGACACCGTAGTGCAGGACTCTGCAAATTCTGATCATCTAGTATTCTTGAACGTGCAGTGACATTGCACTGTACACGGGCCTTTCGCCTCCACGGAAGTGCGACAGCCACAACTGGGATCGAACCCTTCTTCACAAGGAAGCCTCAATACTCGCATGATCACAAAGCGTCTTCTGAATGAACCCATCTGTTCAAGCACTTACTAGGTTCGGACCTGTCAATAATGAACGCTTCCTGTCAATAATGCACACTTTATGCAAGTGCTATCAAAATACATGTCACTCAGTCCTGAACTCGTATTAAAATTTTAATGATGTGTGGGGTTTAACTACCCAAAACCATCATATGATTATGAGATATTCCGTTGTGGAGGGCTCCAGAAATTTTAACCACCTGGGGTTATTTAACGTACACCCAAATCTGAGCACACAGGCCTACATTATCATCTTACTGCTAAATAAACTAGCTCCTCAAAACTGTAAAACATGCAGATTAACCCACCTCGGTAGTGATTATGATGCTCAACTATTGACCCACAAGTTGCAGGATCGATTCCGCAAACTGTGTGACGTGGGCTGCCACATTTCCGATAAGAATAAAAGCACTCGAGGCCCGCATGCTCAGATTTAGGTGCCCTATAAAGAACGCCTCGCAGTCGAAATTTTCAGAGCCCTCCACGTGGAGCCTCAGACAATCATATCATGGTTTTGTGACATTAAAACCCCCAGTTATTATATCAAAACATGCAGATCTAGAGGGGATTCACAACCAGCGGAGCAGGCAACCAGAAGAACATGGTACAGTGATCACAATCACAATTTTAGACTGCCCACCTAACGAAAACATTTGATCCACACTTGCTGCAAAAGCGCAACTTATAAATGTGATACACACTATTCATTTGGTGGTCCTTTAATTAGCACTCAGGGTTTAAAGACCCTGGCTACATGCTAGTAATAAAACATTGCATTGTACTCTCTTCATGTTACAACTTGTCTTCAGTTTCATTGCAGCCACTTAACTCGTTCTTCTTTGCATTGTTATGTTGTGCTCACTCAGCCATTCTCAATGCACTTGTGTCTACCTATGCAGATCTGTGCAAGTAGCTATGTCAGCTGCACTTGCTTGGCAACGAAACCTTGCCGAGTATGCAACTTTAACGGACATTACCTAGTCAGCATATCTCAAGTTACCAGCTGCAACATTTACAGCTAGAGGGAAAATGGCTAACCAACGCTCGTTTGCAAACATGTCCATTGAGAGGGATTGAACAAAGTTCAGTGATCCATACCTCTTGTGACAATGTCCTGTAAACGTTGTTCATTTGGCGATAGCACCTCTTCGGTGAGCAGCACTTCAGACCTCAGGTCCAGCAACCGGGGCCTTTTCCTCTGCCTAACTGGCGATGGAGAGTCAGGCTTGGTTCGCCAAGATCGAGGCTTCTACAGAAGAAACCATGTACACATCACTTGTAACCACTAGCATTACGTATGTATCCACATCCATATAATCAAAGGGGTCCCGAACCACTCTCGAGCTTGCCAGCAAATGCAGCCATGAACTGCCAAGCCAAATTTTGTAGTCAAGAGCAGCACATACAACTGAAGTGCAAAGTTGCGACTGTTCTTAGCGCCCTCTCTATTTTGTCATTTAGAAGACTGGTACTAAACTCAAACCTTCATATAACAAATTATCAGTTATAAAGAAATAAGTGACCACTAGCTTTGCCATAGATACAGTAATACGAGCAAACATTTATAACAAATTTTCAGATATAATAAAGTATTTTCGTGACAGATGTGTAGTTATTATAACAAGGTTCCAGTGTATTGTCCGACAGCCGACACAAATGATGAGTGGCATTTGGGTTCATGCGCTCCTTGACTCATGCCATCACTACGCTTCATTATAGAGCGCAAAAATTGGACAGTAGCATACACTTGCACGACATCAGAAGTGAGCAAATGCATTTTTATGTTGTGCGCCGACGTATTTTCACGACCATGTCATCCCTCGAAAAATAGATTTCAGCACACTCACCAGAATGAAAGATGAGAAAAATAACTTGAAATGTGTGGCATATGCCTGTAACTGTGTACTTGAGATAGTCAACAATTTTTTAGATAATGAGGCAATGAGTTCTATAACAAAGGCCATGGGGCTATTACTGAAAGAGTGTTTCAAGACCCTTTTTGTTCCGCCAGTTAACTTGGTCCTGTGCTTGCTGCTGCCAATTTATACCTGCAAACTTTTTAACCTCATCTGCCCGCCTAGCCTTCTGTCTCCCCCTAACCCGCTTGCGTTCTCTAGGAATCGAGTTAGTTACCTTTAATGACTAGTGGTTATCCTGTATACGCGCTACATGCCTGGCCCATGTCAATTTCCTCTTCTTGATTTCAACTAGGATATCCTTAACCTCCGTTTGTTCTCTAATCCACTCCGCTCTCTTCTTGTCGCTTAAGGTTACACCTACCCTTTGTCTTTTCATTGCTCGCTGCGTCGTTCTCAATTTAAGCTGAACCCTCTTTGTAAGTCTCCAGGTTTCTGTTCCGTAGCTAAGTACCGGCAAGATACAGCTTTTATATATCTTCCTCTTGAGGGATAGTGGCAATATACCTGTCATGATTTGAGAGTGCTTGCCGAATGTGCTCTACCCCATTCTTTATTTTTCTAGTTACTTCAATCTCGTGGTTCGGCTTTGCAATTATTACCTGCCCTAAGTAGACAGTCTTTTACAACTTGAAATGGACTTTTACCTATCTCAAAGCGCTGCTCTCTTTTGAGGTGGTTGTACATCACTTTTGCTTGATATGAACAGCTTCACCCAACTGATGCCGTGAAGTGCACACTGCCATATGTGGTAACCCATTTTTTGCAACTGCCATTCATTCTGCTTTTACACAGCTGAAATTTACAGGAAGACAAGGGTGATATAACAACACATTTTTAAACAAAGAGTCCCCTGCTAGAAACTGTGCCACTACAAAAGTATTTCGATGTATGTGTTGGCCGCTTACCCTAATCTTGCGGCTGAGAATGGGACAGTCATAGGCAGCAGACACATAAGGCGGGAACCTCTCTGGGGATGCTAACCTGTTGTTGGCAAGGCATCTGCAAGACACACATTTCATTACAACGTCGCACTGCTTACCTGCACACCATTAACTTATCAGAGCAGCCCTGACACTTCAATGGGCAGAACGGGCTAAAAAGGCGAAATGAGAAATTGTATAGCAGTCTGTGTGAGGCTTGCAAAGGAACACTGACCATTTTCACAACCTCCCTTTCCAAAAATGCTGAAAACAGAAAGCAGCGATTGAAATTGTAGTTTGGTAAGAGCACCACAAATACTGAAATAAAAGCTGTCCGAGCTGGCTACACAAAATTTGAATTTCATTTGTACAACGACTTCAGACATCAGTTCAACGTGCTAGCCTTGAACCGAAATTCTTAGGCTATTAATGCGAGAGCTCCACAAGGACCCTTAAGTGCAGAAGTCAACAAGCGGATATGATAACAGACATACTGTAGTACTGAAGCACAATCACAAAAAGAAGAAACAGGATGGCAGGACTTCTTCCGTGGTTATGCTTCAGCGCAACAAAACATCTGTTTGCCAGAAACTTCTGCAGTAACATGTTCTTCTGTAGTGGAAATCAGAAAGGCTGTTCCATGGGTGGACCTGAATGCTAAGCCTACTTCACGACCTTTGAGAGACAAGAGTTCTTCCAAAATGTTTTCAAGGCCTAACATGCCTAATCAAACGGGAAAATTGACTGGTGTCCTTCTTCGGCGTTTCTCGTCAGTGACGACCAGTGATGCAAAAAATCATCACGTGATAACGCCATCACAGATCAGCGAAACTTGTGACATCACATGACTTTGTCGCTTGGAGAAAAGTGGTAGCGCAAAACCATGTGTGAGCTTTCAGAGGGTGGCACAGCAGGACATTGACTGAGAAGATCACTTTTGCCTGCCAGTCATTTCAGTGAGTGCTCAAGAGACACTGGGAAGGTGTTTAGTGCAAACACTAGACAAATGAGAGGACACAGCACATTCTCTAAACTAAAATTTATTCTAAAGCATCACAAACATGCATATATACAGACCAAAGAAAAAACCCGGGAGTGAACAGAAAAAAGTAGATAAAAGCAAAATGTGCATGCCTAGAAAAGAATGCGACGTCAGCGTCATGCCGCGGTACCGCCCCTGTGCCTTCGTCGCGCCAGAAACTTAAGTGTTCGGTCGGAAAGACGCAGCGATGGCACGAGTGCGGTACCATGGCACGACGCTGACGTCCCATTCTTTTTAGGCGTGCACATTTTGCTTTTATCTAGTTTTTTCTGTTCACTCTCGTTTTTTTTTTTTTTTATGGGCCGAGCTCCTTGGGGTGTTGGTCTGTCCTTCCTCCGTTGGTGTATCTAGCCCCCTTGCAAACATCCCACTACACCCCATCACCAATCCCCCACTTCAGCGACCATAAAGCCAATGCTGTTGAGAAGCAGCCAATATGAAATGCAACATGGCGTGTACTTGTATTAAGGAACCATAGATTTTCCCACTGTGTCGATCCCTTGTTTCTACGTGATCGCCTATAGTCCACCTTTGCAAACTGCCCATTACTTCATCCTCGCAAACATTTTCCTACGCCTTATCGCCGATCCATAATTTTACCGACCATAAAGCCATTATAATGAAGGGGGAACGGAAGCGACGTACAGCTGTCACCTACCAATAATAAAATTTCTTGTATAAATATATAGTGTTTGTCACGTCTTGATGATGTAGTGGGCTATATTCGCGAATGGTTCCCAGTTTAGCGATAAAACCCTCCAGTGCTTCGCCCTCACTTATCATTATTCACTACGTGGACATGCTGCGATTTTTTTGTCTGTATATATACTTGTGTGGGCAACGTGTGTGATGCTTTGCAACAAATTTTGAAAGAATGCGCTGTGTCCTCTCGTTAGTGTTCGCGCTAAACGCCACTATGACCGGCTTGTTCCAACTCGCCTAGAAAGCACCGTTGTGTTGAACTCACTCTTCCACCCAGAGCGGCCCCACCATGGGGATGGCCAGCTGTAGTGCCCGCTTGCGTGTGGAGACGCGGCCCTCGCGGAATACGACGTGAGTCACGGTGGGGCCAAGATGGCGGCGCACCGTGGCACCCAGCCGCGTCATCACGCTTTCGAATGTTGACGAAACATCCTCGGTGCCCACGCGCACTTCGATGAAGGCGCAGACGTCGCGCATCGGCCCGTCAGGGTTGTTTGGCGGCCTCGCCAACAGCTCTCGATACACGGACTCTGGAACGCCCTGCGTCAGGTCCAACGACTGAGCTATCAATTTTCCGAGGGACGCGAAAACTTTGTTTCAGGACTTCTTACCGGCCCGGTTCTCGGTGTTCCTGGAGTACTTGGTGTAGAGGCAAATCTCACTTTCTTCGACGGAGGCGTTCGCTCGGACATCGGAGAGTCCATCGCTGACTTGTTGAAACAAGTACGTGCTGCTCACAAGCGAACAACGCGCCCAAAAAGTCTTCAGCTGCGTCACGTATTGGCTGTATCAACTGCATCTTCAGCCAATAGGAGGCTTTGTTGCATGACTTGGCATGGTTGCTAGAATTACGGCTAGATTGGCTATATTTTGTTTGTCATGCACATTGTCACATGCATAAAGAAAGAATAGTCACACGTGGGCCGTAAGTCAATATGTACTTTACTGAAAAAATGTTGTAAACTTTTGTAACTTCAATGCAATACAAGTGTGAGAAGTTGATTTTAGATTTTTGTTTCAGATAAGGAAAAAACAAAGTCAATTCAAGACCAAACAAGCTGAAGCCACTAGACAACTAGAAGCCATTCCACACCTTTTCCTTCCTCCGTGCCATTCCATTAGAACCGGACAGCTTGCCGAAAACGTGGTGTCCGTAATTTTTCATCATCAGTATGGTAAGTCTTGACTCGTGTGTATCTTCTCTAAAGCAAGCACGCTAGCGAAGCAGTACTGAATAGATGTAGGGATATTTTATCTCGTAGATTTCTGCTGTCCAGGACCTGTTTTATGTTCCCGACTAGCTTCTGCGCTGACACACCAAAATGCTTGTCTAAGGGCAGCCTATCTAGTGGCGTAGTTATGATATACCCTCTTTTAGGCAACTGACTCCATCGTATTTGATCACCGCTGAAGGACCTGCACTGCGAAGATTTGTTGCTACTTGAGGGGGGGGGGGGGGGTGATTATTACACTGCGAACCACACGAGTGTGGGGTCAATTCATGCCCAATGCGTCCGCAATTTTATGGAGCGAAACACATGTCTAGTCGCTTAGGCCGTAGTTTTTTTTTTTTTTTCACAGATATTCGAAGACCGTCACCGTGACGGTACCAAACGCAGTCGTGCCGTATGTCAGGTCCTTGTACTATAATGCAAGCATGAATCGTAGTTGGTTGCAGCTGCGGCCGGAGCCACGCGTCCGATCGCTCCAGCACGCCCGTGCTTGTCAACGCTTTAACCCCCAATTTAACTTCCGAAAACCGAACCAAAATAGCCAACTTTTTAGAAGCTGTCATAACCTTGTGATGTGTGGTGCGCGTTCAAAGTGCGCGCCTTCGAAAAGTGCGCGTCACGGAAAAAAAAAAAACAAAAGGAGAAATACCAGAGTGCACGTGCGGGGCTGCTTAAACAAGAATGACGACGTTAAAGAGCGTCGAGCACGAGGATGCGTGGCAGGACGTGAAGTAAACAAAAGGTAAAACATCCAATGGGCAGCGAACACGGAGATTTCAAGGCCCAATGGCTTGACACCACGAGACAGCAGTATCTCCAATGAGAACGAGACAAGTGGGCCAGAGCTGAAGCAGGAGCCTGAGCAGACCAGAGCAAGGGGAGTTCGAAGAAGACGGGGCAAGCGGAAGGTCGTCACCGGACCGGGCGCTGAAGATGGGCCGTCGGGCGTAGGACCCGAGCCTGCAGGTCTTCAACCGGCCGGGGCCTCCTGCCGTCGTGTTCCCGCTCCAAAGGACCGTGGCCATCCGGTCCTGAACTCCTTTCCAGGGCCTGCGGACTTTGGTTCCGGCAGGCGAGCTACAGCCGTCGGGCTCCGGGCCCGAGCTGTGCGCCCAGCTGCTTGACTAGGTCGACCCTGGTTCTCTGACGCGTCACCACCAGCCTGCGTTCTCTCGTCACAGACGGGTCCACACTCCTAAAGCCAGAGCCACCACGTTCCGGCCTGGTTTCTCGACGTGTCGTCAGCAGCCAGCGTTCCTTCATCCCCGTCCTGCCCGCGTCCTGAAGCCGGAATCACCGCGTTCCGGTTTGCTCATCGTCGGCGGAATTCAGCGTGTGGGTGAGACCGAACAGATATCTTGCGCTACTCCCATCACTCAGCCCCTTTCGAACGTTAGGTTTGGTTACTGACTTTGAACGTTCTTGTTGGGTGTTTACAGATGTGTTTCGTCATGTCCAGTCAACTGTTTATTAAGTGTTTTGTTTTGTGAGGAATCTTTGCCTTTTTACTTTTCAATTAAACTTTTTGTGTGTTTCTTGAAAACCGAACGGCTTTGTCCTTATTAACAAGACTCTCTGAGGCTCAGCCCGGGAGAAAAACAAATCAGCAACAAGAACCCTGCATCACAAATTGGCGTCCGCGACAGGACAAAGTCGTTTGTTTTTCCAGTAGATTTTTTTGACGCGGTTAACACGATGACGAACACGTGGGAGTTAATTGAGTTGGCGGATAAAATGGGACTGACGGGAGCGGAGTTTAGAGTATGGTACGCGGAGCGGATGGAGAGGGAGCGTGAGGAACGGGCTGCGATATGTGACGCTAAAAAGCAGCAGATTGCATTGCAAACACACGCTAAAAGAGAGGAGTTCGAGCGAGAAACACGGGCTAGGAGAGAGAAGCTCGAGCGAGAGACACGCGCTAAGAAGGAGCAGCTTGAGCTAGAAATGCGTGAAAAGAAAAGGCTGCTCGAGATAGAGATGCGCGAAAAGAAGAGACTGTTGGAACTAGAATATGAGGATTTGCAGCAGTGGCTTGAGAGGGAAAACGCTGAATATACGTGGTCTGAGAGCCAGAGTAGTCAACCAGTGGATGAGGTGTGCTCTGAAAGCAGTTACATCGGGAGCGATTTGAATTTACGTGAGACTGACCCTGTACCTCGTCATGACCTTTCGCTAGAGAAAGAAACTCTGAAAGAGTATGACAGGGAGGTAAACAGTCAAAAGACTAGGAGACTCGATAAGCTTATTGAAGCGCAGGAATGCTTCGTGAGCATGGAACAAGAACGTTCCATTCAGAGTAAAGGGTATTTTGAAACCTGTGAGAGGTCAAGCGCACTTTATTCAGAGGTAGGATTGCCTCTGAATAGCTCCGCTGAAGGAGCAATAAAAGGTCTCCTAGGTAATGCCGGCGAATGCCATAATGAAAGCTCTGATGTAGCAGCTACCTATTGTTTTGGGCCACTGGAGATAGCAACAGACGCTACGGACATGGTTTTTCACCATGATTATAACTTGCCCATACAGAGAGATGGCTTGTGTTCTCGGGAAATTGTAGATGATGCTTTTAGAAGAATATTGGAGCAAAATGCAAAAGCACTTGTTGAAGAACAGAGAGTAGAGTTGCGATGTAGGTCAGCTATATGTGACAATGAGGGTAATCACGATGACCCAGGCAGAAGGGTTGAAAGTATTGATGAACAAGCAATACAGAAAGCTGAAGGGATGGAAAGTGAACCAGAAGGCAGTAATGGTCCAGCAGGTTATTGTACGAGGAAGGACGCCGACTGGTGCTCTTTGGCATCTGCGGTTGAAGAGGTCGCTTCTGTTAAGATGTCTCAACGATTAGCGGCTTACGAGCTCAAGCAAGGCGTTCGTGGGAAGGATGAAATGATTCAGGCGTGGTTGTACTGGTGCGCCTGGAGGCAACGCCTCCGACTGGCATACAGACATTCCAGCGTGTATGCTTGTGATTTCGAGGTTGGGAACCTGGTGATACACAGCTTTAGGTTCATACGAGCTTACGGTCGAGAATTCTTCCACTGGCTTCCGATTCCTTACTCTTGTCAAATGGTTAGAGCAGTTAAACGTCTTGTACGGGACGCTATAACTTAAGCGTCAAATTCGATTTCCCGCTGGTTTCTTTTGGATCTTGCTTGCGGACCATGGAAGGGTGTTGCTTGTAAATATTTGAAGAAGTTACATGCAATGTAACATTAACATGATGTATAGTTTTTGAGATGATAGGGTATATATGATAAAAAAAAAAAAAAGGGGTGGTGTACTACTAATTTGGGGATTTTCACAATCCGCTAGATGTGTCCATACTTTTTCTCACTTCTTGCGTATTTTGAGGTTAGTGAATGTGGACCTTTGGGCAATGCAGTGAACTGTGTGGCGGACATATGTGGGTAAATTGTGGTGCAGTGCGAAACGTGCACTCAACGGCAGTTTTTTTTTTCTTCTCGAAAAAAAAAAAAAACTTTTCTTATTGTTGTTGGTTGAATGTTACGTTCTGTGGACTCGGTGTTTCGACGTGAGACATGTCAACGAAGAAGCAGTGTGGTGCCATCGGTGTGATGTGTTGAACTGCGTGGTGCAAATATGTGGTGTAATTGTGACGTAGTGCAGAACGCGCACTCATCGGCAGTTTTTTTTTCTAAAAAAAAAAAAAAAACTTGAATGAAAGGGGGGCGTATGTGATGTGTGGTGCGCGTTCAAAGTGCGCGCCTTCGAAAAGTGCGCGTCACGGAAAAAAAAAAAAACAAAAGGAGAAATACCAGAGTGCACGTGCGGGGCTGCTTAAACAAGAATGACGACGTTAAAGAGCGTCGAGCACGAGGATGCGTGGCAGGACGTGAAGTAAACAAAAGGTAAAACATCCAATGGGCAGCGAACACGGAGATTTCAAGGCCCAATGGCTTGACACCACGAGACAGCAGTATCTCCAATGAGAACGAGACAAGTGGGCCAGAGCTGAAGCAGGAGCCTGAGCAGACCAGAGCAAGGGGAGTTCGAAGAAGACGGGGCAAGCGGAAGGTCGTCACCGGACCGGGCGCTGAAGATGGGCCGTCGGGCGTAGGACCCGAGCCTGCAGGTCTTCAACCGGCCGGGGCCTCCTGCCGTCGTGTTCCCGCTCCAAAGGACCGTGGCCATCCGGTCCTGAACTCCTTTCCAGGGCCTGCGGACTTTGGTTCCGGCAGGCGAGCTACAGCCGTCGGGCTCCGGGCCCGAGCTGTGCGCCCAGCTGCTTGACTAGGTCGACCCTGGTTCTCTGACGCGTCACCACCAGCCTGCGTTCTCTCGTCACAGACGGGTCCACACTCCTAAAGCCAGAGCCACCACGTTCCGGCCTGGTTTCTCGACGTGTCGTCAGCAGCCAGCGTTCCTTCATCCCCGTCCTGCCCGCGTCCTGAAGCCGGAATCACCGCGTTCCGGTTTGCTCATCGTCGGCGGAATTCAGCGTGTGGGTGAGACCGAACAGATATCTTGCGCTACTCCCATCACTCAGCCCCTTTCGAACGTTAGGTTTGGTTACTGACTTTGAACGTTCTTGTTGGGTGTTTACAGATGTGTTTCGTCATGTCCAGTCAACTGTTTATTAAGTGTTTTGTTTTGTGAGGAATCTTTGCCTTTTTACTTTTCAATTAAACTTTTTGTGTGTTTCTTGAAAACCGAACGGCTTTGTCCTTATTAACAAGACTCTCTGAGGCTCAGCCCGGGAGAAAAACAAATCAGCAACAAGAACCCTGCATCACAAACCTCTTCCTTGCAATTTTAATTCTCAAAGTATATTACATCACTGATTTGTGTTCAGAAACAGAAGTAAAAAAAAAAACTACTTTACATCAATAGATGTCATGGTAATGGACCATATCGTATTGCCCCGCCGTGACGGTCTATTAACTAAGTTACTCGGCTGCTGACCCGCAGCCGAATCCCGACTGCGGCGGCTGCATGTTTGATGGAGGCGAAAATGCTGTAGGCCCGTGTGCTCAGATTTGGATGCAAGAACCCCAGGTGGTCGAAATTTCTGGAGCCCTCCACTACGGTGTCTCTCATGGTGGTTTTGGGACGTTAAACCCCACAAATCAATCAATCAGAACATACTGAAAGTCAGAAGTATTTACTTAAAGGGACACTAAAGTCAAATAACAACTTGCGTCTGAGTGAAAGCACAATTTATGACGTCTAAAACGACAAATATTATCAACAGCAGTGCCCTACTTACTGAGAAGTTAAGGTAAACGCAGAAGAATACATGTGTCGCAGTAGGACATTCTCAAAATGATACCGATGACGTCAGATGAACTGCCTGCAATTAATCACTAGTAATTGATATAGCTGCACTAAATAAGGAACCTTCCATGCATCAATGCAATAAAATGCTGCTTGTTTGTTTCTGTTTAATTCATGGAAAAAAAGAACCGCTGGACGTTACTATGGGAAATGGCATGGCACGAGTGGTTCAAAAATGTAATTTTCGCGTGGTTACACTGGGCAGGTCATGCCACCTACCAAGGTGCAGTTGAACCAAACATGTCTGCCATGTCGGAGCCATTGGCAGGAAATTGATCGATGGTCGTTGTTGCTGCTGTGGCTCCCAATGCTTTCGTTCTGTCTACTAGTGTTGGCGACTGCGCAGTAAAACCGTTCAACGTTGTGCGTAGCAAGAGTGGTCCGAGTAGGTCCACTTGAGTAGTAATTTGAAGTGTGCTAACCCGATGCGGGCCACTAAAATGTGATTTTATTTCAAAATAAGCTCTTCCTTGGCACTAAAATAACACTATGAGATCTCTGGACCACTTTTAAACAATGAACGGCGACTTAATAAAGTGTTTTGCTAGAGCCTACCGGTCTCTAGCAACAATGTGCGTTCACCAGAAAATCATCCCTGAAAACTTCGGGTTTAGCTGTTCTTGCGTGGTTTTAGCGTTTGTTGCTGGCCACGGTTGCTTGTGTTCAGATGGTATATGCACATAAAATTATTCCGGTAAAGCGCTCGCAACTTGAGCACAGCTGTGTCAAGTCAGAATGCAGTCTACATGCCTGAATTAATTTTATATGCTAGTTAAAACGTTGTTTTCTAGATAGAAAGAGCGATAGAAAGAGCGCCTGCATTGCAGCGATAATGTAAAAAAAACTGGATTCCCACTAATCGTACGTAGGTCTGTTCTGCCCACTTCATCAAAGGCAATGTGAAGCTCAGCGCAGGCTAATGGCACTGAGGCAATACTCAGACGTTAGACTAGTCGAAGGCCCCCAGTTATCGGGAACACACCAGTTTCTGTCTTTTTCTACCCGTGGCAAACAAGTGTACTGGCGCCTGAAATGGGTAGCAAAACGTGAAAGCTAACACTGAAAAGTCATTGCAAAGCTGTTCATTTTATAGTTTGAGCGATATCAATGATGTGTACTGTTCTACACAACACAAGACACAAAGTAGCCGCGTTTAACATGAATCGCTGCACAACATGTACGTCGTGATGTCCACGTTTTGTTGTCGTTGCATTAGTTTTTCTTTAAGTGGTGCCGTTGAGTGGGCTCTCATCTGTATGAGCAAATATGACTCATCGCCTGTATTTCTGTTGCTAATGAACATCGCCGCATTCAAGCTAATTTATATTTTGGGTTTGAACATAGACTGTATATTTAGGTAGGTTCGACTTAAAGGTTTGGTTCACGAATAGCTTACTCTCTAGTAAACCATAATTGTTCGTATGACCCTGCAGCCACAGTTCTTATCACATCAGTACAATTTATAATTTCTCAATCACACGAACACGTCAGATTGCGAGCGATTCTGATCGCCATTGATCTCTTTAAAAAGTGCGGTGTGACACAGACGCATAAGTAAGCATTTTGTCCTGAGGTTGTGTGCTCAGACGAAAGCTGAATTGAACAAATTCACTTTGAATTGAGCAACTCTTCTCCTGCATGTCGACAGTGTGAGTGCGCTTTGAATACGCGGACAGGGAAAAAACAGGTGTGCGCTGTTAATTTCCCGTCTGTGACATTAAAGCGCATCCACATCGTCGGCGTGCATGCAGAACCAACTGGCTCAATGAAGTTCTCTGACAAATGTCTCCGACATTTCATGTATTTTCTGTTTGTATAGGCGCGACCACTCTCGGGGTAGGCCACACGGAGCAGGGGGCCGCGCTCATCGGAAAGCCACGATGTGTATTCTGCAAGGCGCCCGTCGGACACGCGAGCTGTGCGCTACGTCAAGCCCCTTAATGTAGCCGCTAGACGTTGCTCCAAACACATCCTAAGAAATGCTCGAGAAATAATAGAGCAGCAAAGTCAAACACCACAAAAACACTGCCGGGACCTTGAAAAAGCATTGCCGGAAGTGCCGCACCAGAAGTCTGCTGGGGTAGGCCGTTCGGTGAGAGTCCAGTTTGTTTACGGACACCAAAACCGTCTATACTTGCCTTTAGTGTTGCTTTAATTCAGTGCACAGTAACACGCTGTAAGATGCCCAGACGTTCGTCTTAACATAAGCTGTCATGATTGCTTGTCGCTCACTGTGTGGTAGATTTTGAAGCATATGCTTATGCTTCCACACACAGCCTCGTCGTCATGTGAAGCAATACCCCGGCCCAAACTACGTCCAAGTTGCTTTCTGGTGCAAATTCCATGTCTTCACTAATGCTGCTTTCTGTGCTC